>NW_021604594.1:9956971-10045014 GCF_004785775.1 Grammomys surdaster
CCTTCCCTTTCCCCTTTCTCTTTCCCTTTTCCTTTCCTTTTCCCCTTCCCCTTTCCCCTTTCCCCTTCCCCTTCCCCTTCCCCTTCCCCTTCCCCTTCCTCCTTCCCTTTCTCCTTCCCCTTCTCTTTCCTTTCCCTTTCCTTTCCTTGATTGCTCTTTTGGTAAAAGTTCATATACCATTAAAGTAAACTACATATATGTGTTTCTAGTGAAATTCCCATTTCATAATCTGTATAGTTTATACATCTGTTAAGCAATCATAGAAAAAGTTTTGTTATATGTGAAGCATTTTTAAAAAGATTTATTTTATGTATATGACTGTTCTACCTACATGTACACCTGCATGCCAGAAGAGGGCATCAGATCCCACTACAGATGGTTGTGAGCCATCATATGAACTCATACTGGGAATTGAACTCAGGACCCCTGTAAGAGCAGACAGTGCTCTTAACCCCTGAGCCATTTCTCCAGTCCCAAGCAATTTTGTGTATATAGTACTACTTCTTAGAGAATACTGAATTCATAGAAGCAGAATGTAAAATTGTTTCCCAAGATATCGAGGTGACGAGAGCAGTAGGGAGATATTGGCCAAAAGATACTGTGTTTTAGTTATATAGGTGAGTATAATGCCTAGACAGTTAATGTATAATGTATAATGTAGTGATTATAGTTAGCAATGCTGTATTGTTTACTTGAAGTTTAGAACGACTGGACTTTATGTGTTTTCTCCACATCCAGAAAAACTGGTATGATGGATATGGCTAATTAGCTTGACTGTAGCAATCATTTAATAGTGTGTAAGACATCTTTTGAATAAATAATATTGCTGGCAAATATGTTTTTTAATGTGGTCCTTTACAGGAAGCTGTGGTTGTTACTTTAAAAAGCTTTCTTAGGTATTTTATCACTTAGTTAAAGTAATTTTGAGAATTTAAGTGTTACTTAGAAACTTTCAAGAACCAAATAAAATTTTTCTTGTGACACCAAATCATAATTATAGAAAAGCTGTTATTATTTTCATTTGCTTTGGATACTTGTACTGCTTTTGGGTAGTCTTAGGGAGAATTCATATTTAGCTATATTATCAGTCATTTAAGAACATACATTGAAGGAGCAAGCAAGCAGAGTCAGTGGGTAAAGCACTTGGTGCCAAGCATGATGACCTAGGTTCAGTGCCAAGCATGATGACCTAGGTTCCATCCCTAGGATCCACATGTTGGAAAGAGAGAGCTGACTCCTGCAGGTTGTACTCTGACTGCCACACATTCACCAGGACATACATGTACAAATTCTTACACCTCAAATTAACAAAGACATTAAAAATGAATACTTAATCGGCAGATACCTTAGTGAATAAAGAGGTCAGTGTATCATATTTTAACCTTAAAAAATTAATAACTGTGTATGTGTAGGGGGATGCTGTTTTGTGTGCAGCTGTGCATGCATGTGTATGCACATGCATGTGGAGGCCAGAAGACACTCATGCAGGTGTTTTTACCTTGGACTCTGAGGCAGTCTCTCAGCTTCTCCCAGTGTGCTAGTTTGATAGCTAAACAAGCTCCAGAGAGCCTGTCTCTGCCTTTCCAGCACTGAAGCTCCACGCCCATGTTCCCATTGTGTGGGTTCTGGGGACTGAACTCAGGCACTACTACTTGAGCAGTACACATTTTACTACTGAACTGTATTTTCCCAGTCCCATCCCCTTCAAAAAATTTAGAGCTTTAAATAAAACATAGTATTTCTTTTGGGTATATTCTAGGATATCTTGTTTGTTTGTTTTTCAAGACAAGGTTTCTCTGTGTAGCCCTGGCTGTCCTGGAACTCATTCTGTAGACCAGGCTGGCCTCGAACTCAGAAATCTGCCTGCCTCTGCCTCCTAAGTGCTGGGATTAAAGGCGTGTGCCACCACTGCCCAGCTATTCTAGGATATCTTATTCTTAGCATATAATTACTGTTTTGTAGTTTTTTTTCTTACATTTAAAAAGTTCTAAATTATGTTATAATTTTATTCTACTCTTTGAGAATTATACTTGTTATATTGTTTAATCTTATTTAATATCTTTTAGTTTCTTATCTTTTTGTTTGAGACAGCGTTTTGCTCTATAGCCCAGACCAGTCTGGAACTTGTCAGTTCTCCTGCCTCAGACTTGCAGATGTGTGCCACCTTTCTTAGCTTCCTGTGGTTTTTATAGTGACATAGTCATACAGTTGTTGATTTTATATTTATGCTAGTTCTGAGTTTCTGTTAGTTTGAAGTCTTTAGTTTTTTAGTTTTTGCTGCACTGCATGCTAGCCTTTCTTTTCTCTCTCTCTCCCTTCTGTTTCTTTTAGTCTGATTTATGGTTAACAGAAAGTGAGAACAAGTACTGAATACATACATAGCATTCATCTTTGGCCCTTGAAAAGATCTCCTCTCCAAAAGGATCCTACATTTAAGTGTCTTCATTTTGCTAGCTTTCTTGCAGTTGCTGAGCTGTAGCTGATGTGTGTATAATAGATATCTTAATTTTGTATAACTGGGTTAATGATGTTTACTGTGCTTAGACTGATTACAAATTTTGAGAATAGTATTGTTTGATTTGCCTTATGTTAAAAGAAATATCATACTGGATTATTAACCCATCTTCTCTGAGATTGTCTTTCAATCTCAAGTGTATTTCTTTTATTTTTTTAAGAACAATTTTGATTTATAGATAAATGGCAAAGATAGTGTAGAGTTCCTGTTTGTTCTTGTGCCAAGTTTCTCCTGTTACCATAACAAGAAGGTATGCTTACAGCCATATGATAGGTTATTGAGAAGTAAAGGCTTTACTTTACCTTTTTCTGTTCTATGATACCATTTGAATTTTATGCTATGTTTAGTTGTCTTTTCTATTTAGACTTCTTTTAACTGGAATGGTTTCTGAATATTTCTTTATTTTTTGGTACCTTGAAAGATCTTTCCCTTATATTTTTTGGTAAAGAATTTTTTTTATTGAGTGTTTGATCTTTTAAAAAAATGGTTATCATTTGATATGAAGAAATAAGCATATAAAGTAAAAAAACCTAGGGATCTGTATGTGTACACATTAAACAGAACTGTCTGCTCCTTAGATACTGTATTATGATGGACTAGAAGATGAAAAGATTTTTGTCTCATATTAAAAAGCAATAAAGCTTGTATGGAAATGAAAAAGGAAATTTGCCACCATTCAGACTCCTGCAAACTCTCTGTATCATGGAGAATGATGAAAAATGAAATTTGTTTCAAGATTTTGATTGTACAGGACTAAATTTTTTTTAAGGACTAACCTTTTTCATTTTCAAGATCTTGAAATACAGGACTATATTAAATTCTAATGTACTGTCTTAGTTGGGGTTACTATTACTATGATACAACACCATAACCAAAAGCAAGTTGAGAAGGAAAGTGTTTATTTTTATTTGGCTTACACTTCCATATCACTGTTCATCAAAGTCAGAACAGGAACTCAATCAGGGCCAGAGCCTGGAGGCAGAAACTGATGCAGAGGCCATAGAAGGGTACTGTTTTATTGGTTTGCCCATTATGGCTTGCTCAGACTGCTTTCTTACAAAACTCAGAACCACCAGCCCAGGAGTAGCACCACCCACAATGGGCTGGGCCCTCTTCCATCAGTAACCAATTAAGAGAAAAAAAAAATGCCCTATAGGTTTGCTCACAGCTTGATCTTATGGAGGCATTTTTCTCAGTTGAGGTTCCCTTTAAAGTGACTTCAGTTTGAATCAAGTAGACCATAAAACTGTCCAGCATATGTACTAATATCTATTTCTCTTTCAACAAATGTTTATTGAATGTCTGTCTGCTGATGGGGATACAAAAGTAAACAAAGGACAGCCTTTTTGTTCCTCATGTTGTAAAGAGGTAGACAGTAAATTAGTATTGATAGAGTTAAATAAAGGTTGATAAATAGCAAATGCCTACAGGGAGGACAGATTGTAGTTTTATTAGGTAGACTTGCTAGGGAAGATCTCATTGAGAGTTTATTAAAAACCTGAAAGAAGTGAGGAGATATGAGTTATGTAGGTACCTGAGGGAAGAATATCATAGACAGGAACCAGTAAGTACAAAAACACAGACAAGAGAGCATGCCTAGAATATTCTAGAAAGCCCAGTAGGTCTGAGTCAGACTGGACGAGGTGGGAAATAGTAGGAGACAGCAAGAGAAATGACAAGGGACCATCTCAGATAGAGCCTTCTGGAATGTGGATTATTATAAGACTTCTGTTTTCAATTTAGTTTTTTTTTTTAATTTTAAATTTTGGTTGTTTTAAGGCAATGGATTAATGTGACCTGACTTGTGCCAATAAGACAGTTTAATATCTGAGAAGTTGGAAAGGAGCAAAGGTGGAAAGATGAAAATGAGTCAGAAAGCTTTTATAGTAACCCAGTGTGGTATTGAAGGTGGTGGATCTTGAGTAATAGCATTAGAGATGTGTTTTTAAAAAAATTAAAAATTTAATATAACCCTGTTGTACTTTCTGTGTTTTGAATGTAGAACTTGAAAGCTTTTGTGGTTGATTAGATACAGGGTCAGTGAAAAGGAAAGGGTGACATTAAAAATACTGAGCTGAATAACTGGAAAGAGGATCTGTGTTTTAATGAGATTGTAGAAACGGCAAGAAGGGTCCAGATGGGAGGTGAAGAACAAGGTTTGATTTTGGATATGTTATTTTGAGATGCCAGTTAGACATCTGACTAGAACTTTTAACAAAACAGTTAACTGAGGCATGGTTGTGCAGAGCACCACCATTTGGGAGTTAGAGGCAGGGGGGATCCTGGTTTTAAGATCATTCTTGGTTATGTAGCAAGTTCAAGGCCATTTTGGGTTACATGAGGCCCTGTTTGAGCTATCTAGAAATTGGGTGGGTGGTGGGTGGTGGAGAAAACAATTTGATCTGAATCTGACAAATAGGAATTTTGGATGCTAGAGACACAAGATTTAGATATAAGACTTAGATGGTATTAACTGTGATATGTAATGTGACATATCATGTTTTAGGTCCTAAGTGTGATCTTTACTAACACAGAAAAATCTGCTAACACCAAGAAAAAAAAATCTTTGAGACCCCATGAGATTGCCACAGAAGTATAAAGAAAAAGATAAGAGGACTAGACTAAGGGCTATGAATTTAGGTACTCAAGATATAGGGTAGTGTTGAAACACAAAACCCAGGAGAGTTTGGAGCCCAACCCTAAGTTAGGAGAATGTTTCAAGGTAGTGATATTTGCGATAAATACTGTTGTCAAGTAAGTTTAGTGTTGAAAACTGACCACTTATTTTAGAGGTCATTGTTGAGGCTCTTGGTAACCTTGAAAAGAACATTTTGATAGAGGGATAGGTCAAAATGGCTAATCATAAAGGGTGAGAGTAGAGAAGTTACAGACAATGGAAAGAGATAATTCTTTTGAGTAAAATACTATAGAAATGTATAGCTAGAGAGATTAGTAAGTGACCAAACATACTGTATCAAGTAAACAGTAGCATGTTTGTGTGCTAGCCGAAATCCTGAGGAGACATTGCAATTATTGATGACGACAGAGAGAAGGCAATTGAACAGGTGAGAGGGGATGTAATTCAGTTTGTAAGTAAAACGATTGGCTTCAGATAAAAGCTGATGACAGCTCCTCTCTAGAAACAAAGGCAATATAGATGGGGAGTAGGAATTGTCTTTTGATTGTATCTGATATTTACTTATTTTGGGGTAAGGTCTCACACTGTAGCCTAGGCTGGTTTTGAACTCAGGGTAATCCTCTGACTCATCCTTTGGAAATACAGGCTTACGTTGCCATATCTGGCTTCTTTATATTATTTTATACACCTAGGGGAGATGTAACTTGCACTTGGAACAGATATGAAATAATTCTTTAGGTGAGAGAGAATATAGATTTGAGAAATGTAGGAATGCCAGGCTACCATCAAGGATATATAAAATTAAAATAATCATAAATTTCAGACTGTTCAATGTATGGATAAAGACATGGATATACACAGTTGGTTTTAATCAGGGTCAAGGTTTTGACTAATGAATTAGGTAAGCTAGTAAAAGGCTAAGAAGGTGAATTTGTAAGGGAATGTTTTTTTATTTATTTTTATTTTTTAGTCTTATATGTCTGTGAATCATGTGAGTTCTTGGTATTTGTGGAGGCTAGAAAAGAGCATTGGGTTCCTTGGGACAGGAGTTAACAGATGGTTGTGACCTGCCACATGGTTCTGAAATTCAACTTGGTTCCCTGGAAGAGCAGCCAGTGGTCTTAACAGCTGAGCCATTGCTCCAGCCCCAACATTTTTATTTTTTATTTTATTTTTTTTTTTTGTTGAGGGTATAGTGTTTTGGTTTTTAGCTTAGTCTCAGCCTCAGGATTGAGAGTCATGAAAGAAAATAAGGACATAAGGGTGATGGATAGTGAAAGAAGGTGAGTCTGGAAGCTCCTGCTTACAAACGTGGACCACAGCTTATATTTTTGTTGCTTTTGTGTTTTGTAGTTTTGGGTTTTATACTTTAAGACAACCTTAAACATTGCAAAAAAGAATATGCTACAGAGATCTTGCATAGTCTGCAAAGCCTAAAATGCTTAGTACCATTTGGCCCTTTCAAATGAACCTTGCTGGCCTTGAGTAATTCATGAATTGTAGATTGCCTTGTGGTTGAAGGAGTAAGTGGAAAGTTAAGTGTGGCTTGCTTACCTTTAAATTTGTTAGCCACATGGCTTAAGATAGATCGTAACTGTAGGACTAAATGTATTAGGAAGAGTGGTCAAATTGTCAGGGATGCCTTTATATCCCAGTTAGCACAAAGTTTCCATTGTATCCGGTAATTCTAGATCTAAAGTTAGTTTAATATTCCAGAAGAAAAATGATTTTAGTGGATAGATTACAACTTATTGAATAAGTAGATTTTAGAGCTCATTTGTGTTCCATGGCATTAGAATTCAAGTAGTGGTAAATCACTTTTACTCTATAGCAAGTGGAAAAACAGTTGATATTTTGCTGTGTGGAGGGGTGTGTGTTTAAGAAAAAGTCTGGAAAAAACTTCATGAACAAAAGATTGACATTTTAGTTGTTTTTAATTGTTAATTTTGTACCATTATTGCTATCAATAATGGTTGATATAACAGCTGGTCCTAAAACTTGTTTTTAACATTTATGTATTTTACTTAGACTTTCAATTTGCCTTGGTTTCATGGAGGTGACTCAGGTTGGTCTCCATTCTGAGTTGTGGTTATTTTGTTGGGGCTGGATGGTCTACTTCAGTGGCTGGCAAATTGGTATTATTTGTTGGTTTTTCTCCACATAGGTGTAAATGTCCTCAGGCAATGGCTAGGATCTCAAACCAAGAGTCCCAGGGACAAGTAGTTCTTGAAATTTGCACACTTGTGTACAAAATACAGATTCAAGAGAAAAGCACTTAGGTACCCTCCACTTCATTTTTTGGGGAGGCAGATTTAGGGCTTTATATGTTTACTTATTTTTTTATTTATAAAGCTTTATTTTAAAGCTCCACATATATCTTAATATAGATAGCAGAAATATTTATGTCTCTATGCATTTTTCAGTATTCATCTCAAGTACCCCCAGTACCGGGAATCTATATTGCATTGTGGGACTGCGTAAGGGTATTCTGGGTTATGGTTGGGCAGTTGCCTAGAACCCCAAGGCTCTGTGAGAACCGGCAGGAGTTTGGCACACCTCAAGAACCCAGGGTTCTGAAAAGCAGTCCAGTCTCCATAGAATTACATTGTTCAGCCAAGTAGGCCAGACTATAGGCCTCAGGCCCTAGGGATTTACATACAAATAAAGGCCAGAGGGCCCCTCCCAAAGTGCACAGGTTAGAGGGTGTGACTAGAGGCCTCAGGGCCTAGGGATTTACATACTAATGAAGGCCAGAGGGCGGAGCAAATTAAGCATGCCTCCCCAGATCCTCCCCCAATCCTCCCCCTTTCTCCCTCCCTATATAACTCGGGACTGCCCTGAGTTTTATGCCTAGATCCATCCACCATCTACCATGACAATAAACCTTTCTGGAACCAAGGACTTCTTCGTGTCCTTGGGGCCTGCCACCGCCAAGGCCTCCAGGCCGCTGGAACCATAGGTGTTCCTCCTGCAGGTGGGACCTGGGTGTGGAAACCCACTGGACTCCACCGCAGCGGCGGCCTCTTAATTTTTCCTCACATTGCATCGTTGAGTTTAACCTCTGTTGTCTTAGACTCTGTAGTGTACTTTGTTAGCTCTGTGTTTAAGACGTGTATAATAGTTTATCTTGTGTTTGCTTCCCATCTGTACAATCCAGAATCTCTTTCATAGTGCTAATCACAGGATCTCAGTCTTAGAGATTACTTTTAGTATGTTGATTGACAAAAGTAAATGGGAACTTATTTTTCTTTAGAATTTCCAAATTTTGTTTAAATTTTCCAAAGTAATTATCAAATGGGACTCTGATCAATTGCAAGGTGTAAGTTGTTCAGAGTTGACTTAAAAAAAACAAATCACACTAGAAATAAGATATCAAAATGAGAAAAAAGTAAATGTTAAGATAAAGAAATATACAAAACGCATGCTTAATCTTTAAGTGTCAGAACAGTGACAAGTGAGGTAAGACAGTCTCCTAAAGTTACTCTGCGATTTTCAGTGGAGTGAGCAAACAAAAATTGAGCTTATTTGTAATTTTAGTTCCAACTTTATAAGGTTTGGGAATGTTGTTATAGGTGTTGGGGGGGATATTATTCTATTTATCATGTCATGTGAGTTGAGTAATGGGGAGTTTGAAATTTTAAATGGAAATGTAGGAAGAAAATAGATCATTTTCATAGATCTTTATTAAGCTTATACTCTTTGCCAGTTACCTTATCCTATCTTGAGGGAATAAGGCTGTAGTTCCTACTTAAGTGCTCTTCATTGAGAAGGGTATATGACACACATATAAGTAGTGTCCATATACTTAGGACCACAGTAGAAGGTATAGGAAACAAATCACAATAATTTTCTGTGAGTACAGGTTTGAGAAAGTACTCTTCAGGTAAAGGGATCATTCCATGGGCAGTAATAGAATGTAAGAAACTTGGTGCCTTGAAGGACTATAAATATGCTTCTTCTCTTTATAAGTTCATATGTACATCAGTCTTGTTGATTTGGAAGGCCTTGTTTGCTTAGTGTCCTTTATACACTCTGTCTCTGTATCTTCCTCTTCCTTGGGGGTTCCCTAGGGGAGGGATTGATGGACAGATCCTGGTTAGGGCTGAATGTTTCAAATCTCTTGGTCTCTGCATAATGTCTGGCTGTAGGTTTCTGTATTTGTACTTTCATTTGCTAAAGGAGAAAGCATCTCTGATGATGGCTGATCAAGGTACAGGGTATAGCAGAATGTCATTCAAAGTCATTTTGTTGCTATGTTCTTTAAGTAGAACAGTAGTATTTGATTTCTCTCTAGGTCCTTGGGCTATCTAGTCTGAGGTTCTTGGTCACTCAAGCATGCTGGATGTGGGTTCCATCTTGTGGAGAGGCCTTAAGTCAAATCAGATATTGGTTGGTCACTCCCTTAAGCTTTGCCCTACCATTGTCCTACCATCTTGCAGGGTTTGTAAGCTGGGTTGGTGTTTACATTTCTCCTTTAGTAGCATGTGTAGTACCTTCTTGTACCAAAGGTGGTAGCATGTAGGGGTGAAGGCTGTATGTAGGCACCAGCTGGGACTTTTCTACACTTAGTGAAAAGTCTTCGGCATAGGGCCTTGCCATTAGTTTGTAGAGAACAACTTACAGTGTTGGCAACAGCTTGTGTTGTTTGGGGGTTCCCATAGGACCTATTCAGCAAAGAAGCTTCCTGTACTGGAAGCTTCATTTAGTGACAAGAGATGTCCAACTGGGGCTTTGTTTCCTCCATTATTTGGTGATTCATTTAGATTGCCTTTATATATTTGTATATTTTAGGAAGCTTCTACTGTAGTAAGTTTCCATGCTGTCCCTCAAATGGCCCTTCATTTTAACTATCTCTCCTCATATTCCCTCCCTTGTCCATCCTCTTTTTCTTCCCCCACCCCACTTGATCCTCCTGTTCCAGGTCTCCTATCCATCTATAACTATTCTATTTCCTTCTCCTAGGAGGAGTCTATCAGTCCCCTTGTCCTTTACTCTGTATCTAACCTCTGTGGTTTTGCAGATTATAGCTTGCTTATCATTGACTCAACAGGTTTGTCTTTCTTGAGTTTACCTCACTCAGGATAATTTTTTATCTAGTTCTACCCATTTACTTGGGAATTTTCATCATTTAATTTTTAAAAACAGCCAAGCAATATTCCATATTGTAAATGCACCACATTTTCTTTATCTGTTCATCTGTTGAGGGGCATCTAGGTTGTTTCCAATTTCTGGCTATTATGAACAGAGGAGCAATGAACATGGTTGAACAAATGTCTCTGGAAGGATGAATATTTTGGGCATATACCAAGAGTGGTATAGCTGTCTTGCAGTAGATCGATTCCCATCTTCCCAAGGAACTTGGCCACACTGGGTTTTATAGTGGCTGTACAAGTTTGCAGTCTCACCAGGAATGGACAAGTGTTTCTCCTACCTCATATCCTTGCTTACATGAGCTGTAATTTGTTTTATTGCTCTTAGCCATTGTGATGGGTGTAAGATGAAATCTAAATCAGAGAACAAAGCTGAGACATATAAATCAATGATGATATCATCTAGTATATGAGATGAGGGCATGCACTAAACAGTTATGGCAGCGTATGGATAAAGACGAGACTAGAGCAGTAGTTCTCAACCTATGGGTTTCAACCCCTTTTGGGGGTGAATGACCCTTTTACAGGAGTCACCTATTAGATACATTACACATCAGATATTTACATTACAGTTCATTACAATAGCAAAATTACAGTTATGAAATACAGGATGAAATATTTTTATGGTTTAGGTTTACCACAACATGAGGAACTGTGTTAAACTGTGTTAAAGTGTGTTAAAGGGTCACAGCTGGATCAGAGAGAGAGAGAGAGAGCGAGAGCGAGAGAGAGAGAGAGAGAGAGAGAGAGAGAACACTCAAGGGTAGATTGATGTAGTTTGATGGTGATTGGATTTGGAAAGTAGAGGACAGGAGAAGTCATCAGTAAATTACCAGTAAATATCAGTAAATATTACTACCAAGACTCTTGAGAGTCTTGGTAGTGTAATGCTCTGGACATGTTACCCTTTCCATGTGAGAGACTGCAAGCAACTGTGTGCTTGCACAGTTTCATGTCCACCTGCTAGGAGAGAATTCTGTAAATGGTCTGTAGCTTTCATGAGCTGGGAGTTGATACTCAAGTCACGATTGAAAATGCCTAGGTCAGTTCCGAAAAGTAAAATGTTAGTTATTTTCATTACAGAATATTTGTCTCAAGAATTATTAACAGAATGCTACAGATGCAGATTTTGTTTTCTGCAGTTAGATTTTCACTAAGGAAACTCAGAAATAACTTATGAAATATTTAGTATGTAAATTAATATTGTATTTTATTATTTTATTTAATTTGAGTGATTGCCTGCATATTTATCTTGTACCACATGCATGCCTGGTGTTGGAAGAGGTCAGAAGAGATCATCAGATTCCCTGGAACTGGAGTTACAGACTATTGTGAACATAGGTGCTGGGACTCATCCCAGGTCCTGTGGCAGAACCAGCACTGCTCTAAACTGTTGTGGGAGAGACATCTCTCCAGTCTCCCTTATATCTGCACTTTTAAAAAGATGTTTAAGGTCTGAAGAGATGGCTTAATAGTGAGAAGCACTTGTTCTTACAGAGGACCTGGGCTCTGTTCCCAGCACCTATATGATGGCTCACAACCATTTATAACTCCAGTTCCAGGGTATCTGATGAGGATATCAAGCATGCACATAGTGGACCCACATACATGAAGGCAAACAAATATAAAATAAGTAATTTAAAAATATTTTTATTCTATGTATATGAGTTTTTTTTTTCCATTTGTGTAAGTGTGCTACATGCCTTCCTGGTACCTATGGAGTTGAGGCTACAGACAGTTGTAAGCTACTATATATGGGTTACTGTGGAAACTAGATTGCTTAAGACTGCTTACATTATTTTTTTACTTTTCATTTTTCTAGTGTTAGGGATTGAATTCAGGACTTTGGCAGATGATTCACTACTTAACTATAGCCTCAGCCCTTGATTTTTTTTAACCCTGGATCTCCCCGTATAGCCTAGGCTACATCATGAGTAAGTGAAATAAGAGATGCCATTGATTCAGAAAAGGCAGCATGCATATGAAATAAACAATAGAACTGAAAGTTTGAATCTAGTCTTCTTGTCATAAGTGTTTTATAATTTCTTTTAAATGTTCTTTTCTTTTGTTCATTCTAACATAGTAGTTTGATTTTGTTGGTTTAAAATTTAAATTTAAAGTCAATGTAGATAGGCATATGCTCACACTTGGTGCTGAATTTTGTTGACTGATTATTAATGAAAATATTAAGTCATCCTTCTGTCAAGAATTTAGTCTAAGGCTAAGAATGTAGCTCAGTTGGTACAGTTTTTGCCTAGTATATGTGAAGTCCTAGCCCCGATGCTACATGCCTCTAATTCCACTACCTAGGAGATGGAGGACAGGAAGATCAGAAGTTCTAGGCCATTCTCAGTTACATAGGGAGCTTGAGGCCAGCCTGTGACTTATCACCCTGTCTAAACAAACAGAAATTGAAAAACTGTCAGGTAGAATCCACATCCAAAGTGTTTCATGCGCTTTTACTGTTTAGGCCAGTCAACATATAATGTCTTTAATTTCAGCCCAGTCATTTAGGCTCATGACAGTTTAATATGATATTCAGAATTAAAAAGTTAAAAAGGATTTCTTTATATGATCTCTAACACTAAGGTGTAAAAGTGAATATTAGAATTTCATTTATGTCATCTAGTAGGGATCACAAAATATTCAGTGTAACCAGTTAGTAAATGGCTCTGAGTGCCATATGCTCCTTTTTGCAACTGTTTGAAAGCAGCTGTAGACAATATGTAAGAGAGAGACTGGGGCGGGGGAGGGTAAGAGGGTGATGAAGGGAGAGTGGGGAGAGTGGCAGACTTTTATCCAAACCCCCCACAAAACCAGGAAGCAACTTAATTTTAGCACATTTGACTAATTTCCTACAGAGATTTTTGTAATTTTTAAAACTGAAAGCTAAGGTTAAAGTATGACAAAATATTATATATTCAAAATGGAAGTTTTCCTTCTCTGAATGTGTTAGTATATATAAGTGTGACAAAAAGATAACCATAGTATGAAGAGATAGGTAGCAAAATAGTGAAGTCAAGTTTTTAATAGCATTTTTATGACTACTTGAATTATTTTATTATACCAGAATATATATGGTGTTCCCTTATTAAAATTACTATTTTTAGTTTTGAAAGCAAATCTGCTGTTTGAAGTTTCACTAATTCTGATGTTTCCTTTTTTGTATTGTATAGGCTGACGATTTTATTATATTGAATTTATTTTTAAAATGTCAGTAGATAGGCAAATCAAATTTTGTTGTATAAATGTACAGAATTATGCGTTCATAAAAAGAGTCCTCTACTTTTGGTGTTATGTAGAGTTCACATTATAAGTGGTTAAATGCAGTGTCTTTTGGTGCCACAAAATTTTAGCCAACATCATTTACAGTTGTGGCTAATATGATATTTTGGACATTAAGTTTAAAATATGCTTATTATTCTCAGAGATCCGTCAGCGAACTGCAGCTCAAAGAAACCTTTCCCCAGCACCAGCAAGCTCTAATCAGGGCCCTCCTCCACAAGTTCCAGTATCTCCTGGGCCAGCAAAGGACGCTTCAGCTCCTGGGGGACCGCCAGAAAGGACTGTTGCTCCAGTCTTCCCCAGGCGCCTCGGATCCCCTGCTACTTCAGTTCCTGGAATGGGTAAACAGAGCACTTAATGTTATTTACAGTTTATATTGTTTTCTCTGGTTACCAATAAAATGGGCCATTTTCAGACAGTATGGAAATGGCATTTCATTTGGAAGTAGCAGAGCAGTTATCTGATTAAGCAGGAGTTCCATATTCAATTAGCTATAACTCTTTACAGCTGGCACCTTGTGATACCAAAACCTATTTCTTGAGCTCATTTAACTGTTATGGCTTCTTTGTTTAAATGGCAATAAAACTTTGTAGCATTCTGTAGTCTACAGTGTAGCATTATCTTTTTATATTCAATTCTTAGAATGGCTCCAGATTTATATATGGTAGGGATAGAGGGGAACACTTTAGAAAGTACTTATATTCTTTGCTAATTCCTCATATAGACAGTAAAATACGACAATTACCATACTTCAGGAAAAATATTCAGGCATTGTGGTGCCTGCCTGATATTATTTTTGTAAATAGGAGCTAGTAGATTCTTTTCCTTCTAAGTCATGAAACTGTAGTCTTCTCTAATACATTTCTTTAAGTTCTATTAGGAGTGTGATAGATCCGTAGATTTTATTCAGGGTTATAACATACTTTGTATTTTTTTTTTTTTAATGTGTGATTGGGGGTGGTGGTGGAAATCCACTCACTGCTTTAGCGGGTGACATTATTTCATGTATATTTCCATGTCAGATTATTAAATAAGAGTAAGCTATATTTATGGTATTTAATTCTAATTCAGGTACTTTAGTATTTCATGACTAATTACTATTATATAATTAGAGTTTATAATGATTTGAGACTAGATACTGCTTTAACCAGGTAGATAATTAAAGGATTATGTAAATTAAAAAAGCCTAGTGGTATGATTCTTGCTTGAGTTTCTTTAAAAACTCAACTGAGATTATAGAAGACTAGGAAACTATTGATTTTCAAATTAAAGGAACTGACTACAAATGAAATACATAAAAATTTTGCAGCATTTCAGATGATTTTAATAATACCTTAACATTTTATGTGTAATAATAAAAATACTCATATATTTTGTGAAATTGAGAAAGTTAAATGGATTAAAAATAATTAATTTAGCCGGGCGGTGGTGGCGCACGCCTTTAATCCCAGCACTTGGGAGGCAGAGGCAGGCGGATTTCTGAGTTCGAGGCCAGCCTGGTCTACAGAGTGAGTTCCAGGACAGCCAGGGCTACACAGAGAAACTCTGTCTCGAAAAACAAAACAAAACAAAAAACAAAAAACAAACAAAAAAATTAATTTGAGATACCCATAACTTGTAAATTAAAGTTTTGGTTGTTTAATATAAGAACTTTGGGTTAGAGTCTTTAACTCATACGCAACTTAACCACTTACATAGTTGTAAGGACTACATTATAGCATAGGGCTGTACAAGTACCTGTAGCTTAAATTTTATGTGTATATGAATAAAGCATGTTTTGTCCAAGTTTTTAATTAGCTTCTGTGGAAATACTATTTATATTGTACATTGCCAAAAAATGTGAAGGAGTTAAATAATTTATAATAGAGAAAATTAATAATTCATTTTTCTATTTTAACATATTTGTAAGAGAATCAATTTAATTTATATCATCACAGTATTTCCATATGCTTGAAAATTAATAACCAGCAGGTACTTGATAATTTGCCAAACTCAAATGCTCAATATTCCTACACTAATTGCTTTTAATGTTTATTTACTATTGCCCATATAGCATGAATATTAAGATGCACTATTTTTAAAGTTACCAGGTTAGTTAACCAAGTTATTACCAAGTTGCAGAAAGCTTAAGATACTTCAATAAAGTCTTTTATGTGCCCAGATTGCTTTCTGGACATGTTCACTTTATATATGTAAAAATGTAAATAATCCAGCAAGTTAGGTTGATAGAAATGCTTTTAAAATCTACCTGGGAATGTAGCTCAGTGGTAGAATGTTTGCTTAAGTGCTCTGTTAGCTGTACATATTTTTTATATATTTAATTTATTTACTTTTTATTTAGCTAAGTATTTTCTAATTTTTGTTTTGATTTGATTTGCATACTGAGTTATTTAGATGTAACTTAATCGTAAATGTTTGGTTGAGTTTTAAGCTGTTTTCTGTTGCTGATTCTAATTCTTCTATAGTCAGAAAATGTACTGTGCACTGTTTGGAACTGATTAAACGTATTGAGACCTGTTTTATGACCCATTATATCATGTCTTTGTAACTGCTTTCTGTCTGCTTGAATAAATGTGTATTTATTCTTCTTGGGCAGAGTAGGTCCGTTAGGTAAAGCTGGTAGTAGTGAGTGCTCAAGTCTTCTATTTTTTTTCTTAATTTTATGCAGATCAAATTACTGATAAAAAATGTTAAAACTGTCAGCTATAATTTTATATTTGTTTTTTTTTCTTAAATGTATTAAATTATCTTAAATTTTTGTTAGTTTTGTTGTGTGTGTTAGAAGCTTTGTTATGGTGCACTTAAGTGTTTGGTATGTTCTTTAATGAAAAACTATCACATTTATTCGTTTCTGTGTGGATGTGCATGTGTATGGAGGTTAGAGGACATCTTGGGGTTTTCGGTTCTCTCTACCATGTGGGTCCCAGAGATTGAATTTGGACCATCAAGCTTGATGATAAGCACCTCTATCCAGTGAGCCATCTTGCTGGTCTCTTGTTCTTGATAAGTTTATGCCTTTGTCATTGTGAACTTTATAGTCATTCAACGTTTCTTATACTTAGTGTTAGCATATTTATATATTTTCTATAATTTTTACTTAAAATTATTTATTTTCCCTGTTTTTATTAAAAAAGTTATACAGAGCATATAATGAACAGTTACTTTTTTATTCAGTCAGACAGACTGTTTCATCACAGGACTGTCTGGAATCTGATGCAGCGATTATGTGTGGGTTTGACTTTAATGTTCCATATAAAGTAAACTCATTTGTTCTATGCATGTGCTACCCTGTCCCTCATTTTTTCTCTATCCCTTTGAACTGAAATTTTTTTGTGACTACGTTTAACCTTTTTTTTTTTACTGCCATATTGTTGGTAACACTTTTTTTGGCATATGATTTTAGTGGTTGTAGTGAGCTTTAGTAAATATCTGTAATCATTGTTGTTCAAGTGATATGATGCTATTTCACATACAGTTTTAAAGATCTGACAATAATATACTTACATTTTTCCTCTCTTGGCCTTTGTGTTATTTATTTGGTGTTATTTTTTTTAAAGTTTATTGTACTTTCAAATATTATTGGGGATATTACTTTTATATTTTTCACTTTTTACAGTTAATATGCCTCTTTTCATTTCCTTCTTGCTTTTATTTTTACATTTTATTTCTATAAATATAAATCTCCCTATTATTTTTTCTTTAATCAGTTATACAGCCTCACTATGTAAATTTGACTGGCTTGTAACTTGTTATGTAAGGCAGAGTTAAACATGCTTCTGTCTCCCAAGCGCTGGGATCAAAGGTGTTCACCTCTAAGCTCTGCCTTCTATGTTTGTGAACCTAGCTCCCATGGAGGACAGAAGGAAGGCATTAGATCTTGTGACCCTGGAGTTACAGTTGGTTGTGAGCCTTCGTGTGGGACCTTGTAAACAGACCTAGTGCCTCTGCGGGCACCACCAAAGCTAACGGGGGCTAGCAGACATCAAGCTCCGCTGCAGCCCAGATCCTTTACAGTCTTCATCTTTGTCACTTTCTTTGGCCTCAAGGACTTTTAAAAATCATTCTCATAATGTAGTTTGACCAATGATAAATTTTTATGTTTTGAACATCTGGGAAAAGACCTCATTTTGCATTGCCTTCATTTTAAAAAGATATTTATGCTGGATATATATTCTAGTCCGACTGCTTTCATTTTCAGAATGTTAATGGTAAGTTTCGTCTCAGTTTGCATCTGGTGAACTCTGCTGGCATTCTCATTTCCTTTCCTCTATAATGTGCCCTTTGGCCTTCTTTTAAGCAGTTTGCTCATTTTGGGAGGGTGGGATGCAAAATTATATGTTTGGGATTTGTTAAGATTCTTTGACATGTGCTTTTAAAACTTTCTAAGTTGGAAAAATATGTATTTCTTAATTATGTATATATTTTTCTTTAGGGAACTATTTGTTTGACTATTTGATATTGTTCTTCAACTTACTAATCTCCTCTGCCCCCTTAATTTTTGGTCTTTTTCTATTTTATTTTATATGGTTTCTATTGCTATATCTTCAACTATACTAATATCTTTTGTTTTTTTAATTTTGTAATTATATTTATGTACAGAAAACTTAGTATACATTTAACCCTGGGTTAGTGGCGAGTTCTTCAGCCTTTGCCTTTTCCAGCTTGACAATGCGAGTCACAGATTAGGTCCCAGGACGTTGCCTTCCTAGTAGCAGCAGATCTCGTCATATCTGTCATTATAATTGCTCCTAATAGCTTCCACTAACTTAGCCAGACCACCCTTGTCTTCCGAGTTAACCTGTGTGAAGGCAACAGTGGTGCATGTCTTCCTGTGGACCAGGCGCCCCAGCCTGGCCTTTCCCTTGACGATGCAGTAAGGTAGCCCCATCTTTCGACACAGGGCAGGCAGGAAAACCACCAGCTCAGTGGGGTCTGCATCATAGGCAATCACCACCAGCTGAGCCTTCTTGTTCTCCACCAAGGTGGTGAGTGTATTGACTCCTGCTTGGAGGACAGGTGGTCTCTTAGTTGGGACGTCCCCTTTGCCAGCAGCTTTCTTCTCAGCACAGGCCAGTAGCCTTTGCTTCTTTTCTTGCTTTGTCTCTGGCCTGTACTTGTGGACAGGCTTAAGCAGCTGAGTAGCTGTTCGCCTGTCCAAGGCCTGGGTGAACTGGTTAATGGCAGGATGTACTTTGAGCCGCTTCTAGAGGATGGCTCTTTGCCGCTGCAGCCTGATGTATCCGGGCCAGTTGATGAAGTGTGTTAGATCTCTTTTGGGCTGGATGTCCTGCCCAATGCTGAGGTTCTTGGGCCTTTTCTCGAACAAAGAAATCTTTGTGGCCTCCTGTTTCTTGATGACAGCGGGGACCGGGCCCACCTTCTTCCCTCTTGGCCTTCTTTCCTTTGGACATCTTGCTTGGCTGGAAGAGACAGCCTAATATCTTTTTTTTTTTTTTTAATAATGTTAAAATGCTTGTTTCTTCCGTCTATTGGTTTTTTTTTTTTAAACCTTACATATTGTAGACTTCATGTTTGAAATTTAGTTTTGGTATTTTAGTTTTTTCTCCATGTCTTTACTCAACATACCTAGTCTTTCCACTAGATTCTCAAACATGCAAAGATAGATATAATAAGTATTTTAGTACTTTTGCCTGCCAGTTCAGTCATATCTGAAACAATTTTTATTTTTTCTTATTATATATTATTTTTTTGTTTGTTTACATGGCTAGTATTTTTTGAATGCCAGACATTGCAGATTTTACAGGTATGTTTCTTCCTCTTCCTCTTCTTTTGTCTTCCTCTTCCTCCTATTCCTCTTCCTCTTTTTCCTTCTCTTCCTCCTCCTCTTCTGTTCTTCTTCCTCTTCCTCTTTCTTCTCCTCCTCTCCTCTTCTTCCTCCTCCACATCCTCCTCCTCTTCCTCCTCTTCTTTTTCTTCTCTTACTCCTTCCTCCTCTTCTTCTTCACGCTTTTCTTTAACTCTTGGAAATATGCAGTCATTCTGTGAATACTGTTTCCTTTAATTTTTTTGAAAGAAAATTTTCTATTCTCAGATAGTTTCCTCAGATGTATGGGCTGGTTTATAATCTACTGAGTGTTTTGATAGTTCCTCTGATAATGTTTCTTCTTTTTCCCTTCATGTTGACCCTCTTCTTTTGCGCTGTCATGTGAATTTGAGCTGCATAGGTTTTCCCAGAGTTCCAGTGCTGGCTTCTCAACTCTGGGAGGCAGCTACAGTTCCTCTGGGATTAGCCTCTTACCTCTGCTTACAGATTATCTGTTTGAAAAGGCTGGGGGCAGCAATTGGGATGTAAAATGAATAATGTGAAGTTAGTACAGGAAAAAAGAGCAAAAACAAAACAAAAAAGAAAAGACTGGACAGTTGCAAGGGCTTGTCTAGGTTTTTTGTTTGTAAGTGAAATTTAACCTATATTGCTTGACACACATATTGTTAATTCTTCATACACTTAATATATTTCTCACAGTCTTTTGGGAAGATAAAGCTGATCTGTTACTCTGAGTCCTAAGTGGAAGTCTTCAAATTAGTATCCTAGGCTTTTAGGAGTAGGCTGTTTTAAAATTTAGTTAGTACAGAACCCTACATAGTTTCATATCCTAATGAATCATGTTGGTGGTCTTGATGTAGTACATATGTAGTATATTTTTATAGTATGGTAGTTTTAATGAATATTTAATGTTATAGGGAGATTTATAAGAGTATTTTGTTGCTTTGTTAAAATCTTTTAAATGTTCTAACATACTTAGACCACTTTGGAAGTTTAAATCTTGTGTATCTTATACATACAAATTTCATGTGTTTTTATTTATTTGCTAGGCCTTCATCCTCCAGGTCCACCTTTAGCAAGACCCATTCTCCCCAGAGAACGAGGTGCTCTGGATAGAATTGTTGAATATTTAGTTGGTGATGGTCCACAGAACAGGTAATGTTTGCTACTCTAGTAGTTAAAGGAACGTGAAAAAACATTGGCCAGTGCATGTGTGTGTATGTAATGTTTGGCTTGTATTTGTACTTTTTTGTTCCTGCTATCATATTAGAGAAATTGAATTATTAGTGGATTTTTATATGAATCACAGTTGTTGGTAGTGATGGAAATTCTTCCAATAGTAATGAAAACAATCTACATTATTTAGCTCTTAATATTTTTCAAATGTTTCTCAGATTATTATATTACTTGATCCTTAATACAATTCTAGGACAGTAGTTATGAGTGTGCAGAACATTTGCCAGTATGTAGACTTTCAAAACAATTCATGAGGACATGTTGGATAGCTGTACTAACTAAATGTTTATGTAAGTTGTATATTATTCAAAACAGAATAAATGATTGTATTAAGCCAAGAATCTCTTTGAGTTCTGATTAGAGAACAGAAAATGAGAACAATATTTAAGTGTTACTGATAAGTGAGAAATGCACAGGAACCATATCGTATAAAAATTTACTATTGGCCCCAATTATATAGAATTAAATGTATTTTCTACAAGATTCTTTAGGGCTTTTTTTTTAATTTTTAATTTTTTATAACATTTGTTATAAATCTCTAAGAAGGTTCTATCATTTCCAGTCTTATCTAATCACAAATTTGGAAGCCATTATCCCCAGGAATAAATCATTGAGAAAGCTGTTGCTGAACTTAAAAAAAAATAAAAGAATATTTTTTATTATGCGTATGTTAATCCAGGTGCACACTGGAGCCAGAGGCATGAATCCACTGGACCTGTAGTTGCAGGTGGTGTGAGGTGCTTGGTGTAGGTGCTGATAATCCATCTCAAGTCCTTGGAAGAAGAGCATATGCTATGAGCTTAACTGCTGAGCCATTTCTCAAGCCCTCAGCTACTAAACTTGTTTCTGTGAATTAGAATTAGGATATATTCAGCTGTTCCTTAGTTTATTTTTAATATCATGTATAAATGGTATACAGATGTCTATATGTATATATGCATACATATATACACATCTATTTTTGTATGTGTGTGTGTGTGCACGCATGCGTGTGTATGTATGTACTTAAATGCTTTATGCCCTGTGTTTAGTCTATTTTTATTTATTAGGAGCTGGGGAAAGAACTCAGGTTCTTGTATATGCTAAGCAAGCACCCTATCACAGAGCTATACTACCAACTCTTAAACTACCTTTCATACTGGTTGTTAATGATTTAGTAACATTCATTTATTATGGCACAGCTGAGTGGCCTCTCCAGTGAGCTTTATCTGTATTTGTAACTGGTGTCTTATTTTCCCTTGTGGTATAGGTATGCCCTCATATGTCAGCAGTGTTTTTCTCACAATGGCATGGCTTTGAAGGAAGAATTTGAATACATTGGTAAGGACTTATGGATAGTTAGGTTTAAATCTTTTACTCTGAATCATCATTCTCGCCCACTTCCATGTAATGTCACTTTATTTTAGGTACTGCTTGTACATATTGACCGTATATTGTCTCCTTATTTAATACTAAAAACAAAGCAGAAAAGATAAATCAAGTTTTTTCTTATAATGCACAGCCTCTAGGCCAGCTATTCTCAGATGTTCTACTATCTACGGGGAGTCTGAATTAATTATTGGGGGTGAGATCTAAGCATTAATGTTTACAGTTAAGATCATTAATTATTTTCACATTCAGCTGTTATTAAGTGCTCACATGATAAATTATGCTTCAGAAATTTAACATAATACATCTTCTTGAACAAGATTCTGGATTTTAAAATATATAATTATTTTATTGACTAGTAATGCAAGTCAATTACTTAAATAATTATTATTTATATAATTTTGCTATTATACTGCTACTTAACCGTTTATATCTTTTCTACTTTAAAATTAATACTTATATTCTCATAGTAATTATACAAAATGCTTTAAAATTAATGTTGATTTGAATACCTATTATATAATAAGGCAACAAATTCATGTCAAAAATTTATAATTTGAGTCTGGCTATTTATAAAAGTAATCTTGGAGCTTGTCTGATAAATTTTTGAAATTTGGTTGATTGGTTTTTTTTCTCTTAAAAAAAAAATTCTATGCAGCTTTTCGATGTGCCTACTGTTTTTTCTTGAATCCTGCAAGAAAAACGAGACCTCAAGCTCCACGGCTTCCAGAGTTTAATTTTGAGAAGAGGCAGGCAGTGGAAGGCTCAAGTTCAGCTGGTCCCATGTTACTAGAAAGTGTGCCCTCACCAGAAAGCCAGCTCATTGAAGGTATAATTATGTTAACTAAAGTGTTTGTTTTGGTAATGTGTTTAGCCTAATAATATAAGCACAGTATTTATTAAAGATGACAGTGAATTAATTTATCAGATTCTTAAGCATGCACATGTCAGCTATTGCTATGATGGCTTCTTCTGTGATTGCTATGATGTGTTTCAGTTTTCAAATGCAGATCATGTTATGATCAGTGTTTAGCACCCGTTGGTTAAGCATTGCAATTGGAATGAACTCTTGTAAAGTTTGAGACACTTGACTAGTGATGCTTTTCTGGAATCATTTTGATGTATCTAACTCAAGCATTTTGAAACAACTGTTGTAAGGACAAAATATTTAGAATATGTGTGGGTAGAATACGTGTGTGTCTACCACTCAAAGTGGAAGAAATGACCAGAAAGCAGGAAACTTAGGAGTTGGAAAGTCATCTTTGCATGTTTTGGAAAACTTGGTTAATAATACTGTTTCATTTGGACAGTTTATTACTAAAGGCCCATGAGCTTAACATTGCCTGTGATAAAGGAGTCCCTTTATTGTGTAGAAGTAAGATTTGTCAGAACTTGTATTTTAGAATTCATTTTGTAACTCTATCTTAGGAATTCTTAAGGAAGTTTCATGAAAAAAATGGAAAAGGTGAAGTAGAGAACTGCCAACTCTTTCTTATGACTAGTAGTCACTCAATGTTTTTTGTTACTCAGTTCTAAATTGTGAGGATGGCTAAAATTATGAAATAGTCCATAATATTTTGATTCTATGCCTAGTGTATAAAGACATACTGGAAATTGACAAATTTAGTAGCAATTATTACTTACATGTTTGATTTATTTTCATAAGAGCATCTAAATTGCGTTAGCTGGAATTTGAAACAATGAATATTTTAGATATCACAAGGTTAGTATGAGATTCAAGGTTTTTTTTTTTTTAACTTTGAAGAATGAACCTGAAGTAAGTGTGGAGTTGGGCTTGGCTTTTGGCTTACTAACAAGTATCAATGTGAACGTGAATCCAGACAGCTATGACTGAGCCTGTGTACTTCCAGCGCTGAGTGAATGAATGCATCTTCATCTGGAAGTCTGCAACATCAACTCCAAACACAGTGGCAACCTTTTTCTTTTGCTTAAGTCGTGCTCTGAGCTGCATGCTGACACATGCAAACCGTCTGCCTTGGCATTGCAGCCTCTTGGAACTGAGGATAAAGGATTTTATACTGAAGATGCCTAGAGGAAACACTGAAGTCTGTTCCATGAGTAACATTGCTTATGAAAGCTAAAGTTAATGCTTGAAAACCAATAGTATTTTTGGTTTGATTTTTTTTTTCAAAGAGGAAAAAAAGCCAACAAAATATAAATCTTGATAATGGGTCCTATTTTTTATTTCTTCTACTAAGGTCAAGATGGATAGTTAGCAAACAACATACAGCTATACCTTTCCTTCTCATCTAATCTAGGAGGAACAATACCTCAGATGTCTCATTTTCTATCTGAAATCTCCGGAATGAAGTCTAACTGGCTCAAAGTGAACCCCAGTAAGGTAATGTGAAGTAAGGTGAAGACCAAGCTTGAAGCAGGGTCTGACGACTCCATAGTACTAAAAGCTGAAGCAGTAATTCTGTTTCCTTAAGGACGTTTTTAAAGTAGTAATTTTTTCTTCTCTTTGGATTCATCAGAGTGGCTGGCCATCTTTTTTCTTTTTGGTTCTTCAGAAGACAGAAACTTTTCTCCAAGACTCTTATTGTTACGTTACAATACAGTTTCAGTCTAAAGCTGGATCCTGTAGCAAACGATCAGTAAAGTATTTCTGATGAACAAAGGGAGCTGCATTTATGTTAAGCACTGCATGGTGGTGCACCATGGAGTTAAATTGAGCTGTTAAGTAAGACAGTGCTTTCAGTCATCTGTTTTGTGCTAATAGCCAATGTAGCTGGGAGATTAAAGCTCTGATTTCTAAATTCATCAGTGTTGTAGAAAATTGAGAACTGGACGGACAATTTTGTTTTCATTTTGTGTCTTTAAACTGAAATAGCTTCTTGATAGCAGAAACTGTACAGATTATGTTATTGGATTTACAGATACTCTGAAAAGATAACTTCCTTCTGAAGTTTGCTTTCAACAGATACCTAGCAAGCATTTATATAAATGATCAAGAACTAAGACTTTTTTTTCTCCTCCTAGTCTATGGCACGTGTCTTTGCAGTTAAGTTTGTTATGGATTCTATAGTAGAAGAATTTGCATTTAAGATAAGGTTTTTAAAATTTCTGAATCATGCTTTAGAACAGCATATGGAATCTTGGCAAATTTTCAGCACAGACTTAGAAGAGATTACTGCTATTCCTTAAATTTTTTTTTAAAATTCTAGAATTGTATATCTAGATATTTAGATAACAAATAACAAAAACACAAGAAACTAGGGAAATTAATTGCTTTATTTCTAAAACTGTACTAGGTATGGTATACCAAAAGGATTTGCTTTTAAATTCTTTATTTTCTTTTATGATTAAATGATAATGTATAATACATAATACATAAAAATTAACTCTGCTAACTGACATTAAAGTGGTTGATTGGTGTTTTTCCTCTCTCTCAAAACTGGGGTCAAGATAACTCAGTGAGTAAGTTTGATAATCTGAGTTTGAATCCCTTGAGTTCACAGAACAGTGGAAAGAGAGGCTCCACAGTGTTGGCCTCTGGCTTTTACAGGCATGCTGTGGCATGTGCACCACCCCAACACTATTAATAATGATTATAAATAAAATGGTTTCCAAAATACTGTGCTATTCAAATGAGTAGCATTCTATTCATAGATATAATCAGAACAACGAGATCTACATTTTTGTATAAGTTCAGTGATTCTTTTTTTGCTACTATGTTTGAAAAACTATTGTTTCCATTTTTCAGTTAGTTGTATTTGTTTAGAGCTCATGTAATTGCTTAACTAAAATTAGCTTGTATTCATATGGTAATATGAAAATTAATGACTTCTATTCAATATTGGCAAAAAATTGTTAAGTAAGTTTTATATAATGTAAAATTTGTCTGGTTATCTAATACCTATTTTTTCTTATATGCAAAATACTGTTACTGTTAGGTTATATTGGATGAATAAGAATTCTGTTTTCAGTATTTCTCTTGTGCTTTAGAAAATTGTACTATTTGATAATGAAAATTTCGTTGGCTCCTGTGTGTATATCAGTCTCCTCCACCAGCTTCAACCTTTATTTATATTGAACTTTCTGAATAGTGTATTGTTATAGTTTGTTTTAGCTAGATATAATTTTATCTTTGGACTCATTTTTTAATCAATTTTGGATAATGGTTTAGTTTTAGGTCATTGATTGCTTTGCAATGAAACTTTTTTTTAAGTTTATTCTTCTCTCATATAATACATCACAACCATAGTCCCTCAGCACCTCACTTCTCCCCACACCCACTGCTCATCCCCCTCTGATTCCCGTTAGGAAAGATCAGGCCTCACACTGACAGTTATTGAACACAGCATAGCAAGTTGTAGTAAGACTAGGAATATACCCTCATATCAAGGCTGGATGAGGCAACCTGATAGGAGGAAAAAGGTCTCATGAAAAGGCAAAAGAGTCAGAGACACCCTCACTCTCATTGTTAGGAGTTCAACAAAACTCCCAAGCTAAACAACTACAGCATGTAAACACATGCAAGCTCTGAGATTACTGCTTTAGTCTGTGTGAACTCCTGTGAGCCCTGCTTAGTTAATTCTGTGGGCCATGTTCTCCAAGTATCCTCGACCCCTCTGGTTTTTACAGTCCTTCCTCCCCATCTTCTGTAAGGTTCTCCCAAGCCCTGCCTAATATTTGGCTGTGGGTTTCTGTATCTGTTCCCATCAGATGGTGGAGGAAGCCTCTCTGATGACGATTGGACTAGACACTGATTCTTTGAGTATAACAGAATATTGTGAGGAATCATTTCATTGACATTTATTGAAACTTTGTTTAATTGAATTGTTAATCATTGATTAATAGTTAAATAGTACTCTGTGTTTTGAATTTTAGTGTACACACACACACTATATTTAGAAACTGGTTATCATTTAGTGGAATTATTAACTGAGTCATTGTTATGAATTGAGATGGAATTCATGTCTTTGTTCCTTAAATATATTGACAAATCTTGTGAAAAATGCCATCTTCACAATTTATGAACTTAAAGACTGAAATTGTAATTTTTTAAAGAGCTAAGATAAAAATCTAAAGGTAAGGATCTTATATATTTTTGCATGTGTGTGTTTATAGATGAAGCAATAGTATTTATTATAGTTACATTCAGTTTTGAGTTTAAATTGTGTAGCTGAACTGAGGCTTAGTCTGAACATTCAGTTACCAATTGCTGTTATTTGGCAGAAAAACACTGCTCTCTTAGTAATACTGGATTGGAGGTTAGTGGATAGGAGTGGGGAATGAAACAGAGTGATGTATTGTTTTTGTTTTATCACATTATGATATGCCTTTTGTTGTTTGTTTTGTATTATAGAGGCTAAATTTAATTTGATTATTTTTTTCTTTCATATATAATTAGGTCATTCGGGTTACTATTTTGAGTTTTAGTCTTTTGGTGTCTTCTGGTCAAATACTAACATCTTTTAAAGTGCATTTTATATTTCCAAACTATTTTAAATTGCAGCATCATTTAAAACAAACAACAAATCCCCCAATTTTTTTTTTTTTTTTTTTTTTTGTTAGACAAGGCAAATGATGTTCCCATAGAAATAAGTATTTTGGTTACTTGGTACCTGGTTAATACATGATCTTGTTATAATTCTCTAATGTTTAGATGTGTACTTGTTACAGATTTGTTAATACTATGTACCTTATCGTTTAGAATTTGTTTGTATGGTTTCCTGTAAGCATTAAATTCCATCATTGTGTCATAGGCATGCCATATGTCAGGGTGTGTGTGTGTGTGTGTGTGTGTGTGTGTGTGTGTATGTGTGTGTGTTCTCATCAAGATTGTTTTTCTATAGATCAACCCAAGGGAAGACAAGTCCTTATAAATAAATAGACACATCAGTTATTTTCAAGCCCTAGTCATGGTTTCACCAAGTTTTTACTTTTCTTTATCTTTCCTGAAATACAAGTTTGACTAGAAACTGTCATACTTTCTAATAATTGAGATACACAGTATTTCTTCAAATTCATGTATTATAGATAGTTGAAGTTTCTAGTAATATGGTTCTATTTTTTTGTATTAGCTTTTTTATACAAACCTAGAATTTTAAAATTGTCTTTGACTTGGTAAAGTTTTGAAGTTAATAAAGTTTAATATAATAAACTTTGAACCTTGACCCCTTTATTGTATCATTCTCTTACAATTTGTGCCTCTGTTCCCTTAAACTTGGTATTTGTGAATTGTGTCCTATATTAGTAGGTTTTGTTTTTTTTTCCATTTTATATGACTTAATAGGTTGGTTTCAGAAGGCTTACTGAGCAAATTGCCTAGTTCTTGTCAAGTAAGTACTGCTTTATGGCTAGAAGAGTTGTGGAAAACCATGACTCTTAAAGTTCTGTGAATAAGTTCTGTGAGGCTTGTATTACAAGTGGTTGGCAGTCCCTAAGTTTCCTGCAGAAGACCTTGTTGGCTCTTATAGCAGAAATGGTTTGTATCTAGTCACAGTTCCATTTGTCCTTGCTGCTTTTCCTCTCTGCTCTGCTCATTTACTGAAACTTGAGTGACTTACAACTTTTTTCTTTGGGTTTTGGTTATGGTTTCAGGTAGTGCAGCAATGCCATTTAAGTTCTGTATTATAACAAGGTAGGATTCCTATACTCGTGTGTCACCGTATGATTTATGACCACTCCAGACTACTTTTTGTGATCAGCTATTTGGATTGTCATACAGTAAGACATCATTATGTGGCTGTCCCTAACTGAAATCTCCGGCTTTTATTCTGTAAAAGAAGAAAGTAGTTGTAACTGATCTGTAGACAGGAGTCCTGGATATCTGCTTAAGGAGAGAATACATCTAAAATATTTTACAAGTTCTGACTAGAGCAGTATTTGTGTTTATTAAACTAGTAGGCTAAAACCATGGATTTCTAATACTTCCATACTACTATCTGCATACTGTGCATAATTTCTTTGCAAAACTATTTACTTTGCGAAATTTTGACTATGTTACAAGGTGTTTAACTAGAATCTTTTCTTAAGCAGGCTGGCCTTCCTCCAGAATTTGTTTTGTTTGTATCAATAACATTTATAGTTTATCTATAAAGAACATTTATGAGGAAATTTTGCCCTTCTAAGCTCATGTGCTTTAATTATTTTTTTCTGCTAGCAAGAATATTAACTTACAATGAAAAAATACTTTAAAGCTAAGTTTTTATCTTTGACTTGAAAATTAGGAGAGTCAAAGCATCTCTGCTTTTATTATTCCTTTCTTCTGCCTCATTTTTTAAAATTTAAAGAATTAAAGAAATTTTAGTTAGTAATTTGTTATTAAATCATTAAGTGGTTTAAGTTAAAACTCAAAAATAGGATTTAAAGGGAGTAGATTTTCAGGTAGGGACTAAGAATACAACTTTCTGTTTATAGAGAGAAGGAAGAAAACCCTTTCTTTGTCTTAGCACACTAAAGTTTGCAGCATATTCCAATCCCTAAGTTTAAATAGTGAGAGCTTAGATAGGGACAAAGGGAGATAAGATATACAGACAGGAAATGTGGATCTTGACTTTTCATCCCTGAGTAGTAGAGATGTATATAAGATTGGGAGAGTACTGCCTACATACACATACATACATACATACATGCTACATACATGCATACATATATATTAATGCATATATGCATGTACACAAAGGTGTACATTTATGCATTGCTTACAGTTTTGTTTAGGTATAAGAAAAATGGTTTTCTGTTCAGTGTCCTGGTTGATTGTATGTTTGTTTTGTTTTCTAGACTCGTACTTGTTGCTCTAGTTAGGTTTCTCTATTGCTGTGATAGAACACCCAAACCATGGAAGGAAGGAAGGGTTTGGTCATCTTATAACTATGAGCTCTTTGGTCACAGTCCATCACTGAGGGAAGTTGGGTCAGGAACTCAAGGCAAGAGGTTGGGGGCAGGATCTGAAGCAGAGACCACAGAGGAGTGCTGCTTACTGGCTTGTTCCCCATGATTTGCTCAACTTGCTTTTTTTTATTTTTATTTTTATTTTTATTTTTGTTTTTATTTTTATACAACCAAAGTTCACTTGACCAAAGGTGGCACTGTCCACAGTGAGCTGGGACCTCACACATCAGTCAGTAATCAAGAAATGCCACAGGCACATAGGCCAATCTCATGGAGGTAGTTCTTCAGTTGGATTTTCTCTTCCTAGGTGACTCAAGTTTGTGTCAAGTTCTCACAAATCAATACACTTAAGAGCATTTCATTCTGTTGAGGTCTTGAGTGTTGGACATTGTACTTGTAGATGTATTTTTAGAAGCTTATCGTATATGAAATTAGCTTATTTTCTTCAGTTATTCAGTTATACTAATTCCTAAGTGATATGCTATAGAGTGAAGTACTTACCTTAGAAAATTTAAAAGGCATTAGACCATTCTGCCATTTCGTGGTACATTTGTATGTTGATCTTTGGCTTGTCTTACTTGGCAGTTTTGACATTTGGATATCCCTGAAGTCTTATGTCTTTTTCTCTTTTCAGACTCTTTAGAAGAACAAGATGTTCTTGATAATAGTACTGAGCAGAGAGATGACAAAATACCAGTTACAGAGCAGACAAGCCAAGTGATTGAAAAAACATCTGGTTCAGAGGAGCCAGAAGAGAACCAAGAAGAGACAGAGAGCGAGGAAACATCAACAAATGAAGCCAAGTCGCCTGTTCTCAGAGCTGATTCTGTTTCTAATCTTGAACCAAGTGAAGAATCTTTGGTGACAAAGTAGTAAATCCTTCCATGTGCCTTCAACTGGATATTTGTAGTCTTGTTGATGTCAGTTACTGCTTTTTTTTTTTTGTGGTACTCAAGAAAAAGTTGCCTTCTAGATATGTGCTTAATGTTATTTATATTCAGATTGCCCAGCAAGTTCAGTGTATCCAAGCCCTACCACTAGGTATTGGGAGTAAAAGCACGTGGTATCAGTTAATATGCAGAGACATAGCTGTTAGATACTTTGTGCATTCTAAAATTAAAAAAAAATTGTTTTCTACATGTATAACTTGTAAATAATACCCATTTTGACATAGGAACAAATTTGGCTAGGAATAATTTCTTCCATAGTGTTCAACAATTGAAACATAATTAAGATTTTGAATACTTCATCATTAAATTTTAACTTTGGAGATATTTGCCAGTGGGAAGGAAATATCTATTTAGGTGTTTACATTAAGTGATGCTGAAAGCTGTAACCTTAATTACATATGCATTGGTACGAATTCTCAATAAGAATGCAACTAAACAGTCAAGTGCAGTATTTCTTTTGATGTCTTTTATTTTACAACCGGGCCAAAGGCACATGATGTATATAGTTAGTTTATGTTTACATATTAATAGGAAATACATCTGCACTTGACTGTACTTGAATTCTTGGTATTATTTATATTTGTAATATAATGATGATATATAAATGTTTTTTTTTGTGTGTGTGTGTTTTGTTAAGGAAAATAAAGATGACCTAGCAGCATTTTTTCTTTGTTAAATATCTAGACTTCTTCACATAGTGTCTGATGGATGACTTGGCTATCTGAAAAAAAAATTTCACTGTATGATAAATATATGGCAAATTATGATGTTTTTCTTTTCATTTAGACTTTCAAAATCAGTGACATTCTAATCAGAAGTTAAATTGTTCTGATTTTGAAACATATTATGCCATAGGTAGTTTTTAACTTTGAGAGACAAATAAATGCATTTTTAAAGACAAGGCAGTTAAATTTAATGAAACTCACTAGGTTGAATATATTTACCAAGCATCAGGTGGGAAGATTTTTTGATGTAGACTAGTTATTTTTAAACACAATATGATAATTTGTTCTAGTTTTCTTTTATGTGTCTTTTATTGAAACAACTGAAGTGAATTTACATCACAGGGGAGACATGTTACGATAGTGTGTCTGGCCAATCTTTTGGCTATTGAATGTTTATTTAAACTAAATATGTTTATTACCATTTAAAAGTTTATGATTTAATACCTCATCTGACATATATAAAAGATTTGTTCATATTCCGAGGCATTTTAGTTTAGTGCCTGTAAATTCAAGCATGTGGAACTGGACTTGAATGTCAGCTTTGCAATCTTGGACATTTCACTTAACCTCTCTGCATTTATTTAATCTGTTAAGTGAAAAGAATAATACATTTTCCATAGGTACTGGGAAGTTAAAAATAATTTATATGATGTGCCTAGCTTTCTTGCTGGATAATTAATAGATACTAGATTTGGTAGAATTTATTACTGTTATTACTGCAACTGTTGTGAAATGTAGAAGGGCCATAGATTCTTTTTTCGGTAGACAATGAAATTAAAGAAAACTGAGCATTCAGTTCAGTTGCTCTGAACAGAAGTTTTCTGCATTAATGTCATATGCACGTGTCAGTGGTAAAGAAATGGAGAACTGAAACTAGAATATAATCTTTTTTAAAAGGATGTGTTTATTTTTATTTTATGAGTATAAATGTTTCACTTGCACAAATGTCTGTGTCCAACATGTCTTGACAGGTATCTATAGAGGCCAGATACCTGAGTCATTTGAAAAGATAGTTACAGATGACTGTGAGCTGCCACATCGGTGCTAGGGATCAAACTTGGGTGCAAGAGCAGGAAGAACCCTTAGCCACTAAGCCATTTCTCCAGCTTCATAGAACCTTTTTTGTTTGTAAATTTTACAAGATGTGTGTGTGTGCGTGTGTGTGTTAGTAGCACCTTGTTGAATCTTTTTAAAAACATCTGATGTGCACTGCTCAAAAATGAGTACCTCAGAAAAATGGGATTTGATGATGAAACCAAGAAAATATTATAAAAATATCCCCCCAAAACGGATATAAAGGGGAGCTAGAGAGGTGTCTCAGTGCTAAGAATGAGAATTGCTCTTACAGAATGCCAGTTTGCTTTTCAGCTCCCAGCTTGGGTGGCTCACTTGCTCCTGTAGCTCCAGGTCCAGCAGATCTTACGCCCTATACCTGGCCTCCTAGGACACTAGCCTATTGTGCACTCTCTTCCCCACAGATACACATAATTAAAAATCTAAATCTTAAAAGGAGCTTAATAAAATTAACACAACAGATAGGTAATTGTTGGTATATTTTAAAACAGAAAATCTTATTCTGATGATATAGTAGACAATGGCTGAAGTGAGTGAGACTCCACGTTTCTGATTATTAAGATAAGTGTAAATGAGGGAGAACTTCCCTGTTCACAAATACTCAGTGTGTTGTTGCCTCACGTCCCTCTCACTGTGTCCTCAGTGTGGCCTGCAGACAGGACTTAGCGTCTCTCTCTGTCTGCATACCCTTCTGTCTACCTATACCCTTCTCCTGTAGCTCTAGGACTCTGTCTCAGTGCTGTGCCTATGCTTTGCCCTTTCTGCCTTAAGGGTCAGCTTAATTTTTTTTAGAAATATTTTTTTTTAGAGAAGGGTCAGCTACCCTCCTCTTCTCCCTGTCTGAAGCTAACCCTGCCTTTTAGTCCTGTATCGGGTCACTTTGTCTTTGCTCTTAATTCTTTCTGCAGAGTATTTTTTTTCCCCATCAACTGTCTTTACAATTTGCTTTCCTTCTATCTATATGCAGAGAGCCTAGCAGTGCCACTCATTTATCATGTGAATAACGTGCCAAATCCAGGGACTACTCAGTATTTAGCTCATGCTCTTGCTTGGCAGATTGACTTGGCTGAGTGTTCTTTTACTTTGAGAAACCTTTATCCTTTAGGTTCTGGATGTGCACTGCCGTTATCTTCTCTGGCTTATTTTCAGCATCCTTTGACGACTTCTCTGCCATCTTTAAATGTAGATGCTCTCTGGCTTCCACCTATTGTCAGCTCTTAATCTGTGCATTCATTCTCTGGGAGCTCTCATCAAGCCCAGAGATTTAATAATTACTGTCTGTCTATGAATATCAGATCCCTAGCTTTGTCAGGAGCAGCCTGCCTTATACAGTGAAGGCCTAAAATCAGCAATAGGCCTAAGTCAGCCATACATGCTTGCTAACACAAAGTCTTGGTCTTTGTGGAAAAACACTGACCCTAAAGCAGATAAGCTATAAGATCTTGTAAACAGGCAACCTTGGTGGAAATTTACCAGCCTGGCTAAGAACTAGTAGTCATAGACCTTGTGGATAGGTAGCCTTGGTGGAAAGTACCAGCTTAGATAAGAAACAAGAGAATCACAGACAGAGTCACAGTGACCTGTTCCCTGCTTCACCCAGCTGATACTCTGTTCTGGAAGATATCTGTACTCCCCCTGAGAACACCTGCATCATCCCCTTCCCCACATCCTGCCTCTATGTGTATATAACCCCTGTGTGAAAAAGTTAAAATTATAGTTTGATCAGCCTATAGACAAGCCATGATTCTTTGCATTCGCCTGTTTCCCCCATGCTCTCTTTCAGGTGATCTCCCCGGACCCTGTTCACTGCCCTACTAGACAGGACATAGCTTGGTCTGTTTCTTTGGCTTCATAGCTTTCTATTTACCCACCTACTGGCATGGCATTGTGAAGTCAGTATTTAAAAAATATTTTTAAAAGAACACTTGTTCAAACTTACGTCATTTCACCAAAGAGCATCAGTATTCAATCCAGAATTTAAAATATGTTCCCTCTTTCCGTCTATCTTCAAAATGTTCATTCCCAACTTCTTCCCCACGTCCCCAGTAGAATATTGCAGTATAGCCCAGCTTGGTCTTGACTCTGTGACTCAGATTCCTGGGTGCTTGGAATCATTCCCATGAACTGCTATGCCTTGCTCTCCTGAACATTTTACATTTTTATTATTTGTCCATTTCATTTGAATTGTATTAATAATAAATCAGCATTGTTTCAGCAAACAACATGCTGCCTGCTGTAGATACGTGTGTTTTGTTTTTTGGGGAACAGTCCTGTGGAGATTTTATATCTTAAGTATGGGAAAGAAACAAGATGTAGGGAGAATAAGCAGCTTTCTTAGAGGTCTATGTTGGCAATGTGGAGAGTCTGAGATCTGAGTGTAAGCAGATCACATGATGACTCTCCTTTTAGTCTTTGGCATTGAACCCACAGCCTCGTACATGCTAAGCTCTGCTCTTCTGCTGAACTGTTTTTCAGCTCCCAAAGCCTTACTGTTTGTTAATCGTCATGGTATTGCTTTCTAATTCCTGCCTCTGTCACCTCAGGGCATGAAAGCCACCTTTTAAACTGGTTCCTCTATCTCCAGTCATGCTGCTTTGCTAGCCATTCTGTGCAGTGTGTCCTCAGACCTTTGTGGCTGTCTTCAGTCTTTTTATGTTTGAGAGGGTGTCTGAGTTACTGGATTGACTGACAAAGGCCGATGCAGCTGTCTTCCCAGTTGGCTCCCACATCTTTTTTTTTTTTTGTATTACAACTAGTCACTGCTTCCTCCCTCCACCGCACACATACTTGCAGTATACATAGGTTATTGTTTTCAATGCTGCATATATGCAGAGTTTCTCCTAGTTGCCTACATTTCTCAAGCTTGTCCTCCTGAAATACCTCCTGTTTATGTAGGTACTGAAGAAGCTCATATATAGCTGTTGGATTGCAGTAGCACCACTTGGAACCCAAGGTTGGAAACTTTATTATTTATTAAACTATGGGTTTTCACCATGTATTCATTGTGCATACCCGCCTTCACAGTAGAATCAAGTCTGTAGCTCTGTGTGTGTGTGTCTGTGTGTGTGTCTGTGTGTAAGAGGAGGAGAGGGAGGGGAGAGGAAGGGAGGTGAGTGGAGGGAGGAGAGATTGATTTTAATTATGTAATGATTGTCATTAAGTAATATATACTGAATTCCAGAATGTTAAATGATTGTCAGTTTTAGGTCAGGGATAGTGGGTATCTGAGCCAAGTCAGATTTAATGAAGGACTATTTATATCGAACCACAATTTTTTCACTGTTTCAATATTAATAAGTTTATGATTTCTTTAACAGCTTTATTTCTGTTTCCAGCTCACAGTACCTACCTTAATTACCATATAACATGTTAGCTTTTTGTCTGTATCACTTGAAGGGTAGACTGAGGCAGACAGCTATTTTGAGTGGTTGTGGGCAATGGAACTGCTCTAGGAGTTAGCGTAAAAAAATGTTTCTGTGTGGTATAAAAATTGTAGAAGACATTAGATACAGTTCACAAATGAAAGAACTATCAAAAAATAATTGAAGTACCAAGTAATGATGAATCAGTATAGAAATGGTTATGAATTGAGACCTTTTATAATTTGACTTATTTCAAGTTTATTAAATTTCTAAGTATTTTAATACTACTGGCCAACAGATAAAAATATTCTGAATTTAGACTGTTAGAAATATGGAAAAGCTGTCTTTGAAACAATAAAAATTAAAATAAGTGCAAAATTAAAACTTTATTGAATTGCATCAATGCACAGGCAATTAATTTGTCTCAGCTTATTTAAACAAATTTTCACTTTCTACTTACTTTTTTTTTAAGCTACTACCTTTAATCTTTTTAGGGCCCAAGAGATGGCCCAGCAGGTAAAGGTACCTGTTGCCAAGTCTGATGACCTAAGTTTGATTTCCGAGGTCCACATGGAGGAAGAAGAGAACCAAATCCCTCACGTTATCCTTCAACCTCTGTGTCCCTTTGTGTGTCTGTTGTGACACATGTCCTCTGACCTGTGTGTGCCTGCTGTGACACATGTCCTCTGACCTGTGTGTGCCTGCTGTGACACATGTCCTCTGACCTCTGTATGCTCCTGTGACACATGTCCTCTGACCTGTGTGTGCCTGCTGTGACACATGTCCTCTGACCTCTGTATGCTCCTGTGACACATGTCCTCTGACCTATGTGTGCCTGCTGTGACACATGTGTATACACACACACAAATGAAGTCAATGTAAAAGTAAAATACTTTTTAAAGTTGCTGAAGTGGAGCTAAGAAAAGTGTTGAGTAAGCACAAGGACCTGAGTTTGTGTCTGCAACACCTGTGTAAAAGCTGGGCATGGTCGCCTGCTGCTTGGTCCATCACCAAGGAGTGGTGACAGGTGGGTTCAGGAACATGTTGGCCATCCCTGCTTTTTTCCTTTGGCATCAAAACTGATAAATGTTGGAAGCACTCTGAGAAGATTAAAAAGTGTTCTTCAAAACTTCCCTCAGTCCAGAATTCAGTGAAAAGAGGCCAGATATTTAGCTACTCAAGGCTTTTACCAGATCCCTGGCACTTGCTTTAGGAAAACTGAGAAAAACTGATTTTCATGGAAATAACTATTTCTTAGTCTGCTTTGAAGGGTGTTGCAGGCAGGGCATTTGGTGCACAGAATGCCGCCTGCTGGTCAGGCCTGTGTTCTAGGTACAATCACATGCACTCTCTCAGCGTTCTTCCAGGGACACAAGTGCCACATGGAGACAGAATTCATTTCCTAAAGCTGGTTTTGTAGAGCTGCAAATAGGATTTAAACATGGTGACTAAGAATGCTTTCTTTACTGCCTATGCACACTCCTTTGTAGCTGAGGGAGTTAGGATAAAGCCCTTCAGTTGGTATCTCACGTGTCATTTGTGTGGGAGGCACCTGGTTGCTTGTTAGGCCTGCTTCTCAGTTCTCATGGAATACTGGACATAGACTGTGTTTCTTAGTTGTTATATTCCTCTTGATCTCAAACCAAAGTAAATCAGTAGTTGGCACAGACATGCTACATCAGAATAGCCAGGAAGCTAGATCCCTATTATTAATTGATGGACTTGCCTTTGCTAACACAAGAGGTTGGTGTGCTGTTCCTGTCTGAAATTCCTGTGAATGATGGATTTTGGACTAGAGAGGGAGAACTTGCCCAAAGCACTAATTGAGGACTAGGATACATTGTTTTTGTTCTCTTGGTGCCTGACATAGGAGAGCCTCAATAACATGGGTGAACTAAGCTGGAGATGACCTAAACATATGTGATGAGGTGGGAGAGTCCACCAATGTTCAGAAGAGCCTGTTACTTGGGTTGGGTTTAATTAAGAATTGCTAGTAAGATCATTTGAGTTCAATTCTTTTCCTGCTTCTTATGAAGATATGTAAAGATATCCATATATAAAAGTACACACACACACACACACAGAGTTTACTATGTATCTCTTGCTGATCTTGAGTTGTTGTGCAGACCACATTTGCCTTAAACTGTCAGAGATCAGCCTGCCTCCACCGCTACAGTGCTGGCTCTGTATTGATTTTCACTTACCTGTTTCCAACCCATTTGATGTTTGCTTAGAACTTACATTTCTACTTTTTGACATCTGAATCTAGTGGGGCCTAGATACACACACACATACACACACACTTATGCAAGATAATTTAAGAATATTTCCTTTCCACTAATAAGTTTAGTATGTAGATTTTAAAGTTGGGTTCTTGCCTCAAAGCAAAACAGAGCAAAAGGAAATGGATCCTGTGCTTTTATTAAAATGTTCCAATGTGTGTTTTATGAACTATAAGCTGTTTCCTAAAACCAAAACGGGCTATTCATGTTTTACTGTCTATTAGCAAGAATTCCAAAAGCTTTGTTCACCTTCTAAAGGTGAGCACTTTTTAGTTGCAATGGTTTGCTTTATAAAAACAGTCTTTCAAAGAAATCAAATATACTTGGAATAAACTTATTCTCAACTATGTATTCACATAGCTACAGTGTATGGATTTTCAGAATAGAATACTTTTGAGTCCTGTAATTGAAATTGAATATAAACTGGAATAAAATCAATATTCTTGAGACATATTTTGGTTGAATATTATGTATTCTGTTTGTTTTCAGCACATTTTCCTTTTGGTGTTGAAGATCTGAATTCCTTTTGATTGTTCATGAAATCTTTCTTCCCTTAAATATGGTAATCTCCTGTAGTTCAGCTTATTTCAAAACAACAGCCAGGCAGGATTGCTCAGTGGTAAAGCCACTTGCTTCCAAGCCTGACTACTTGAGTTCAGCTCCAAGGACCCACATGGTAGAAGGAAAGAACAGACTTTAGAACATTGTCCTCTGACCTCCACACATAGACTTCATACATGTGCTCCCACCCCAAATAATATAATAACAAACCACAGTCTGCTAAAAGCAGAGATTTTCTTTTTACTGTTCTCTGCTCTCCCCTCCTGCTGGCTAGTGATGGAGAGAGCAGAAGCATTCAAGTTTCAGTAGATTCTGATAAGACCAATTTGTCTACCCAACAAACATTAGTTTTAGATCCAATATGCCACACAACTACTAAACTCTATGTCAGCAGGGTTGTAGTGTGTGTGGAGTTGGAAGAGGAACACGAGAAATGATGACCTGTCTTCTGATGAAGCTCAGTTTCAGGCTGCTGTGTTCCTGATGAGTAGTGAGAGGTATGGCAGCTGCCACTTCTGTCCTCAGTAGTCTGTTCCCTGGGCGTGCACTGTGGAGTTTTATGAGCTCTAAAGAGTGATTTATGTCCTTAATTTTGCCTTATTGCCCACGAAGTACTGCCCTTTGTCAGGAGGCCTGGACTATTTAATTTTTCAGATCTTTGTCTTCATTAGTATAGCAATTTTTGCTTGTAATCATTGTACTAGACCTCCTTGATAAGCTAAGACACTGTGAGATTCATGGTGTTGACATCTAACCTTGCCACTGACTTCTTGACCTTTCTGCTTCCGAAACATGGATTTTTTTTTTTTTTTTTTAAACTAAGGTAAAACTCCATCTCTCTTTTACCCACATTGTGGGCGGTTTAAAGGTTGGTGAGAATCAGATGCTGTGCTTTCAGATTTGATAATGTATGAGTGCAGAAGGTTGACCTTTGTCTCCTAGTCATGCATCAACACGACATGAGCGGTAGATGCAGCAATTACCTTTAGTATATTGGAAGAGTGCTTTCACTTCCATCTTCCATGCAATTATTGCAAAAAAAATGTTTTTAATGCATTTAAGTTCCAGTTGTGAAATTTGTGAAGTTTAGTGCTTTTGGAAATAGTTGTAATTTATACAATAAACACATCATTTATAATTTATTTCCAGCACAAGCTTGGTCTCCATAAGATCCACTTGTTCACTAATAAAGATTGTTAATTATTGCTCTGGTAACATTAATATAAAGCTAGTTTGTGTTTTAGGACTAAGTTTTAAGACAGCTCAAAGAAGTTTTACCAAATTTTTTTTAAATACATATGCCAGTGATCAACTGAAAGAATATTTAGTGTTAATAAAGACCTGTTTGTGGTAATATAAGGCTGCATACAGGTTCTGGCATCTGTAGGACTTCTGTCTTAGTATGTGCATTTAGTCATTCATTTTTCCCTTTAATGAATGCTACCTATGAGCCAGGCATGGGAGACAGAAATGAGACTGAAACTCTGTTCTCAAGAGCTCATAGTGCCTGTGTTTTGTCCAATAGCCTGGTTCAACCATGAGTTCTAAGGTGAAAACACAGTAACTTCACGTAAGTGGTTAAGTGCAATTTAAATGTGTGTTGGACAGACAGGAGACCAAGTCTACATTTTGATTTCACACTGTACATGAGAATGATATGAGAAGTTAGTGACTTGTCAGGGGCTCTTTCACTGAAGGACATTGTGGATAGGGAGAGGGCCTCCTTTAGTACTCATATATCAAGCTGAAAAGCTAGACCAGCGTGGCCCAGAATGGTAAAGTCCTTGCTGTGTAGTACCCATCCTACCTTAATTGCTTCATGACTCTTGACACTTTACTAGTTCTCTTTAAGACCCACCCCACTTCTGGTACAGGGATTCAAGGAGTCCAGAGGCCTCTGGAAATGCCTTTGTACAGTTTTGTATGTGTGCACACACTGTTCTGGGAAGAGAACACAGATCTCACTTAATTTCCTAAAAGGACCAGGAGTCAAAAGAGGGAGGCCGTTGTGCCATGGAGAATGTGAACTACCAAACTCAGCATCGTAGTGTGTTTAGACTGATGTAAAATTGGATGGATCTTTCTTCACACAATAGAGAATTCTATAAACTCTCCTCATGGATGAAGCCACTCTGCCAGGCACAAAAGAAGCAATGCTGCACTAAGCGATAAAATTAGTGCAAAAGTGTGTTCAGTGTGGTTCTGGACTCATAGTGGCTTTATGGGTGATTACTTTTGTTTGGAAGAACATCTTAAAATGTGTCACTTAAGTTTTGAAAATAAGAGTACCGTGAGGAAGCAGAGTACATTTGGTTGTACATATTATATTTCCATCTATTCCATTCCATTTTATGCTTTAGTTGTTTCCAGTTCTTCCCTTCCTAGGAATCTTCTGCTTCTGTAATGATATCATAAAATTTATTTTTTCTCATCCATGTCTTTTCTCGTTTTGTTTTTGTCCTCTCTGAACTGGAGGTCCAACCAGGACCTAATGTAAGTGCTGTACCACTCACCCTGATCCCCAGCACTGACACTTTCTGCAGAGCTATTTGACAGCTTTCTAACCTTTTGACACATTGTTTTCTCTCCACTCAGTTTTTAATCCACTGTTTGTATGCTTCATACATTATATAATAACAGCTGTATATATAGCTATATTCTTTAAACTGGGTCTGAGCAAGCTGTTCCCTAGATAGGAGTAGAATTGGCTCCTTGTAGCTATTTCCACAAGAAACTGCTGTTATCACACTCTAGAATCCATCACTGTCCACTGGCTGTTGTCTGGGATCTTGTGGACACCTGCCACCAGCAAGAGACGGCAGCCCTTCTACTTACTTCTTACAGATATGGAACAGCTGCCAACAGTGAGGACTTTTCTCATCCCATATAGGCAGCTCAGGACATGGCTGCAAGGATGTGTAGTATCAGTTCTTACCCCAGTTACTCCTCCTTAACTTCTGCATTGTTTTTTTTACTTTGAAGTATTTGTAGTGAAAAAATACACTAGAATGTTCAGAATGGAAGGAGAGAATCTTTAACTCCTTTAAAAATAGTTTTTAAAATTTAAAATGATGTGAGGAATGCTGGTCCAGTACTGAGAGAAAAGTAGATACAATGTTAAACAGGGCATATGGTCTGATCTCATATATAAGAGGTGGTGTGTGTGTGTGTGTGTGTGTGTGTGTGTGTGTGTGTGATGTTGTACATGTAAAGAACTTGAAAGAAATACGATATTTTGACTGATTCTATTTCAGCTGTGGAATATGCAATTTTTGCCTCATTTTCTAAATTTACTATCAAAATTCACTGCTCATTTTAAATTAATTTTATATACATTTACTATCTTAAAATAAATTCAAAATCTAGAACAATGGCCTATAGCAAATCACTGTTACAGAAAGATCACAAGATCTCAGTTAATACTCTTGAGTTTCAAATTTAGAACATTTTTATATAAGTAAAACATAATTTGGGAAAGAGTTGACTTAAATTCAGCTCTAAAAGTGGGAGAGAATCAGTCTGGGAAGAAGAGTCTATGTGGAGCAGTAAAATCTAGGGACCTTTGTTACCTAGGAGATGGAGAGGAGGGCTGAATGCTTTCTGAACAGTACAGGGTTAAGAATTAGGAAGCCCAGATAATTTCTAGTACCTTAAAGCTCCCTCTGTTTGTCTGACACTATGAAAGTCCTTTCCCAACATTTGCATATTTCCTCTGCCTTCCTTTATGTGCACATATATAGACATGTACAGCTCATTAATTCTTCTAATTAAGAGAAATGAATCAAAGCTTTTGTCTTCTAATAAGTACTTATTTTTATATTCAATATGATGCCATAATCTTTCATTTTTTAAAATATTTCTTTAGATATCTCACAACTGAGCTCTATGGAAACTGTTTCTTCACTGTGTTCAAATAAAGCCAGCTTTGGATATAAAATTAAAAGTGATTCTGCTATAGTATGTAGTAATGCATGCTAGTCTAGTTTGGTCTAGAATTTTCAGGCAACGGAGAACAGTTACTGCAAAATAGAATACAACCCTCACAAGTTGAGAATTTATGACAGTTTGTGATAGATTTGAAAATTAATTTCACTATGTAGGAGATTAGCATGCAGATAGATTATATATAGTATATGTGAGATTTTATAGGCTATTACTTAAGAGTTACTTGTTTTAAATGTCTGGCTATGTATGACAGAGTAATTGGGGGCACTTTGATGTGTTAGTCTCCTATGGTTCAGAACTGTTACTGAGTACTTAATAGTTATCCAACCTGTTGTAAGACCTTTTATATTCATCTTAGAAGGATTCTTTGGAATAGATAATTTTTATCTCCATCTTGTAGATAAAGAAACTGAAATTCAAAGTTAAGTAATTCATGTGAGGTCCCACAGTAAGTGGCAGAGGCACGATCTGAGCTTAGGTTTCAGTTGTGTTAGTATTTCATATCTCCTCTGCTCTTAGCCATTTGATGAGGTTAGATTTTTACTAACATTTTCCTTTATCTAATGTACTTTCAAATGATTAAATATACTGTAATAATGATTTATAACAATGTGATATTCAGTATTTGAAGAAGTAAAGACAATACCAAAGGATTTGTTGGTCAGGGTTTCTGAAGCTCTGCTGCAGATATTATTAAGAAACAAGAGTGTTCTAACTGCCTATTGACTTCTCTACTTAGTAGTAAGATGTACTGTATTCTTTCTGTTTGCAGCATTCCCTATAAATTTCCTAAAATAGCACAGAATAGAATTAGTATGTAACAACACAAAAGATGGTTGAAATTGCTCTGTGCATAAATGCATAAATTACATTAATATTCTTGATGTTGAATGAATTTTTTAAACCTTTACATTCTTTGATTCTGTACCATTTAATAAATTGTCTCTCAGCTAAGCATGATGTTGTATGACTGTAATCCCAGGATTTAGGAGGCTGGGTAGGAAGGCTGCAAGTTCCTGGCTAGTCTGGATTGCAGACAGGACAGTTCCAAGGCTAGAATGGACTGTATAGTAGAAAACTCTCTGAAAAACCAACCCACCAACCAACCAATCAACCAACTGATCAACCAGCTAACCAACTGACCATCCAACCAACTGACCTACTGACCTACTGACCAATCACAACAGAACACCTTTTCGATAAAATATTCCCTGAAAGAATGAAAAGAATTATGCATTTATTATCTCATCAAAATATATGTTCTCAGTCTACACTATTGATTTTTTGTTGTTTTTTGTTTGTTTCTTTGCTTTTTTGTTTTTACAAAAAATGCAGACTTCTTTACTGTCTGTATGTTCACTGGGAACCAGTGTTCTTTAGATAGCTTCAACTGTCTGTTTAGCCCAGTGCATAGCAAATGTGGTTCTCCACAGTTGAAGTGAATTTTGCTTTTTCAGTAAGACACTGTGCCCCCAAATCAATATTCATCTACATTGAGATTTTAAGTTTTTTGCTAGAATAGTAAAAATCTTAGTTTTAGATTTTTCTTGTGCCTCTGGTTCTTTGCTTTGGTACAGTAGAAGCTAGGGAGGGAAAGGTATGCTCCCATATGCCCATAGCTTCCAACCCCAGAGCTTTACCTAGAGGAACAAGTGATAGCCTTTCTTGGTGTAATCTGTGGATCTATAAAGTCCGAGTGCCTGGCCCTTGCACCTTACTTTCTTTTTTTTTTTATTCTTTTTTTTTTATTGGATGATTTATTTACATTTCCTATGTTGTCCCCTTACCCCATCCCCCACCGCCCCCTCGGAACCCCCAATCCCCTCGCCCCTCCTCCTTCTTCTCTGTGGATGTAACCTCTATCTACCCCCCCCCACTCCCACCTCCCCACCCTCAAAATTCCCACCCCCTGGGGCATCCAGCCTTCATGAGGTCAAGGTTTTCTTCTTCCACCTATGCCCAGCAGGGCCCTCCACTTTTACATATTCAGCTGAAGCCCTGGATCCCCCCCTAAGTGCTCCCAGGCTGGTGGTTTAGACCCTGGGAGCTGTGGTTGGTTGGTATTGTTGCTCTCCTTTCAGCTCCTTCAGTCTTCACTCTAACTCCTCTATTGAGAACCCCATGATCAGTTCAATGGCTAGTTGTGAGCATCTGCCTCTGAATATGTCTGACTCTTGAAGGCCTCTGAGGAGATATCCATATCAGGCTCTTATCAGCATGCACTTCCTGTCTTCCACATCAGCATCTACCTTTGGTGATTGCACATGGGATAGATACTCAGGTGGAGTGGTCTTGAGACGGCCCCTCCTTCAGTTTCTGTCCCTCACTTTGTCTCCATATTTGCTCCCTTGAGTATTTTGTTGCTCCTTCTAAGAAGGACCGAATCACCCTCACTTGGTCTTCCTTCTTTATGGGCTTCATGTGGCCTGTGAGTTGCATCTTGGGCATTTCAAGGTTCTAGGCTAATATCCAATAATCAGTGAGTGAATACCATGTGTGTTCTTTTGTGATTGGCTTACCTCACTCAGGATGATAATTTCTAGTTCCATCCATTTACCTAGGAACCTCTCGAATTCATTGTTTTTAATAGCTGAGTAATACTCCATTGTGTAAATATACCACATTTTTTGAATCCATTCCTCAGTTGAAGGACATCTGGGTTCTTTCCAGCTCCTGGCTATTATAAATAAGGCTGCTATGAACATAGTTGAGCATATGTCCTTATTATATGTTCGAGCATCTTCTGGGTATATGCCTAGGAGTGGTATAGCTGGATCCTCAGGTAATGCTATGTCCAATTTTCTGAGGAACCGCCAGACTGATTTCCAAAGTGGTTGCACCATCTTGCAGTCCCACCAACAATGGAGGAGTGTTCCTCTTTCTCCACACCCTCGCCAGCATCTACTATCACCTGAGTTTTTAATCTTAGCCATTCTGACTGGTGTGAGATGGACTCTCAGGGTTGTTTTGATTTGCATTTCCCTGACGACTAAGGATGCTGAACATTTCTTTAGATGCTTCTCGGCCATTCGAGTTTCTTCCGTTGAAAATTCTTTGTTAAGCTCTATACCCCATTTTTTAATAGGGTAATTTGGTTGTCTGGAGTCTAATATCTTGAGTTCTTTGTATATATTGGATATTAGCCCTCTATCAGATGAGGGATTGGTAAAGATCTTTTCCCAATTTGTTGGTTGTCGTTTTGTCCTATTGACAGTGTCCTTTGCCTTACAGAAACTTTGCAATTTTATGAAGTCCCATTTGTCAATTCTCGATCTTAGAGCATATGCCATTGGAGTTCTGTTCTGCACCTTACTTTCTTATGTGTCATCTGGATGTTACTAGAGTGCCCACCCAGCACTTTCATCTGCAGTGCTTGTGTTCTGTTGACTTGGGGGCAAGGATCAACCTTTCCTTTAGTTCTTTATGCACTTACATGTGGTTTTCATAATTCCTATTTAAATGTAATTCTTGTACTGTGGTAGTTGCAAAGAGCAGACTCTGTACAAATACGTATTTGCCAGATTATTGCCAGATGTTTGATAGATGGATAAGCATGAGACTCTAGCTCTGCTAAGAACTTCAGCAGAGTGAGAAGGGGTGGAGAGTCCTTTTCCAACCACATCTGCTGAAACTCCCAAGAGCAGTCCTAGGACCTGACAATCAGTCTTCACAGGGAATGGCATTTTTTCCAAATGTCAGGAAACTTTTTTTTAAAACTTATTTTAATTTTATGCTGTTCTTCATAGAATCACCAGACTTCATATACATTATTTCTCAAACATTTGACTCATTTTCTTTTTCCTGAGAGGACTGTATCTTTCATAGTTTAAGGGTAGCTATTACATGAGAATTATAGTGTAAAATAAAGCTAAAGAGACTCCTGATTGAAAGCTAAAATTACAAATGCTTAAAAAACACCTTCCAGTAATCCTATATTGATAACTTTCTTGTATTTTGTCTCAGCGATTTATACTATTAAAAGCATATAGCACAAGCTACAGCTCAGTGTAAAGAGCTCTTGCCAGCATGTGTAGGGCCTGGATTCCATCCCTAGTATCACAATCAAGTGAACAAAATCACATTTGTACTTTAACACTTGACTTTTATAAGATTATAATTCCTTTCAGATCTCAGTTCTTGAGTGTTGATTCAAAACAATCATTGCATCTTTGTTTTAAAGGAGTTTATTAATCTTATTTAAAATTCTGTAGATCTACAGAGATGGCTTGATGTTCTTGCAGAAATAATAATAATAAATAATAATAATAATAATAATAATAATGATAAAACCCTCCTCCAGCTTCTTTCTGTTCTGTCCCCCCTTTCCAATCCACCAACTTCGTGTGCTTTTTATGAAAATAGAGGCAAATCAATTGCTGTGATGATGAGACATACATTAGTCTACGGTTATAATGGTGAGCAATTAGGAGTTGATTTGATGCTATGTCCACTTAGAAGAATAATACCAGTATGTTCTTCCCCAGAGTCTATGACCTATCTAACGGTATATTATTGACTTGACAATGGTGCCCATTGTCTTGGTGAATAGAATTAAATCCAATTAGAAAGTGATTGGTCACGCTCATGTCACATCACCACTTTTTCACATGTGCTTGTTTTGCCAGGGCAGACATTATTTTTAGCTTTCCACACTTCTTCGCTTGCAAATGTTTATTGCAATGAGTCTGTGACACCATCAATATTGGATCCTCATCAGGACTTCTCCTGGTTACACTGTTGTTGCCCTAGTGTGATGGAGATCCTGTAGCTTTGAATCAGCAAGACTGGTCCTTTCATTGGTCCCAACCTGTCCACAGATGATGTAGATTTTGGAGTGGGCCAATTCAGAGCCCTGGACCTGAGCTGGTCAGCCTACCTGCTCTCCCTTATCCGTACCACCAAGGTGAGCTCTCCGGCATTGCTCTGGCTAGGCCACTCAATGCAGCCATCAGGAAGAGGCAGGGTCACCTCTCCTGCCCTTATGCCCTCAGGGACAGTTCACCTACACCTGTGCCTCCTGAGACAGCACCACTGTGCTGCCCAGTCAAGGTCTCGAACTGCTACAGCCTGCAAGTGTCAGGGCCATCTCTCCCTTGCTCTGTCTTCCAGGCTGGCTCACTGGCTCCTGTTCACTCCCTACTGTGCTGTCCAGTCGAGGTGCAAGGGCCGCCGCTCTCTCAAGTGCGGCTGGTGAGGGGCAGGGCTGGCTCTTCCAAACTCATGACCCCGTGGGCAGCTTTCCAGATTGCTGGAGGTAGTGGTGGTGGGGGCTTCAACTCTACTCCTGTGCAGCGCACAGCAGATGAGTGGCAGGCAGGGTCAGCTCTCCCACACTCACTTCGGGGACCAGCTCTATTGTGCTGCCCGGGTGAGAGATAGGGCCAGCTCTCCAGAGCACTGCATCCACGGAGAGGAAAGACCAGTTATGCACGGCCCCTGAACATCCACGTGGTCCCTGGTGGCTGCCCTAACAAGGGACATCCCCATGTTCTCTAGTGGTAATATGGACCAAGGACATGGACACCGACTCATGCTGCTGCGTCGCCTTGAACTCAGACACGGCATTCAGTGGCAGCTCGGGCTGGGACCTCACCATGGCCCCATGTGGCAGGGATGGCCACTCACAACAAGCTACTCTTCTCCACCCTTGAGTCTCCAGTTCCATCTCTCTTCATAATGCTCAAGAGGCTTCATTTCTGTCTCTCCCATCTGACCACCGCTTACTTGCACATTGTGGTGGCTCTCACTGCAGGCTGGCCACACACTGGTGGGCCCCTGGGTGACATCCTCCATCTGTACATGTGGCATGGTGGCGCGTGGATGTCTATGGCCTGCCTATGCTGGGCGTTGGAGGGCAGGTCTTTGTCTTCCTACTCCTGTGCTGTGCTGTGCTGCCTAGATTTGATTGGATTTGATTCTTATGAATCTTAGGCATAAGATAGCTTTGGCTACCAAGCCAAACATCAAGCTAGAATGAACAAAGGACTGCCATCTGCTCTGCCCTTGCCAGATGTAAGAATAACGCCACCAACAAGGTGTCTCTTTGCCTGATGACAGGGGGGCAGATTTTATTTTTCTTAATTGATAAGTATTCCACTGTGTAAATATACCACATTTCATTGTTCATTCATTACCTGACAGACACCTAGGCTGTTTGCATTTCCTGGCTATTGTGGCTAGGGCAATAGTGTACATGAATAAATAAGCATCACTATGTTAGACTATAGAGTCTTTTAGGGTATATGCCCAAGATTGGTATAGGTGGACCATGTGGTAAATCTAGTTTAGCTTCTTTGGTAATCTCTATACTGATTTCTACAGTGACCGCACCGGTTTGCATGTCCATCAACCACAAATAAATATTCCTCTGCCTCACATCCATACCAGCTTTTTTTAATCTTTTTTTAAAAAATATTTTCTATACAAACTAGGGTAATCTCAAAGTAGTTTTAATTTGCATTTTGCTGATGGCTTTTGGTTATTGAACATTATAAAACAAAGTGAAAAGGAGATCCAGCGATAGGCCCAAAGTGGGATCCAGCTCAAGGGGGCCCCAAGGCCTGACACGATTACTGAGGCTATGAAATGCTCACAAAAAGGGACCTATCATGACTGCCCTTCAAAAGACTCAACAAGCAGCTGAAAGAGTCAGATGCAGATATTTGCCGCCAACCAATGGACAGAAGCTGCTGACCTCTGTGGCTGAATTAGGAAAAAGTTGGAAGAAGCTGAGGAGCGACCCTGTAGGAGGACCAGCAGTCTCAATCTCAACCCTCAAGATCTCTCAGACACTGAGCCAGCAACCAGGCAGCATACACAAGTTGATATGAGGTCCCTAACATACAGCAGAGGACTGCCTGGTCTGGGTTTAGTCAGAGAAGATGCACCTAACCCTCAAAAAACTGGAGGCCACAGGGAGTTTAGAGGTCTGGTGGGGTGGGGGTGGGGTGGGGGAGACAGGGGAGTGGGGGTATAGAATGTGGAATAGTCTGAGGGCAGACTGGGAGGAGAATAAAAATTGGAGTGTAAAACAGAAAGATTAAATAAAATAAAAAAACAGTTTCACAGCCATTTCTATTTCACCTTTTGACAACTCTCTGCTTAGTTCTATGCCAGTCTTTTAAAAACTGAGTTGTATCTTGATTTTAATTTTTTGAGTTTGTGTATTCTAGATATTCTGTCAGAGATAAAGATTCTTCCCCATTTTGTATAAGCTGCCTCTTCATTTGAATGATGGTGTTCTTTGCTGTACAAAGCATTTTAGTTTTATGAGGTCCTTTCTATTGATTATTGGTCTTTAAAATTTTGTATTCATGTATATGGGTATTCTGACTGCATGCCAGTCTGTGTTCCATGTGCACACCTGGTGCCTAGTGCTGGCAGAGGCTGGAAGACGGTGTTGAATGCCCTAGAACTGGACCTACAGATGGTTACCATGTGGGTGCTGTGAATGAAACCCAGGTTCTCCAGAAGGGCAGTCAGTGCTCTTAATCACTGAGCCATCTTTCCAGGCCTCAAACTGTTGGTCTTACTTCCTGTGCCACTGAAGTCCTGACAGAAAATCTTTTTCTGTGCCAGGAAATTCAAACATATTTTTTTACTTTCTCCATTGTTAGATTTGGATATCAGATCTTATGATGTTGAGGTCCTTGGTCCATTTGGAGGTCAGTTTTGTGAAATGTGAGAAATAAGGACCAAGTTCTATTCTTCTTCAGTAGCTACTCAATTTGACCAGCATTATACTTGGAGATGACTGAAACTTTTTTAGGTTAGTGTAGCACCATCAAACACACTGATTATAGTAATGAGAATCTGAAATTAAGACAGGCAAAAGTATATTTATAAGGCAGATGAGACACCATAATCACATAATTTTACCCAGGCCAAAGCTTATCCATTGTACCCCAGATATGCTGATTCCTCCATTTCCCCAAATGTGGGAAATTCAACTGCATAATTTATAGTAGTAGGGGGGTTGCATTCACACACTGCCCTGGTGGGTTGGAGGGTAGATGTACAAAAGGCTATGGATATGGTGGGTCACACCTATAGTTTCATTATCTAAGGCTGAATTAAGATTGTTCTGAGTTTATTTGAGGCCAATGTTGGCTTCATTGTGAGTTATAAACCAGCCTGGGTTATAGGGTGAGAACTTGTTTCAATGAAAAGAGAATAAAATAGAACAAAAGGTTAGAAAGTCAGAATTTTGAGGAAACGTTTTATTACAATTTTTAATTAAAATACTTATTTTTGACATGTTTATTTAAAATACATTTAAATAATATCTTCAAATGGTATGGCTCATGGTATATGATTCAAATGGAATGTAGACACAAGAAGTACCTGAGGACCCCTCCCCCATTCCTCTTCAACTACTAAAAGTCTCAGCCACCACCTCATCAATGATGGTAGGCTAAATTTATTGTCAAAGTGGTGGGTTATCCCTTGTTTTCTTCTAGACTTTCAGATCTTTCTCAGCTTGTTATTTCCCACTGTGGTAATAATAGAAGTTGAAATTAAGGTAGTCAACGTTACAACTTTTGGTAGATAGCTGGGTGGAGGGGGAAGAACAATTACTGACTGGAAGGAAATTTACGGTTCAAATGGATTGTTGCTGCATGCATTTCATTAGCACACATAATTGATAGCAATGCTAATGCATTAAAATGATTATTCTTTAATGCCCAGCTTGCATCATTAGCACACGTGTATCTCATTAACATACATAAGCAAGAACATTTATACATGTGGTAGCAAATGAGCTTTTAAAAGTCATTTTGTAGTTAGTGGGTGTTTGCAAGGCCGATCCACTAGTGTATGTAAATACAAACACCTCTGTAGGCTATGGTGACATCTTTAAGTAATTGGAAGTTCAGTATAGAAGTTGTGTCCAGCCTTAAGACCAATCTCAGGTAAAAGGTTATACCTTTTAATAGCTGAATAGGCTGCCCCCTCAGACATACCTGAGAGCAGAGAATTTATTATATAAGGTACAATCTCATTGGGTATGCAAGGTAAATAACCTCATTAAGAATGGAATCTGAAGGAGATACAGTGCTATTCAAATAGGGCAAAAGGGGCCAACAAGGTAGAACAAAGGCAGTTAGGGCAGTCAACCACTGCTCTTATTCTGTGTTGAATAAAATAGATTGTCAGGGCTGCTACTTAAAATCAAGAAGAGGCCTGGGGAGAGTCTTTTTTTTTCTTTCAAAGCAATGGAATACAACATGGACTATTCATGCATTAACTGAACAATCTCAAAAAGATAGAAAAATTGACTCTCATAAATGTATCTTTAAAGGGCTGTAAATGAAGATATCCTGTTAGGTATCTGTTTCTCCAAATTGTGGTCATCCCCTAATAGATGACTTGATTACCCTAATAGATTACCTGATTGATAACATGATGGCATGATTAATGTTTCCCATGCCTTGTCTTATGCTAGAATTTCCTCATTTTTAATTTAATTTTTAATTGAAAGTAGAGTTATCTTTATACACTACATTTTTTTTAAAAAAAAGATTTTATTTATTCATACATATATAAGTACACTGTCGCTGTCTTCAGACACAGCAGAAGAGGGCACTGGATTCCATTACAGATGGTTGTGAGCCACCATGTGGTTGCTGGGAATTGAACTCAGAATCTCTGGAGCAGTCAGTGCTCTCAACCACTGAGCCATCTCTCTAGCCTTATACGCTATATTCTGATCACAATTTTTTCTCCCTTATCTCCTCCCCACCTCTTTATCCTTCCAACTTCATGCTTTCTTTCTCTTTCTCTTAAGAAAACAAGCAGGCAAATAAAAGAGACAAGCAAACCAGGATGAAATGCAAAGAATAAACTAAAGAAAGAAAATATGAGAAATATACACATGCACACACACATAGACACACACACATACACGAACATAAAAATTCAAAATTGGAAACCACAATATACAAGCAAAATAGTAAGATTTAAAAAAATATCCAAACACAGCAATATGAGGCAAAGCAATAATCTCCAAAGTTACCTTTAGTTCATTTTGCGCTGGCCATTTCTGGGCATGGGCCTGCTCTTGTACGTGGCTTATGTACCGAATGAGACTCCCTTGGAGAAACTAATTTTTCCTCTGTGAGTGATTGTTAATTGCAGATAGATTTAGAATTAGGAGTAGGAGCTTGTGTCTCCTTCCACATCTCAGTGCTGGGACCCATCTGGTTTGGGCCTGTACAGGTGCCACGCACGTAGCCATGGTCTCCGAGGGGTCATATATGCATCAGTCCTTCTGTGTCTGGAAGGCACTGTTTCCTCAGTATTATCCATCCCCCATGGCTCTTAGAATCTTTCTGCCTCCTCTTCTTCAGTGTTCCCTAAGTGTTAAGAGAAGGGATTTGTTGAAGACATCCCATTTGGGACTGACTTGGAAAAACCTTGGGACCAAGGTTTCTCACTCTGTGTATTATCTAGTTGGGGATCTCTGTGTTGATTACAACGTACTGCAGGAGAAAGCGTCTCTGATGACGGCTGCATGAGGACTTACCTATGAGTATAGCAGAATGGTGTTAGAAAGTTATTGCTACATTTCTTCAGAAGGACAATATTTGGTTTTCCACTAGGTCTGGGGCCAATCTAGTCTCAGGTTCTTGGCCATGTGAGTAGTGTCAGGCAAGGGTTCCATCTCACTGGGTGAGCCTTAAATCCAATTAGATAGTGGTTGGTTACACAGCTTTTGAAACACGATTCCACCAGTGTATCATGCAGGCATTGTATTAGGAGTAAGAGTTAGCTAACATCTACTTCCACATCTCAGTGCTGGGACTTGATCTGGTTTAAACCTGTGCAGGCCCCATGTATGCTGCCAGGGTCTCTGTGGCATCGTGGACTGGACACTTTGTAGCAGGGCTGCTATTTATCTTTCTTCTCTGCTAGTGTACAATGTACCTTCCAGTACTGTGGCACTAATCAGTAGAGGTGATGGCTCTGGGTATCAACCCACTCTAGAACATCAAGTCACTCTAGGACTGGGTACGTCACCTCCCACTGAGGCTAGACAAGGCAGCCCAGTTAGGGGGATCGAATCCATAGGCAGGCAATAGACTCAGGGACAGCCCCTGCTCTAGTTGTTGGGGGACCAGCATGAAGACCAAGCTGTACATCTGCTATACATGTGTGGGCGGGCCTAGGAATGTTCTTTGGTTGATAGTTCAGTCTCTGAGAGCCTGCAAGGGTACAGGTTAGTTGACTCTCTTGGTCTTCCTGTGGAGTCCCTATCCTATTCAGGTCCCTCAATCCTTCCCCAAGTCTTCCACAAGACTCCTTGAGCTCTGTCTAATGACTGTGGGTATTGGCATCTGTTTAGATCAGCTGTTGGGTGAAGCATCCCAGAGGACAGCTATGCTAGGCTCCTGTCTGCAAGCATAACAGAGTATCATTAATAGTGCCAGGGAGTGGTTCCTGCCCTTGGCTTACTTCACTTGGTACAGTCTATCTATAGTCCTACAGATGTCATGGTTTCATTTTTCTTTATAGCTATGTAAATTACTTTATGTAAGTACATTTCCTTATCCACCCCTCTGTTGGTGGGCATTTAGGATAGTGCCATTTCCTTGCTATTGCAAAAATGCAAATGCAGGTTTTCAAAATGTTCTCTAAAGGTCGTTTGGATTTCACTAGAATCTCCCACTTCACTCTCTGAATTTATTGTTGCAGAATCAACTCTTTGATGCTCTCTCTCTCTCTCTCTCTCTCTCTCTCTCTCTCTCTCTCTTTCTCTCTGTGTGTGTGTGTGTGTGTGTATGTATGTGTCTTTTTACGGTAGTTTCTGCTCTGATACATATTTTTTGACACCTACTGCTTTGAGGCTTGAATTGTTAGTGTTTTTCTCAGACTCCTGGGCACAACATGAGTCTTTATCTGTGACTCTTCTGCCTTCTCACTGCAGGCACCCACAGTTACACACTCTTAGAACTGCTTTAGCTGTTCTTGGCTGTGTCTCATAAGTGCTGGTTACATTTCCTCCTCTTTAAGCTCATCGTGGTTTCTTCAACAATCCCCTGAGTGTTCAAGAGTATATTGCTCAGCCTGCTTGTATTTGTGTACTTGAATTGTGTATTGAATTCTAGTTATATTGCAATATAATCTGATAAAATTCAGGCATTTTTTCTGATGATCTGTGATTTAAAATGTGGTCTGTTTTTGAGACAGTGCATGAGCTATTGAGGAGAGTGTGTCTTCTATATCGTTTCCATGGGCTAGCCTTTTCCTATCCATTAAGTGATTTCCTCTGTGGTGTGGTTTAACTCAGAGATTTCCTTGATTTTTATTTTAGAGGACTTACCTAGAGTTGAGAACATGACCCACTGTTAGTATATCAGAACCTACTGACCTTTTATGTGCGTTAGTGTCTATTAGGTGCACGTGTATTTAAAATTGTTATACCCTCTCCATGCAATTCATCAAAGTTGAGAAGTTTCACAAAGCTTGAGTCTTAGTGTACCGCTCCTACTCCTCAGCCCTCCCCTCTCCAGAGAAGGAGGACGTGTAAAGTACTGTCTAGGAGGAGAAAGGTCCCTTTTCTGAACTTTCTCGAAACCATTATAAGCTGCTAAGAATATAGTCAGTTGCCCAAACCGATGGAAAATAATTCTGAAATAGAATCTTATTTTTGTTCCCTCCCCACTGTCTGTTGTCCTAGCACTCAAGACTCTTGCTTTGTCTGTGGATGCTTTCGTAATTAAGATCATGGAGCGATTGTACTCAAGTGTTCCAATGAGTGTGATTTTTACCTCAACACAGATGTGGCCTTCTGAAACACCTGATATCTAAAGGAAATCCCACATGTGACCCATTATGTTAACATTCCCGAATTAAAAATCAATGCATTATAAAAGACCTACTAAGGCATTACCTTAACCCAAGATGGCAGCCATAACGGAACAGGGCAGCAGTAGCTCTTAAGTTTCCTGGAGCCCCTTCAGGGACCAGCCATAATATTCTTCTAGATGACTGAGTTTGCATGATTTTTGCAAATCAGCTGGAGGCTTAGAGATAAGACAGATGGTGTCGACACCTCAGAAGCAATCCTATTCTACATCTACTTTCGTTCATGATGACACAGTGGAGGGACAGTTGTGTCATGCAATAAATGTGTGAGTGTGGCCATGTTTCCTTCCTCTGGAAAAGAGTCACCGTGCAATCTTAGGTGATCTGAATTAAATTTCTTTTATATGACAAAGTCACAAAGTCAGCCTGGAATAGTGAAATTCCCATGAAATTAAATTGATCCTCGAATTATTGCCTAAATAATAGAACAGTGGAAGCTTACGAACGTATGAATGTTAATGGGAATGGCTCGGACAGCGCCGTGCAAGGCCAGCTGAGAAGTGCACCAGGCACGGTACAGAAAGCCATTATGCTCATCTTTTCATAGATGCATGGTTTGTTTTATTCTAAAAACATTTGAGGTTTTAAAGTTTTTATACCATGCCTTATGAATAAGAGTGTAATGAAGTTGAAAACCAAAGGAGTGCTCACCACTGTGCTTAGAAATAGAAAAAGGGGCAGCTTTAGCCAAATGGTGTTCATTTGAATCCCCTTTGCTAAAAATCCAATTTAATTTTTTCGTCACTTATCTCATTAACCCCAGATTTAGAGAAATCGAATGCCGTTCGAATAAAACGAGACTGACAATCCAAAAATATTTTTAAAGGGTTTGGCTCTGGCATCGATCTTCCCTCAGACCTTCTGCAATTACATCTCCTCACGTTATCAAACTTCTTTGTGCAGCGTGTCTGTTTTTATCCCTAAGTTGGAATCCACCTGTCTTAAATGTGTACAGAGCTTTTATTTATGCTTTGAAAATATGGTAGATAAAAGGAATAAGTGTTTCTGATATTATGTTTTGTCATCCCCAGCTAAGAAGATTGAAATCCTGAGAAACAATTTTCTGAAGAAATGAAACCGTATGCCCCCTGAACCCTTCAGGGAAAATAGCCTTTGTGTTTGCTCAGAATGCGAGACAGGGAAACAGTACAAACCCAGCTGCCATCCGAGATACTCGGATTACATCTCTGTCTGGGGGCGGGGGGGTGGAGTGATGCTTTAAAAAGATTTGGGGTTTGTTTGTTTGTTTGTTTATTTGTGAAATTACTAGTAAAGACAATCCTGGTTCAGTCTTCTTGATAGGAGAATTCTCAAATCAGATATATGTATTTTCTGGGGAATTTGGGAGATTGCTTTGAAACCTTTTCGTGGATGGCTTCACAGAGCACACAAGGAAAGGAGGTTTGGAAGAGCTCTGTCATGACAGCCTTTCTGAAGGCATGAGGAGCACCTGAACTCCTGCCCACTTAGAGTCCTCCAGTGAGCGTCTTGAAAAAGGACAGAACGTTTTAAAGGACACCCCCCCCCCGATCCCCAACATTGCCACAACAGGTTCATTTTTCAAAGAAGAAAGAATTACATTTAGTATAAAGAATCTCTGCATATTGTTCCTTCTTGTTCCTAATAAAATGCTATCTGGCTAAAACGGTTGCTTTTTAGGTTAAAATAAAATTTTGATTTAAAAAATAAGGTTACATAACATATACAAAAGCATATGACAGTGTAGACATTAGTGTTGTTATCAGACATTAGACTTAGGAAAAAATGGTCTTTTATATTTACATTTATGAATCTGTTAGACAAATTAGCTAAATCATACAAATAATATTTTGAAGTTTTTAAAAAAGATTTATTTTTGTTTTATGTACATTGGTGTTTTGACTACATGTATGTCTATGTAAGGGTGTTGGATCCCCTGGAACAAGAGTTATAGACAGCTGTGAGCTGCCATGTGGGTCCTGGAAATTGAACCTGAGTCCTCTGGAAGAGCAGCCAGTGCTCTTAACCACTGAGCCATCTTTCCAGGCCCCATATTTTGAAGTTTTACTTTGTAGGTAAACTATATATAAAATTTAAGTAGTATATAACTTAGTAAAAGTACCTGTCAAAGGCAGTTTATAAATAATGAAAGAAAATAAAACTATCTTCATTTTTATATCCAATACTATTTTAATGCCAAATGATTTTCAAACTCAATTACTCGGCTTAATCAACAACGTTGGCTCTCAGTGTTTGGCTCGCTCCAAAAGTCTAGACTCGTCTCCAGTGGTAAAAACTTGGTGCCATTATGGATATTCAGGGAAATAGGTGGTAATCTAGGAAGACTACCTCTAAATAGAGTTCTGGTATTGCTTTGAGAAATCACAGCCTCTGAAGACTAAGGGCAGGGCTGTAGATTAATGACTTTGAAGGGAAAAAGTATACATGTGGGGTTCACACTCTGCCATGTTTAGTTAAAAGTCAGTTTCTTTATTGTGGAATTGGAGCTTGTATACCATTTGGACTCAGAATGCATCTTTCTCAGATTCTTTAAGAACTCAGGCTGTTGGGGTAGTGCTATGGTTTTTAGTGTATAGAATTACCCAACTCAAAATGTCCTGGCAGCAGAGAAGCCCTAAAAGCTTCAGATGAAGTTTGGCAACAACAACTGAATTTTCAGTTGCTAGTCACATTCATGAAAGAGTTTCCTAATCAGTTAGTTATCTGCATATCCATATATCTCAGTATATATATGTATTTCTATCATCTATCTATCTAGCATCTGTTCATCCACTTGTCTGTCTGTCCACCTATCTACCTACATATCTATCCATCCATCCATCCATCCATCCATCCATCCATCCAATGACACAGCAACTTTTGTTTATAAAGATTATTTTGAGTATTTTTGTATGTATATGGCTCTTTTACGTTTGTGTTAGAACATTTGTTTTTACTCTAAGTGGCAGAAGTTAAATTAGTTTAAGACAAATGAGACTATTTTAGAAGACCAGAGAGTTGCCTCATATTCCTTAATTCAAGCAGAAAAGGCACGTGACTTGAACTCAGGGACCATAGTATCTAGGCATTCAAATTTCCTCAGAACTGCTCTTTCCAGTTTCCAGCTGTATTTCTCTTGGTCTGCTGGCTTTACCCCCAACAGTCATACTAACAATTATAGGCAGTGTTGTCTTTCATGAGTGTGATTAGCCAATGGTGCCAACCAAGCCAACCTGCAACACAATGAAATCCATCAATTACCACTTCAGTTCTAGTAGCATGAATCCCAGATACCAAGGAGGTCTTGTATAAACCTGGCTGTCCCTATATTGAACACATGGCTGAGAAGGAATTTAGGAGGAGTGTTCTCAAGAGAACAGAAATTTTGAGCAGAAAATATGACAGCCATCTACTACAATTTCTAAACAGAAACTCTACTTCCCTGGTATAGCCCGTAGTTTCTCACAGGCAGCACTGTAGGCGCACAGCATGTATTTGAGAATGATTACCTTCTTGATGACTTTGAGGGATCCTCCAAATGGAATCCAAATGTTTCCCAAACTGTAATAGTGGTGGAGTTAATCCACCATGTTTCCTTCTTCTCATCCACTGAAATATCTGTGGTAATGTTTAAGTTAACAACATGTGAACAGATCCAGCCTTCCGGAGTTGAAATCTGTACACTGTCATCTTGCGCAAGTGCCTAGCTCTTTGTGCCTCAGCTTCTTCCATTATTACATGGAAATAATTCCTACTTTTCGGAAATCTGAAGATTTGATGAGAAGCCAACATTATCACCTGATAAAAAGCTAAGGACTTAACTTTCACTTTTCTTACAATTCTTTTGACAATTACATAATTATAAGAATAAAATCTACGGGGGAAAATGTCAAGTGTCATTGTGTAAGCTGATCCTTCTGCTTGGTTGCCCCTTGTCATACTATGTTGATGCACAAAGTTCAAGTGGTACTATAAGTCTGGCTTTGCTCTTTCGGTTGTTCAAAGTATTTTAAAGGCAGATAACAATGACTTACTATTTTTTTGGGTTGCTGATGCCTTTCTACACACAGTGTCATAACTATGAGACTGAGGACTGGGCCTTATGCATTTCTGTATTTTCAGAATTTAGTAGATGAAAAGACATCTTTTTTTAATCTTTTCTTTGAATCTTTTAAAAATATGTATTTATTCACAATTTTATCTATAATCTATCTATCTATCTATCTATCTATCTATCTATCCATCCATCCATCTAACTTTGATTATAATCCTTTCTGTTAAGGCAAAAAAAAGTTGATGAGATAATTAGCAATATATCCACATCGAATTGATGTTCTTGATATTACCTCTGCCATTCTAACTAGAATTCCGTCATCTCATCTTTATTTTATCAAAGTTCTAAAAATCTTCAAAGGTCAAGTCAAGTACTATATTTTCAGTTAGGTATTTTCTGAATAGACAACCAGCTGTCTTAGCTCAGTTCCCCCCATAGACACAGGCACAGTCAGGTACTGTAGAGATCAGTTTACCTAAGAGTAGAGGTTTTGTTCTTAGAGTTGCATGAGAAAACCTTACATAGTCAAATTAGTGCACATCCCTTCTCCTATGCAGGAGAAGTGTATATTAATCCTGGCCTTGAAATTATTAGCTTCATAATTTCTAAACATAGCTTTGTGTTTTACAGTGGTGAACAATGAGTATTTTCATTTCTTATATTCCTATACTTACTTTAAAACATTTTATAATCTTGATAAAAAAGATGGCCTTATTGAAAGATTAATTTCATAAGTTAAGATTCCTAATTCTATTAGATTTTAACTTAATTCAAATTGTTAAATGTAGCGAAGCCAAACAGCGTTAAGAAGTCAAGAGAAAACTGCCAAGAAAAGAGATGAATTTGATTTATGCTATCTCCTCGTAGTTAGATGTCAGTGATCAGATTAAAGAAGAGAGAAAAGTCTATGGAAAAAGCCCAGCTGCAGAGCTTTACAAACGAAAGCTGCCACGGAGGAGATCTGATTTCTCAGCTGCACCTCACTGTTCAGAGTTTATGTACAGTAGCATTCACAGTAGCAAGTTAGTTAAACACATTTGCTTATCTATATTTTTGATGGTTTGTGAGCTTGCCTTCCCTGCTCACAAATAGGAGACATTGAATTCAATAGATAAGGAAAAGGCTTTGACTCCGTTCTAGTTGCATATGCAGAGACCCTTGCCTGTAAAGAAGAGGAGATTATCTGCCTTGGTGAGAATTCAGGGTCATAGGATCTGGGTATGTGTGTCTGAGAGGCACAGCATCCTTCAAGAACAGCATGCTGTGGCTCTGGCGGAGCTCAATAGAGGGCTTGTCAAGCCCCACAAACAAGTTTTCTCTTGAATTGTTGACATTTAGTATCGACCATTCATTCTTTTTTTTTTCCTTTTTTAAAAATAATTTATTTTTTCTCAAATCGTAATTCATTCACACAGGGGTTATAAACACAGAAAGGCAGGATGTGGGGAAGAGAATGACACTGGAGTGTGGGTGTTCAGGGGAAATACAGATATCTTTCAGAACCGGGTATCAGCTGGGTGAAGGTTCAGGGGACAGGTCACTATGACTCTGCCTATGAGTCACTTGTCCTTATCTAAGTTGGTATTGTCTGCCAAGGCTACCTATTTACAAGTCGACCATTCATTCTTGGTCACATATTTTTTTCTAGGTGTCTGGAACATATCAGCGGTTGCATTAAACATTTTAAATTGGGGCTAAAGAGATGGCTTGCTGTAATCCCCATATACATAAAACAGTCTTTAAAAAACATTTAAGTGAAAATATTAAGGGTTGCAAATTTCTCCAAGTACTGCTGAAGTTTCCAGGCTAATTTACTTAACAGCAAGAAAATATTTTAAAGGAGCTGGAGAGATGGCTCAGAGGATCAGAGCACTTGCTGCTCTTCAGAGGACCCATATTCAATTCCCAGCACCCACATGGCAGCTAACAACCATCTGTAATTCCAGTTCTAGAAGACTTGGACTCCCTCTTCTGACCTTTGCAGGTACCAGACACAGACAGGGTGCAAGAGTACTTACACACAGACAAAATATTGATATACATAAAATAACTTTTAAAAAGAAGATATTTTAAAATAGTGTCAGCTTATTATTATTCTATTGGCTGGCTTTTAATTAGGTGTTATTGCTGGATTCTCAAAGCCTAACATAATAAACTGTGTTTTTACAAATGTACATCTGCTGTGTTTCTTTTGGGTATTTTTGTTATCCTTTACCTCAATGATCTGACAGATATTTAGAGCTGGATCCTTTTGTCTTGCTAAGAATCTTCTAGCTCCCATCCCAAGACCTTTCTATTCCAGCCAACCCCCCCCCCCCCCGGGGGGGGGGCGCGCTCACTCTAAATAGAATTTCCCAGTCACACCAAATATTCTGTGAGGCTTTGATGGAAAGAAAAACAATCAGAATTCTCTTCTCCATCTCTCCTATGCCTCTTCTTTGCATTCTCTTCCTACCCTAACATCTGGAAAACTCTATTCTTGCTTCCTCCATCTTTTGCGGTGGCCACCTAAAGTCCTGTGTGGATGTCCTTTCCCCACGGCACTACTTTAGTAAGGGTCTGTCGACATAGCTTCTCCATAACTTCTGATCCATTCGCAACTCTACTCTCCTTGTTTATGGTCAGTTCTTGCTCTTACATCCTTTCTCAATCTGCCTCACTGCTAGTGATTGACACTGCTCTTGGTCCCTGCCTCATTTACTGCTGAACTCGCTTTTCCTAGATGTCGAGAATTCTCTAACATTGACCTCCAATCCCTCTGACCCCTCTCCATTTGAGCCTGCCTTCTCTGGCTCCTGGGTTTCTCACTTGTCCACTTTCTTCAATGTAACCTCTCCCAACTGTTCACTGATAACAGGAACTTAACTAAATGCTCACATACTAGACAGATGAATGCTTGGTTGGAAAACAGCCCAACAATGAAAAATTTATAGATTCAAAACCAAATGTTAAATACCAATGTATACTTTAAGCAAAAAACAAAAAACAAAAAACAAAACAAAAAAACCAAAAACAAAAAAATAGAACAACAAACAAGCAAACAAAAACTTTATTTACCAGATAAGAATGCTTGAGGATCTAAGGAGCAGAATATTCTGTCTTTAAAAACATAGATTGCAAATATACAGTGGTTCACATTTAATCCTTTGAGTATGAACTGCATGCTACCTTTCAATGTCAATGTAGCGTTTAATAGACAGCCTGTGTGGGCAGATGAAAGCCAGCATGCTTAGGCTGACTCCTGACATGGAGTTCTAGCTGAAATATTTCTTCTTGTACACTGCAACAGGTGCCAAGAGTCCTCTGGAAACGACACCTATTAGCAATGGTGGCTTAGAACTCCCTCATGTTTGTAAGCATCCTGGAATCCCTTAGGTCTGCTTCTTCTGGGGAAGCATGTCCTCGGAACTCATTTTCTCTCTTCAACATCCTTACTATTAGCAATTACTGTTTATCGGAGCTGGGGTAGATTTTCTAGTCTTGAAACTGTTCTTTGCCTGGGATCTGGCAGCTTACTGACCGGGCTCCAATGTGTAACTGAATCTCATTTACCAGCTGTGGAAACTTAATCAGGAGATGGGGGATCCTTGGAGTGCCGTGTCTCGCTCACTCTAAATAGAATCTCCCTGTCACACCAAATATTCTGTGAGGCTTTGATGGAACGAAAAACAACACAGAGCCCACAACAAGAAGCCCTCCATTCTTAGCAGCCAGACTCTCCACTTGGCCTTAACAAAGCTGCTAAAACGGCTGTCGTCCTTGAGTTCATTTCCTTGTTATGTTGTTCATAACCTCTGCGGACAATTGCCTCCGGTGGCCCGAGCCCCAAGGTCGGTCAGCTTCTCCTCCTATCTGGGCTCTAACCTCTGCAACCTTTATGGCAAAGAGCCTGCTCTGCCTTGGCTCTCCAGGCGGTGGTTTTGAATGCTTACCTAGACTGGTTTGGAGGACTAAGCTGCGGCCACTCCCCCATGCCAGGCACTGCCCTTGTGTCCCCTGCCTCCTACAGTCTGGAGAGTTTAAGTTCCCTTCCATACTCTGGGTGTTCGCCAGAAATGTGATCATCATAATGAGAGACCTCCTTATTTGCTCCTTAGGCAAATAATCCTTGTGTCTCTGATAAGTAAAGAACAAATAAGGCACCGCGGAACTTCTTTGACTTTCAGGAAAGGTGAGGTGTTATGGGTTCATTAACATGTAAACTGTAGTATGTAGATCTCAATGAAAGTGACAAGTGCCACGCTGGGTATTGCTGAACACAGGAAATGGTTGGTTTGAGCTAATATATACTTTTGGCACCACTTCATCTTAAAATCATACATAGCATGGCGCACCAGCAGGCCGGGTTTATGGCTTCATCTATTACGGCCTTGTCACTGTTAATTGTCATCCTTTACCCGTGCAGTATTCTACAAATTGGGCCTATCCAAAGTGACAGGAGGAAGAACATTAAGCATCTGACAAGATGATATCTAAGTTCAATTTCCTACTCTTTACCTGATTTATACCTGCAGAAGATAATTTTCCTTTCTGTCATAAACAGCCCTATAAATCAGCAGTGCTTATGGCGCAGCCGCACCGAGAGCCCCCGGCTTTGCCGCCTCTGTGTTTCCTATTAGGAAGCCATTACTGCAGAATTTTCCTCCTTCAAACAAAAATGATGAAATTTAATACCACTGAGATTACAAAGATTAAGAGCTGAAGTACTGCCGGGGCTTTTCAATTGCAGCAGCTATCTGAGCAATCTTTGCAAAACTCAATAAAAACTGGGTTTCTGCCTTTGACATCATTATCCATCTGTTTGGATGAAATTGCTGTATCATGGTATAAATCTGTGATACAAGTGACATAACCTCTGAAATAAAAGGGAACATTAACTGCTCTATCTTCTGGAGGCCCTGGGACCGGCTGGCTATAAGCTCACTCAAGTGTGATGGCAGTTATTCTGTGTTTTACTAGACTGGAGACAATTATCCTTTGCTCTCCTCCCCTCTTATGACAAACTGTCAGGGCTTCTGCAGAAATGATCTCAAATAGATTTTCTAAAATGCTTAGTACTAGATTGCCTCCATACATTATTTCTTTTCAATGGGCTGAAAATAAAAACCTAATCCACAAATCAATTGCTGCATCTATCAGATGCACATTGGTGCACATTTTATTTTGTTCTATCAAGATTTTATACCGCTTATATCCTCTTTGCAGCGTTTTACATAGATGGGCGTGCTGCGGGAAGGTGGCTCAGCTCCGGGTTCAATGGGAGTCAAGAGACATTTCACTTCGGGAGAGGAGAACCTTCGAGGGAAGCATCTGCGATAATGGGAGACGTGAAGAGTCCGCGCAGAACCTGCAGCGCAGGCACAGGCGAGGGCACAAGCCCCCTCAAGCCCTTCAAATGCCCACCACATCAGAGAAAGGGGTGGGAGAGATTCTACTTACCCAGGGGGATTCTACTGGGGATGAGCTCCCTTCTTGCTTTCCTCCCTCTCCTTGGACTGAGGAGCCCAGTTGAGGTTCAATCTATCCATAGGATGGGACGCCAGAATCGTGCCTGCCAAGCCTGATCCCTCGAGTAACGACCTGAGATGCCTTTAAAAACCCCATCTGTAGCCAAAATGTTATTCACTCAGATAAGTGGTTGTGGTACCTCTGTGGGTACAAAACTTTTACAGACTTAGACTCATTCTTTAATTTAATCTTGCTTCACAGGCCTCCGTGTGGTGCTAATACTGCTAGTCTCTGAGGAGCTGGTTACCCAGCCTGGTAGACAAATCAACAAAAGCAATGAGTTCCTAAATCTGCAGCACAGGCTATAAACTCTCAACGTGTTCTCATCTGCTGGAAAAGGTATTCAATCTCCAGCAGACACTTACTTTTCTTGTATTTACAGGTTCAGCCCAAACATTAATGGGAAAATTCCATTTCTCAATAAGGTTAAACATACCTCTTACAGGAGCAGAGAGCTGGGCTTGGCTGTTCATTCAGAGAACATTGTACCTGTGTTCCCTCTATTTTCCTTGTATGTCTTGGTCTCTTAGAGCTTAATTTTATTTATTTGAAAATGAGGGGCAAAATGAAAGAATTGCAGTGGAAAATGTCTTCATAGACTCCTCCATTGGGTAGACAGCCAAAAAAACCAAATCAATTAATAAGCAATCAAACTTACTTAATGTTACAAATTGCTTAGGGAACCCCTGTAGCTGTTGATCTGAGTTGCTAAAGACGTTAAATTGGAAGAGGGTAAAGCAGCATATTTTTGTAGAAATAGGCTGGCATTGGGTCTGTTATTGAAATCCTATCCAAACACAACACTATTTTTTTTTTTGTTAAATATTTGAATCAATTCAAACATCTGGACAACTGTAAGAGTTTTATGAAATGTCATGGACTGAATATTTCACATATCTTCTCATTCTTTGATGGAACTAGACTGAAAAAATAGTTTGGAGAAGATAAATTTTTAGGAACATGTTTGAGTTGAATATGCAAAACCTAGTTGATGATCCTTCTAGTACGGACACACCCAGTGCGAGAGGAGAGGAAGTCAGAGTCTGGACTTTCAAGAGATCCCTAGGTAATTGTGATGTGCAGCCATGGCTAGCTGGGGAACCACAGACAACAGGGCCTACCAGCTGCTCTTCATCTCCATGGCAACAGGGGAAGAAGCAGGCATTAACTGTGTATTTAGGGTGATGTGTGTTTGTGTTTAATTACTAGATTTGCATTTGTTGTTACAACCCGTTAGTGAATATCTTCTCTGTGGCCTGTGCCTAAGATCTGGGTAAGCTGCCTCCAGGTGAATGCTTTTGGTTATAGATTCTTATAGGCGTCTACTAAACACACTAAAAGCAAGCTATATTAGAAACCAAGTCAATAAAACTTTCTCTCTAGGGACTCATACCATTAAAATAAGACCATACAAAATAAATCTAATTTTAAGTATAAACAATGGAATCAAGTAGAACAGTATATAAGTAAATATAAAATGCTCAGATACATAGTAAAGAACACTGCTTACCAAGCCTTGACTATCACAATGTATATTTAATCTAAGCCTGGTATGCCTTTCTGGGAAACCAAACTGGAAAGAGAATGTATTTGACTGTATTAGAGTTCTCTGTCACTTGTTCTTTAAACTCTCCTTTCTTTGAGTTTTTGGAAAGAAGTGTGTCTTTCCTGTAACACCAGGCATCATGGAGGAAGGCTAACATTAATACTGTGCATACGTTTTTCTCTGAACAGTTTGTATTTTGATCGCTCGTTTCCTGCTCTCGTTTACAGAGATGTCTGCTCCTCCCACAGGATCATATTTATAACGATTTCCTTTTTCCTCCTGTCAAGAGAAGGTTCTTGCCCAAGTCAACTCTCCTCCCCACGCTTTCTGTGCCTGAGGCTTTATAAAGTCCTTCAGAACGCCTCTGCTACTTATCAAAACCGTGACGATAAGGCATGTGTTAAAGTTGGAACATCGCTCAATTTCATTTGCTATTTTCTTTTTCAAATCAGGAAGTGTCTTTAAACAAAACCGAATGTTGACTATGTGTTGTGTGTGCATCCCCTGATCTATCTGAGAGAAGGGAGTGCTTTACTACCTGAAGTCCGCACAAATCACAGGGGAAACTGAAGAATGAATGACTACATGGCTTCATAAACAAGTTTAGTTGTGCAAATAGACTTAAAGTCAGTTTTAAAGATCTGGAATTCAACTTTCTCTACTGTGGTCTTGACTAGGCAGGAAGACAAACAGTGTTTACAACCTATAGTGGCTTTCTCTAAAACTGTGAGGGAGGAAAACACACTTTACTTGAAAATTCTTTACATTTATGAAACATTGTAAAAGCAGTGTTATATACATTGTAGAAAACCAGGGAAATGCAATTTTAAAAAAAAAAGTAGAAAAAAAACCCTCAAGCTTCATTTCTTAAGGGTAGAACAGTTGACACTTTTAACAGAATTATGAGCTATAAAAATGGATTCATAACTCAGAAAAGTCTTATAGAAGATAAAAGTTATTTTTGCTAGCATGATAATATTTGATAATATATTTAATATCAGAATACACTAAATGGACACTGTAGGAATTTAAGTAAGGATTCCTAACAATTAATTTGTGTTTTAACTAACCCAAACTGGTACTTACTCCTCATCACTGGGTGCTGGAAAGCTGTCCTCAAGAGACAATCTAACGTGCATCAAGAGAGACACAAAGCTAGTTATCACAGAAATATTTCCTGGGACAATACTGTGGGCTAATGGTGTTGCATCAGTAATATTGTGAAGTGCTTACAGACCAATGTTATGAAAAAATTCATATTTTCAAGCTTTAGCTGCATTGTCTGAAATACTTCTTCAAGAATTAAAAAGCGAATGTTACAAAACACACTGTAAAGCACCAAATGAATGCACTGAGTGGTAAGCTCATTGAGTCTGATCTCTCTCTACAGTTTTCTGCAGGTTCAGACATTTCAAGAGTGCATATGCTCTCTTATACATACAATGGTATTCTGAAAACAAAATCAACAACACTAGTTAACAGGCTGCTTTGTTTCCTGGGTACCATACTTGGGACACAGAGGAAGAGATTTAGAACACCAAGCATCTTCAGAACATTTCCTGTGTTTCTAATCACATGGCAGCTGTTTGCTCCATAATAGTCTGCCCTGAGTTTTATAGAAGCAACATTGTTTAATTGAGTGCTTTGAAGAGACTTCAGAACCATGTAGAGAGCCCAATAGGGGCCTTCTGTGTGGCGGGGCTGGCTTGTAACACAGTTTGAAATGGTTTTCAGGCACAGTTACAGCCCTCCCTGTTGGTTCCCTCCTTTCTCAGGAATCAGCGCCCAAGCACCAACACTCCTGCACCGCTTTGGATAAAAACGCATTTATGCAAAGATAGCCTTGGGAACCAGAGCTAGCAGGAGCTGTCTCTCTTGTTCCCTTCCCCAGCCTCAACAACACCAGAAACCACTCCAGGTATGGCTCTGTAGGTCAAAACTGTCTGGGTGAGGCTGTCTCATTCTTGTACTTCTCACTGTGAATTTTTTTCTGGAGGGCACAGCATTCATTGCCAAGGACCTTTCCTTTAATGATAGAATCCACAAAAAGGAGCCCGGGTATTTCTTTACTTTGGTAGGAGCAGTTAGTGAAGCAGAGGGAGGAGCTTACACTATAGAACATGAATAGTTTTAGTGCCATAGAAAACACATTTGATCGCCAATATTTATGGTCCCAAATCTTGAATTCAACAAACCGAGAACTGCAAATATTTTTAAAAATTGTACATGTACTGAACACACACAGACATTTTTCTTGCCATTATTGTCTGGAAAATTTAGTACAACATGATTTACATAGTATTTGTGTTGAGTTAGACACTGTAAGTCACCCAGGGATGACTTATAGTCATCCTACAAAAGGATGTAGGTAGGTCATATGCAAATATATAATTTTATATGAACAATTCAAGCATCACATATTTCAGTATCTATGGGGGTAGCAGGCCTTGCAATCTATCCCTCACAGATATGGAAGAATGACTACTCCAGTTCTCCCACTGGGTTGGGTGGGAGGAGAAAACACAAGTCAGGTCTTGGAAGATAGGGACAAGAGATTTTTCAGAGGCCATTCAAGAGCCTGGCCTGTCTGGAACAAGTGGCTTTGCACCGCCTGTGATCATGGGTGTGTCATCTGGTCAGTGGCAAAGTTTTACAATAGGAAAATCACAGAATCACAGAGACCCTGACACTGGATGCTTGGCTTAGGTCTTGGAACTCAGAGTTAAAGGGCCCCTTGTCAGTTGTGAATGCTCTCTCATAACAGCAAAGACCTGCAAATCCTAAACCAGCCATTCAGTGCAGTGAGATAGGTGCTTCTATGTGCATGTGACAAAGCTCACCCTCCATTGACAGGCAAGCTTTGGTGGCTGAGCATAGTCATAGCAGCCATTGAGAAACCATTGATCATTATTTTTAAAAATCAAATTCTTTTTTTTTTTTCAGGTTTTCGAGACAGGGTTTCTCTGTGTAGCCCTGGCTGTCCTGGAACTCATTCTGTAGACCAGGCTGTCCTCGAACTCAGAAATCTGCCTGCCTCTGCCTCCCAAGAGCTGGGATTAAAGTCGTGCGCCACCACCGCCCAGAAAAAAAAATCAAATTCTTAATTACTATATAGTAACTCATATGCTTACAAGGTACATTTTGACATTTCAATACACATAAATGATCATTTCTCATTTTTCTTTGTGTTTGAAAAATTAAAAATCCCTTCTGTGAGTTTTTTGAACTGTAATTGTTGTCAACTCTTGCTCATGCTATGTTGTAGAATTTTAGGCACTGATTAGAGGCCCTTGAGTGGCCTCTGAAAAATCTCTTGTCCCTGTCTTCCAAGACTTGACTTGTGTTTTCTCCTCTTACCTAACCCAGTGGGAGAACTGGAGTAGTCATCCTTCCATATCTGTGAGGGGTAGATTGCAAGGCCTGCTCCCCCCATAGATACTGAAATATGTGATGCTTGAATTGTTCATATAAAATTAGAGCCAATGAGCTGACTCTGTGGGTAAAGGCACTGGCTGCCAAACCCAGCAACCAACTTCAATCCCAGGAACCCACATAGGAGAGAGAACCAACTTACTCTTGTTGTCCTTGGGCTTCCACAGGCATGACATGGTATTTTATATGCAAGAACATGTGCATGCGTGCACACACATACACACACATAAACACACACAATTGAATAATAATGTTCTTAAAATTGAGAATTGGCATACATGACTTTCTATATTTCAAATAGAGTTATATAAGATCCTGTGTACTTAAAGATTCTTATTAAATTTATAAATTTCAGTAGTGTGTTTTAAATTTTTCTTTTATCTTTAACAGTGTACCTTAATTTTCTTTTTATGCTAGTAAGCCACTATTTTTGTGATTGGGTAGTGTCTACATGGGATGATATATCTTAATTTGTTTAAAAATTCTTTTTTTATACAGGGTTTCTTTGTGTAGCCCTAGCTGTCTTGAAACTCCCTCTATAGACCTAGCCTAGCTTTGAGCTCAGAGATCCACCTACTCTGCCTCTGAGTGCTGGGATTAAAGGTATGTGACAACATCACCTGGCTTAAAGATTCATTTTTATTAGTTTTAATTGCATGCATGCACATGTACGTGGCTGTGTGCATATTTGTGCAAACATTCCTGGGAGTCAGAGACACTGGATTCTCAGGAGTTGGTGTTACAGACAGTTGTGAGTTGTGGATGCCAAAACTGAACCTAGGTCCTCTGGAATAGCAGCAAATGCTCTTAACTTCTAAGCCATCTCTCCAGTTCTTCTTAATTTGTTTTACATGCCCTGTTTATAGATTTTTCATTTACTTTCAATTTATTTTATTAATAGTACTCCATTATTTTAAGTTATTAGTGGTTATAGAATACCAGTGTGAGAAATGATATGTATTGACTTTCCAAATATCTCTTTTGCTTACATTTCTAAAAGTAGACTCGGTGGGTTTGAACCGTACACATTTACCATTTTGACTTCAACAGCCAACATGCTGTCACAAGCTTCTTTCATTTTGTCATAAACTAGGATCCAGTCACAGTCAGAGTCTTTGATGCCATCAGCCCTTCTCTTGACTTGTGTTTCACGGTCTTATTTAGAGCTGAGCACTCCAAAATCTCTTCTTCTCTTCATTTTGACCACTTGTGGGTCTCCGTGTTAGCATTTGCTACAAGAAGAAGCTTCTCTGAGGAGGATCGAGAGACACAGTTATGTATGAAGTTAAGAACTTTGGCAGTTTAATAGTATATACATTTAACAGAAAAACAGTATTAGGTTCTACCTTAGGGCCTATGGCTTAGCTAGCCATGTGTTTCCTTCTGGTTTAATGGTACCAGGCATGGGTTCTGTCTTATGGAGTGGGCTTTAAGTCCACTTAGAAAGTGGTTGGTTACTTCCATAACAGCCTTACTGCTCTTGGTATCTTGCCAGGCTAATGGTTACTGTAGTCTACAGGTTGGTAACACTGTTGATGATTTTTCCTCCTCCTGTAGCATTCTTAGACCGGCCCAGCACTGTGAACACTAGCCAGTAGGGATGAAGCTTCCGGGTTAGTACCGGCTTGAATTCTCCATGACCTGTGATACTGGTATGTGGGAGCTTATCATCAAGTTTTGAAGTGTAACTATGATCATGACAATAGCCTGTAATATTTGTGAGAGTCTGATAAAGGAGGACCAACAACTCGAGAAGAGGTAACTCATACGAGGCATTGGACTTTTATTTGATGGCCTATGATGTCTGGAAGAGGTATTGTCTCCCTATTATAGGATAACTCCATTGCTTCAGTTTTCAGACAAGACTTTACTCTATAACCCAGTCTAGCCTAAAGTTCATAGTATAGCTCAGGTTAGACTCTTGCCTCTTTCTCCTGTGTGCTGGGATCACAGGCACAAGTCACTATTCTTTCATTTCTTTGCATTTCTGGAAACCATTGCATTGTATGCATATACTACATTTATTTATTCCCTTATCAGATGATATATATTTAGATTTGTCTTCAAGCTTGTCTACGGAGAACAAGGCTTTGCATGTTCATGTATGTGTCATATAGACATAACCAAATGCTTTTTTTTTTAAGTTTAATTCAGATCCTACCAATCTTATGTTTGAAGTCTCCATTGTTTTCTCTTTCCACTTGGATTAGAAATCAAAAGGCCCTATGGCAAGGCCTTACCCAGGCTGACCTACAATTCTCTGATAGACTACGTCACCTCTGGACTCCAGCATATGCAGTTCCAGCCACACTGGCTCTGCTTCCCTCTGAGCACATCACGCCCACAGGCCTCTCACTCACTCCCCTGCCTGTCTGCAACACTCTTCCCACAAATACGAATGTGACTTCTGAGTTCATCTCTTTTAGGTCTTTGCCCAAATGTCACTTTTTAAAAATTTCCTTCATCACTGCCTCAAAAATAGGACCCGCCGCACTCGCTAATCCCTCTACTTTATTTCACTTTCCTCATGACGGCAACATCTGGTGTTTCATGTGTTATTGATTCTGTGTCTTTACCCCCACTAGAGGTGAACTTCACAAGGACGTATTTCATAACTAGAGCAGTGTAGGCACATGGAAGACACTTGGATCTATGCAATGAGTATGAGCTTAGTGAAGAGTCGGTTGAGTATACTGCCTTCAACACTGACCCAGCATCTGAAGTGATCACAGATGTCAGCATCCAGAATCAGCATTGAGGATCTCATGGAAATGAGTGGTCGTGTACTTCAAGTGTGGGATGTCAGGCACAGACTGATATTTCGGTGAGCATTATTCTCTAGGGTCAATGGTGCAGTGCTAGGTGGAGCTAAGGGTGAGGAAGGCCCCGGTCAGGAGTAGAGACAGACTTTTGACACACATAGCCTGTGCGTAATCTCCTTGTGTTATTAAGCAACCTGGACTAAAGAGCCTAAAGTATCCAGGGAAGAAGCAAACCAGCAACAGGCTGGGATATGAGACTGTTGAGCACCCACCAAGTTCAGCTGCTGCTTTCTCCCAACTTGCCAGAATACTCTGAGGGGAGGGGCACGCTTCCTGTTTGCCAGATCATCTGAGTTCAAGACAAGCTGTACAGTCTGTATTCTACATGAGATCTGTTCATAAAATACTCAGTGTACATGGAAGCATTGTAAAGACACTGTTCCAGACAAACAGAATGAACACGAGGACGTGCATGGTACCCTTTTGGCAGGGACATTTCTCCAGCAGAATAAATCGTTCAATTGCACTGTCTTTACGGGCCCAGCCTCCAGGTTATGTGTAGGAAGGTGTCTTATTCCTGCTGACAGTTGCATAACCTTCTCTCACTGATGCGGTCCCAGGCATGCTAGTTGGAACTGGCAGGCAGTTATTTAGACTTTCTACTCAAGTGCTCGTTCGAAACAACTTTTAAATTAAAAAGTTAGATCTCTAAGATTCACCAAATACCCAGTCGGCCTGAAGTTTCCATTACAAGCCTAGAGAAAAATGTCTATACCTGTTTGTTGGTTTGTTTTCTTATTTAGTTCTTAGGACAGACAGGAACACAAGTAACCAACAGAGGCCGAAATGAAGAGTGATGGTAGCTATACCTCAGGTAAGATGTATCTGGCCCCTAAGACTCGAGAACCCCAGGCTGCAGCTTACCAACAATCCAAGGGCGACAAAGGAAGGGTTACAGGTTGCCCCAGAGGTTGCAGGGGTTGAGAAAGATGGGTCTGGTTTAAAGAGGAAACTCACATTATCTTCTCTGTGGCTTAGATGAGGCAGGAAGATGAACATAGAGCAGGCACGTGGTACATCTTGACAAAAGTGCTTCTTTTCCAGGCAGAGATGTAAAACAACTATTCAACGTTTTCTACAGGCCACTTGCTCTCTTTCAGGACCCAAGGGGATGTCTCATGGATATCTCTAAGAGAAAATTCAAAACCAAACACCAACAAAACTCAGCTGTTGTCTCCTGTGTTAAATTTTCTTAAATTTTTTTAGAAGAATATTTTATTTTTGCATGAATATTTCAAGCAGCATTGTTTTTCCTTTATTGAACACTTATCTATATGTGGAGGGAGGTGCATGCATCACAGCAGGTATGTGGAGGTCAAAGGTCAACCTGTGGGAGTCAGTTTTCTCCTTCCACTCTGTGGATATTAGAGATGGAGGACAGGTTTGGCACCTTTACCTGCTGGATCATCTCTCCAGCTCCCAAATTTAATTTCCTTTGGGCCGCAGTAAAGGGCATATTTTATGGTGATAGCCATTTGCATTATGGTTAAGGGTGTGGGCTCATGGTTTTGCCAGCTTTCCCTATGGGTTGTGGTCCCAATGTGGTACTTACTGGTCGATGGACCTGAAAGATCTCCTCCCCTAGCTCGCTTATTTGCGAGCTAGGAAAAAAGAATGCCTTCCCTGTGGTGACTGATTAAAAAGGATTAAATGCAATAGTTCAGGCTCAGTGGATGCTGAGCATGTAATAAGTGGCCAATAAATATCAGTTGCTATTGCTGTTATTATTGCTAGACTTTATATTAGACTGGAAGTAGTGTGGAGGTCATTACACCTAACTTCACTGTGTTGGAGATGAGAAAATTGACCCATGGTGCTGGAGGTTCCTGGGTGATTAGTCTTCGTTGTTGTTTTGATTGGATCACCTGCACTGGTGTGGCACATCTGTGAGTGTCTGTGAGGACATTTCCAGGGAGGACTGAAGAAACAGGGAGCACTGTCACATGTACTGAGGCCACAGAAGCAAAGGAGAAATCCAGAGAAGCCCCACCTCCCTGCTTCCTGACCTTCCACCCCATGAGCTGCTCCTCTCTGCCACACCCTGGGCTCAGTGGGCTGAATGATGGACAGAAACCAACAGGAAGGACTGAGTCTCGGAATCTGTGAGGCTATGCAAAGCTCTCCTCTACAGAGTTATCTATCTCAGATAATTTCACTGCAGCAACTGAAAAGTTAACTCATGAACTTACCCAGACCAATTAGCTGATCCCTGCAGAACCAGCCAACACAGCTTCCGGAGCTCTGCCCCACACTTATCACTGTCTGGTGTCTGAGTTTTTAATCATTCTGTCCTTCTGCCAGGTGCAGTCGGAAGGGGCTCCCGACAGTTTAAAGGGGAGGAAACAGTAGTTTATAGGCTCCATAAGGCCAGCGACCATGTCTGTGTTTTGGTCTCTTCTGTTGTCTTGTGATATCTGGCATTTGGTGTGTGCTTGATAATGAATAAGTAATTAATGTACGTGTGTGTGTATTGCATTAAGTGTGACTCACTAGAAAGATGAGTGCACACAGACATCACAGTGTGAAGCTGCGACCCTTGAGCACTGCTTTCTCCCTTGGGAGTTGTTATGAAACACATGTCTCCCTCACTTTAACAGAAGGCAGTTTATATGAGGGGTTATTATAGTTGGCTCTCCCCTTTGCCCTCCTCCTTCTCTTTCTTCCCTCTATCTCCTTCTTTCTCCTTGGCTTCTATTCTTTCATTTTCAATCACTTCACTGCTTTCTACCCTTTACTCTTGTCAACTGGCAGAGGCCAGAGTATGTTTTAGTAATAAATACCTCTAAAGTCAAGTGGACTGACAAAGTAGAATTTCTTTCTTTCTGAAGCAAAATGGTCTGGAGATCTGGGTGACACTTGGTATCACAGCTGGTGACAAAGTCCTTCAAGTGTTGATAAAGCTTGCCTCCTATGGGAAGAACTTCTGTTGTCTCCGCTCCAGGTAGTCTGTCATGAAGGGGCTTGCAGTAAATACTGCATGCACATCGCTGCTGCCCACTTTGGCCTAACTAGTCACATGGACCTACCTACGGACTTGGAAGAGCGATTCCTCCATGAACCACAAAGTCTTAGCGGGCATAGAGAACTGCTTATGGGAAAACAGATTTCTCTATCACAACTCTTCCTTCCATGGAGGCTTTTCCGTTTCTCTTTTCTTCTTCTTTTCTTCAGTCCGCTACCCGCTTTCTGGATCTTTTGCTTCACACCAGTGGCTGCCACACTAGCAAAGAATGCTGATCAAGGCTCACTTTGCTACTTGATGGCAAGCCTCTCTCATCTTGATGTGAATAAAGGTACCGCAGTTTTTGTATTTCTTTTGGGTTCCTATAAGGAAGTGCCATTTTGTCTGCAGGCTAAGAGGACTGGCAAGTGGCTGGGTGCTCTGACGTTATCCCAGGAATCTTTTTTTTAACTCCCCTCAAAAGTCCGTTCTTTCAAAGACCACCTTTCCCCCATCCAAGCCCATGGTTCAGAGGAGCTTGGCTGTACATTTGGCAGCAGGTAGGTTTGGCTGTCTGTTTAAAACCTTGGGCATTGACCATGCATCATTTGTCGATTGTGGAGGAGAGATGAATGTCTCAACATAGTCAAGATCTCCAGGTGAGGGTCCTAGCTTGCCATAGAAGTGTTGTAAGTTAAGACGGGGCGGTGTTTCTTTGTCCCGAATTGCAATAGATAAAGTTTATTTAGTGGGGAGGCAGAAGCACGTGACACTGGGAGCTAGGCTTGCTATGGTGTTCATATGTCTTGTTGGGTAAGGCTTTCTTTCTTCCTGGGCTTCAGTTCCCTTCTCTACTAAGAGAAGCGGCTGAATAAGGTGAGCTCTGGGAGGGTCACGTGTTAATCTAGGACTAGGGTGTGGTATTTTAGGGCTTAAAGGGGGATCTGTGGGTGCATTGTCCATAGTAAAAAAACTAAACAGGAGTGAAACAGGAGGAGTGGCCAGGGCCCAGAATGAGCCAACAGTGCTGGGGGCGGAGGCGGGAGTGTGCCTGTGCGGGTGGGTGGTGAGGTGGGGCTGATGACCTCATGCATATTAATCAGCTCAAAAGCAGCTCAGGTTCTGGTCCACTTTCTTGTTCTTTGTTCCTCTTCCTGTTTCCTCTTTAAGTGTTTGAAAATGCTGAGTGTGGAAATACGCGAAGCTGTGGACCTGTCTTACTGAGATTTTCAGTACAGACACATCAGCTGTTAGTGATTTTCTCCAAAGTTGAAGGTTATAATTTTTCTATACTTCTTAAGATATAATGGTCTCTTGGAATGTGCCAGTAAATTAGTCATACTGTGTCCTGAGAATTGGTCTCTGTAATATATCCTGGTCTCTGAAAAAGAGCTGCACTTGTATAATGGATTTTAGAAGTCTCCAAAGCTGGTTCAACTAACATATTTGTTAGTCTAATAAATGATATTGCTCTTGTCAAGATTTTTCCATATAGCACAATTTAATAGAGGAATCAATAGTTTCTCAGACATGACAAAAGGATCTGGGTGTACTTTGATGGGAGACACAAAGCCTCTTGTTGTTCTAATGAAGCCAAAATGGAAAAAAAAAAGTTTTTTTCGTCTTTCAAGTGTATTTTTATGAAGCTAAAATATACATACCACTTTCTCTAGGAAAATATTTGTCTATCAATATTTGCTCCTGCATTGTCTTTTCTGTCTGTTATTACACATGAATATGCATTTTCCATTCTTTCTGCTTCCCTTTGTTTGATGAGCTGTCAGTAGTACATACCACTCCAGGAGGAAAAAGAGTCCCGAATCAAGACATATTTTAGCCACTGGGTCTATAAATGTTTTGGTCAAATATTATCCTTTACCCACACTCCTCATCAAGACTTCTTGTTGCCACAGTGGTTTTGTATAGTGGGAAACCATCTCCTCAAACAGTTGCCCTGAGAATGTCTTGTGCTCCTATACCTACCATGTCCCCTGACCCCTGGTGTCTTCCCAGAACCTGTGTTGACTTAGCTTAATGGGTTTAGCATCTCCTTGGTCATTGTCAAAGCTGTTTAGAAGGGCTTTGCTGTGACACTGAAAATATTAGAACAGATGCGTGTCTCATCCTCAGCCAGGGATGGTGTTTTCTGGAGAGGAAGTGACTTTCACTGCTGCAAGTTCTACTTACTGGTAGAAACATTACTGACACCAGCCCTACAGTAACCCTCAAACAACTCACTCTTCAGATGTGAATCCAAGAAGGGCTGGACAACTGTTGTTATAAATCTCACTGAGCTGATGAGAGAATGCACTTTGAAAAGTGACAAAAACAGTTGAGATCATTGGCTTCAACTTTTACGGCAGGATGGGGCTCAGAGTGATTCCAGTGTAGAGAATGAGGGTATCAGTGAGCTGGGGGAGCTGAAGACCCATGTAGAGGCGGTTCTCCAGTTAACCGTGCGTTAGAATTCTGTGAAGACCAAAGTTTTTGTTTTTGAGAAAATAGAAATTATTATTATCAGTTTTGTAACTTGTATTGGCTTTGTTTCTCCTAGCGGTATTTGCATTTTACAGAAATCAAAACTTTCATGTTAATAGTGAATCGTTAATACTCATCTAGTTGATTTCTTTGGAATAAGTTCCTTTTTTTCTTTATACATTGTTAATAAAGAACAGATGATGCCTAAAAAAAAAAAAGAATTCTGTGAGGAGGTTTTGAAAAATGCTGGGGGCTTGGTCTCATACGTGAGGGTTATTCATTGATCAGCAATGACAGTTTTTGCTCTCTTCAGATTCCTGAAGTTCAGAGCCCTGCTGTTCAAAGTGGGAATTCTGTTGATGGGATAGGATTATGTCACCTTGGGTTTTGTTAGATGTGAATCTGAGATTTTTTTCCAGCTTCCAGAAAATTCTGAAGCCTTATCCATGATCTTGAAACTTAGTACACACATCAGAATCACCTGAAGGGATTTGAGAACACAGGCTGCCAGATTCCTCGTTAGTGGTCTCGGTTCCGGTCGGTCAGGCTCTCCAGGGACATTCAGATGCCTGGTCTACAGGCCACACTTTGGCAGGGGAGGGATGGCTCAGCTGTTAGGAGTTTCAGTTTCCAACACCCACATGGTGCTCACAATTTTCTGTAACTCCAGATTCAGGTGATCTAATGCCCTCTTCTGGCATCTAAGGGCGTGCAGGAGGTGTACATACACACGTGCAGACAAAGCACTCATATACAGAAAATAAAAATAGACCTTTCCAGGCCACACTGTGAGCAGCACCATTCTAGAGCAAGTCTGGGAACTTGCCTTGTTTTAGAGTGTGCTGCAAAGGTGGCTGCTCTCAGATACTGAGATGCCAACAAGCACACAGATGGACCTATGGGACAAACTGCTTTGGCTAGACTTTTAATTTATTTTAGTTTTAGATTTTTTTCCTAAGATGCAAAGCTCCAAAATGTAAGGCTTTATCCTACATGCCATTGCTTTGTCTATTTGGACTAGGATAATTTAACAGTTTTATCAGTGTGACATGATTAGCTTGCAAGACTTCTCTCCTCTCCTCTATTCATAGGTTGCTTGAATGAATTAGGCAAATTAGTGGAAGGTTTTGACTGTTAGACACATTTCAATAGTTGGGTTTATTGTTGCCTTGGTGTTAGGAAGGGAATATAAATTATAATCTTCAGGAAAAGGTAACACCTTTCCTTTCTGTTTCACTGATGGTTTGGATCAGCAGTTCTCAGCCTGTGGGTTGTGACCCTTTTGGGGTCAATTGACCCTTTCACAGCAATCCCTTAAGACCATCAGAAAACACAGAAAGTTACATTATGATTCATAACAGTAGTGAAGTTACAGTTATGAAGTAGCAACAAAAATAATTTTATGATTGGGTGTCACTAGAACATGAGGAACTGTATTAAAGGGTCACAGCATTAGGAAGGCTGATAGTTAAGGCTGCCGCTGTTGTCCACAGCTATCTGGGAGGAAAGTGAGGCAGGCACAGGGAGCCCCTTCAGGGTATCCTGACATACTCTCCAGTTGAGATTCATTGCTTTGAAGTAGGGTTCACAAACTCAAATGCCTCTGAGGACTAGGAGGGCTGAGCACAGGTTGGGTGACATCGAGGCCATGGAGCCATTTCTTTGTCACAGAAGAACATTACATATTATGGCCAGAGCAATATCTGTGGGTATTCAGCTTCTCAAGGTATCTTTCCTAAGACTCTATTAAGAGGCACCTAAGGAAATACGTCCAAATTACCTGGCTTTGCTTTCTGCAATTTCTGATTCCAAGGGATATAAGGGCCACCAAGAAAATATACTATTGTCTAATTTTTAAAAATGGTAATGTAAACGTCCAAGGCTCTAGCTTATGCACAAATAGATTTTAACATAGTAAGTGTCTTTGTTACACTGTGTATCTTTGAAAGTGAGAATTGGATATCTTTCAACTTTTAGTACATGGAATTAGCAAGATAGAGGCCAGAAAAAAAAACTCTCTAGAAGAGTAGCCACAAATGAACTTCAAAATCAATAACTTAAAACTTCCAGGATATGAGCTTCAACTACTAGATCTTCAGTATTCAGACTTGACTGGGTCTTTCTGCGTCTTGAATTATCAGAGTATCTAATTTGTATAACACTTGGGAACTAGGTGACAGAGAAATGGCTAATAAGAGATTTCCTTTTACAGTTTTTAAATTTTATTTATCTACTTCCTTTTTTGAGATTATAATATAATTACATCATTTCTCCCTCAAAACCATTACATGTACCTCCTCCTTGCTCTCTTTCAAATTCATGGCCTTTCTTTCATTAATTATATGACATACACATTTAATTCATTATATAATATACATATATGTATCCATACACATTATTCTAAATGTATAAATATAACCTGCTCAGACTGCACAATGTTACTCATATGTATTTTTCAGGACTGCTGTTTGGTAGTGATAATCCGTTGTGCTCTTTCCTGGGGAAGACTATTTCTCCCACTCACGGCGTTCCTTAGTTGCATGTAGTTCTTTGTGTAGGGTTGAGATCTTCTGGGCTTTTCTCTGTCTACATTTCTCTGTCTATTGCTGTTGTCCTTATTCAACCTAGGTTTAGGCAGTCATGTTGGTGGGACTTTATGGACATAGCTTATGGCATCACTAAGAGACACAATTTTACAACAAATTCTGATCCTCTGGGGTTACAATCCTTCTGCTCCCTCTTCCAAAATATTCCCCGAGCCTTAGATGTGGGAGTGTTTTGTAAATGCATCTGTTGAGACTGAGCTCCACAGCTCTGCACTGTGAGTGGTTGTTGTTTTCTGTAACGGTCTGTTGTATAGAGGATATTCTTTGATGAAGGGCAAGATCTATACTTATCAGGCTAGACCCTGGAAAAGGATGTGCAAGATCTGGCGGAGTGGTAAGAAAAGAACATTTTAAAGCAGACATTGCATTTCTTATGCTTATCTGTTGTCTGGAGGGAAACGAGGTACTTTCAATCTGTAAAGTTGTAGACTGGTGTATGGAACCTTGAGGTTTTTGGGCTCCACTTGAATCCCTGACTTTGCATTTAAGCATCTCAGAACTTTCATTGCTGTTCATCCGCCCAATCCCATCTGTCCATGTCATCAGGGGAGGAGGACTCTTCCCTGACATATGTCTAATACCATCTTGTGAACATTTCGTCTGGTAGCTTGGTTGGTTGCTTTATAGTTGTCTGAAGCTGCCCGTGAGATGGAGTGGACTGAAAGGGGAGAACATGGTGCCAGCTCCACTGTAACCACAGCTCATTCCCATTATATACTGAGCTTTAGCTTTATGCTCTCTAAAAATATGATTTGGTATGTGCTGGCAGGTCGACAGCGGGAGACTTTCCAGGAATGGAATCCAAGGTTGTCGCTATTACTCCTGGAACACAAATATAGCATAATAGCCAGAGGGATTTCCTCATGGTCGACAGTGGTATATAGGAAATAGGATTCATCTAAGACGTACACATCTGGCTAATAAGAAAGTGGTATTACATTTCCTCTGTACTATTTCTCCTTGTGTGTTTTCTGCCTCTCAGTCCCTGTGGAAAGGGTAGAATTTGTATTCCCTTGGATCTCTAGCCAAATATCATCTAATTTCTCCTTAACCAAGAATATAGCCTTAAAAAAACAGATATACTGGAGAGATCTAAAATTGGGAAGGGTACAAGGGTGTTGCAGTTCGGAGAATGAGTATATAAATTTTTTGTACTTTGGAAAATAACTGGAAGCATAGGAGCAGATAGGCATTTAATTAAGTGAAAAAATTTTAGAAAGGAGAAATTGTGGAAATTGAAAAGAAATATTTTGGCTTCTGACTTAAGTCTTGCTACGAGTTTGGAATATTTTAATCTGTTCATCATGAGCCAAAAAATAGTTTCCAAAGGAGAAAGATGTTGGCTCCTTAAAGCTGACCTTGGCCTCTGTTTACCACGTCTGCTTTGGGTGTATAGGTAGACCTAATTCTGATAGTGTTCTCACAAACATGGCTGCTTGGCCATGGGAATGGAAATCCTAACCTTGGTCCCTGTCATATTACCTAGTGTGCCAGAGTTCATGTTCTTCCTTTCCCACTTACAAAGTGTTCATCATTTCTGACCATATTAACTCAGTTCTAACCACTCTAGTCAACAGACTAGTTACTGATAAAATGAAAAGTAATAGTTACTTGTTGAAATTTTATGGATCAAATGAGATGCTATGTCTAAAGGTGCTTCTCAAGTTGCTAAATGGCAGAGAGATTAAGGAGATATTATTTAATATGTGTTATGAGGACAAAGAAAGTCTTGGAAACGCTCTAGTCTGATCAATGCTGCAACCAAATCTCCAGAGTCCAGTACGGGGTATGGAACGTGGTCCTGTTACAGCCAGTGGGAGTCATCAGCCAGACTTGAGGTTAAACCTTTGCTTTACCAAGCAGACCACAAGGTTCTTTGAGCCTTGACTTTCTCATCTATAACAAAAGAGCTCCATCATAAAGTGTGTGGATCAAATGAATGGGGCATTTATGCAGCAAGGTTCCCGATGCATGCTAACTTAGTAAATGCAGACTTTATTTGCTGAACTATATTCGCGGATGGCATTATTTCCAAAATCATACACAGAATAGAAAAAGAACATCTGAGATACTGGGAACTACATTTGGATTACCTTGGTTTTTAAGATAAACTTGAAAAAGATATTTGAAGCCCTGATGTCTAAGAGGAAGCTGGCTAAGAGCTGATTTCTTCCCTTATCCCCCTGTTTCAGCTGCCATGTTATTCCTGATGGAAAAAACCATTCTTCCACTGTCCTCATCCACCATGCAAATACTTCTGTTTAAGAAACACATTGTCATCAGCCATTAGCTCTCTCCAGTATCAATCTATTTGATCTTGAGGTAGAGAGACACAGATGGAGGGAGGTCAGATCTTAAGATCAGCCAATAAGGAGACAATCCATTTGTTGTGGTCTTCACTATTACACAGCTATCAGTCAATTTTACTACACAGGGTTTCATGTCTATGTAACACCTGACACAGTTGCCCTCAGTGTTGGAATAGATGACTGGCTTTGGATTGAGCACCAGATGAAATGGCTTCTGTTTAGGGTTCAGGTTACTTAAAAACAAACAATCTGCTTCAGTCTTGAGGATATAGAATTCAATTGTTTCAACAAAACATGCATTTGATGTCCTTCTCTGTACTTGACTGCATCAAGGTGGCTGGTACAAAGCTCTAGTAGTTAAATAAAAGACTTGGTAGGGCTGCTTTGAAAGAGACTAGAGATGGAGGCCGACAACTGCATCCTACCTATCAAGTGAGCTTGGCATATGGCCAGTGCGATGGTTTTTTTCACAGTTCTGAAGGATGTGAAGCCTAAGAAAAGACGTTGAGACACCGGGTATCTGAAGGATACCCAGCAATCTCTTCAAGGAAGTCACCAAATCCATCCTTGAAGAGTCTGCCTAATCCTATCCAGAACCTAATCTCTTATGGGAGAGGATTTCAGTATTGAATTTGGAGGAGCACAAAGGTTCAGTCACAGAGATCTGGTATCTGTGATGCTCTAGAACCCATAAGGCAATGAGAGAGGGAAAAAAGCCAAGATGTTTCTAATGGCTCTGGCTCAGTAAATAGAGTGGTCAACAGATTTAATATCTTGGCTACTTAAAAGTTTTGCTTGTTTGCTTGATTTACACGTTTAACCCCTACTTACAAATAAGAATATTTTTCATATAGCACCCTTCTCACCATTAAGTGTTTGTTTATGGTCTCAGCCTGCTTTCTTACAGAACTCAGGATCACCAGCCCAGAATGGTAGCACCTACAATGGGCTGGATCATACCTCATTAATCACTAATTAGGAAAATGTCCTACAGCCAGATCTTATGGAGGTATTGTCTCCTTTGAGTCCCCCCCCCCTTCGGGTAATTCTAGCTTGTGTGAAGTTGACATAAAACTAGCCAGCACAAATGACTTGTCCCTTTCACCTGTGCTGGTCTTATCTGTGTGAGCTGGCCTGTGCTAAGGACATTGCCTGAGTCCTCTACTGAGGACATGTCGTCTCTACATGTGCTGTTCTACTCTGTTACCTGTTTGTCTTCCCTTGGCACACTTTCAACGTCCACCCATCTTACAACTGCTAACTCAAGTTTTGTTTCCCTGTAGAAATGTTTTCTTACATCACATGCATTGACCAAACTAGTCTTCCTTTACAACACAGAAAATAAGAGGCATCTTTTACAGTAAAGTAGTTGGCAAATAATAACAATGGTGGTCTCTGGAGTCAACAGGAATGTCAACACTAGAGCCTCAAAAAGGATCAAAACATAGGGTTTAATATAACAAATAGCATCTTTGCTGTTTAATAGCCCCGGATGCCAGTCTACCCAATCAGGGAAGGACCAGTTGGTTATCCTGTGGCAAACAGGTATATTTGGGCACCTTGATTTTCTCATCTGTAAGAACAGTGCTGTCTGGTAATTTTGGAGCATGGGGTTCCCCAGATTATACAGTCTAAGACTTGGCCAGGTAGCTAAAGAACTAATTTGAAAGGAGATAAAAAATGACACGTCTAAGAGAGAGCCCATTACACAACTCAGGCCACTTTGTTCTAAGAATTAGAAGCTATGATCTATGGTTTAAGCATAACTCTGGGAACAATTTTTGTCTAACAGCTTCAAATAAATTTACAACAGCCTTCCCCCATTTCAACCCTCTGATTTTTAGTCTATAAACTTGCTTCTGTGTCTAAAGAAATTCCGCCTAAATTCCTTGAGGGTTTGACCCTTTCTGAGCCTTAGTTTATGTTCTTTTGTTCTTGTACTTGACATTATCTGAAATAGTCTTGTAAAACCTTGTTTCTGCTCCCTTCAGAATTTTATATCCTTCAATGAGGCATTTCTTTACCTCTTCCTTCAGAAAAATAGCTGCATTGCTTTGGTAACTTTTCTTTTAGTAATGTAGATAAATCCTTCATGTTTTAAAAATGAAACAGGTCACCTTCTCTGGTACTACTGCTGTGAACAAAATAACCCAAAGCAAAGTTGTTTGAGCAAAGGGAACACTTGCTAGGGCTGGGTTAGCCCTAGGAATAGCAGTTGGAATCCTCAGGAGTGGCAACTGACAGGGAACCTGATGGTTTGGTCCTGGGGAGAATCAGGAGGCCCAACAGGGATAATGTGGGAGGGAGGGAGATGAACAAGAAGGAGATGGTGCTAGGTACTGGACACCTAGCCAGTTGGGGCTAGAGAGGACAATCTATAACTGCCATTTTAGTAAATCAGCATAATCCTTAACTACTCTCTAAATATTTATCCTTATATCCACATATCAGGGTGGTTCTCACCTCTCATTAACTAAGCTTCTCTTTGTAACAGAAGGATACCATCACAGAAAGCCACAACTGACTAAAACACAGGGTGCAAGCGATACAGTTACAATAGGATTCCTGTACCAAAGGCTCAGGAATCACGGCAGAAGAGGGGACACAAAGATTGTAAGAGCCAGAGGGACAGAAGTCTGCCGTGAGATTGTGTCTCCAAGAAATGTCAGGAAGCTACACCCGAGTCTCAACCTGACCACCCAAACAAGATCTGAAGAGTGGGTGAGACTGTCTCCCACAGGGAAGAGCACATCAGTCGGTTATCCAGTAACAACTGGTCAGCCCTGAAAACATATACATGTGAGGAGCACCATGCAGCTAGAGCAGGCTGTCTTTATATATTTAGGAGGGGGAGGGATTAGAGAGAAGAAAGGAGAGGGTGAAGATGATACAATTATAATTTAGCTTCAAAAATTATGTTAAAGGGGGCCAGCTCTCCAAGATGTTCTGCACAGCAGTACTGCCCTCTGATGCAATCTGTGCATGGGTTTGAATTATCAGCACCCTTTCTTTTCTTCATTGGGCACTTGTTCACAATCTTAGCTGAAATAGCTATTGTTTCTGGTAGATGAGGTGTTTGGGGCTTTTGGAAGTAGCAGCCATCCATTAACAAGTGTTTAGAGGGTCTGTACTCCACCATCAGGAGAAACAAAAACACTCAAAGAGGCAGTCTTTGCCTACAGCAGTTCACTGTCTGGTGGAGAAGGCAGACAGACTACCAGGCAGTTGTGGCAGCTGACCAATGCTCCCCGAGGCCCAGAGGAGGAAGGCTGTCATGTGCTTTATTCTGTGGGCCTGTGTGAAGGTCAGAGCAGAAAGCTCCCTGCTTCAACAGGGCCACCGTGCTTGTGGAGGGAGGTAGACTGTACAGTGGGAAGAAAGGGCCAGGGAACTCTTTAGTTGCCAATTTCTGCTTTAATACATTACTGTAAGTCTAATGGCTTCAATGTCATCTTCCATTTCTGGATAGCCAGAAGTCACATATGTCTCTCATAGGCTAAAATGAAGATGTGGCAGGAGCTGGTGAGAGCATCTGCTTCCTTACGGCTTCTGGAAGTCCCCTGTCTTCTGTTCTGGGTGATACACCACCTTTTCTTCACTACATGTTCTTCTCTGATGTTCCTGTTTCTCCTCCCGCTAATGAGGACCTTTGATTCCCTCGGACTCCCACCCCACCCCTGATGGATAATTAATTTCCCACACCCAACTTCTGAGTTTGCATGTGCAGCATCCCTTTGGGAGGGAAAGAGCACCACAGGTTCTGGAGATAAGACTGCAGACATCTGGGTGGGAGGCGCTGCTCTGTTTCCCACAGTGAAGCAGGGGGCATTTCAGGAGAAGGACGAGGAATGCTTAACTGGAGTTATCTGAATGTACTTTATCAGAAGAACGGCTCAAATCTGAAACCATTTTCCTTCCTGTACATTAATCTGGATCTTGTGTTACACCTGTGAAACCTCATTAGTGGCCCCATTCAAGTAAAGAAATGAGCCCCAATTTGACAGCTCCTGGTAAAGAAAAATACAAATTAGACAGTGTTAGTTCCTGTAATGAAATGGAGCTGCATGGAATTGTGCTCTGTGAAACCACATGCTTCAGACAGTTCTGCTGGAACCAGCCTCACAGCCAAGCTGCTGTCGGGCTCTCATACTTTGCTCAAGAACCAACCTTCCTTCCTTCCTTCCTTCTTTCCTTCCTTCCTTCCTTCCTTCCTTCCTTCCTTCCTTCCTTCCTTCCTTCCTTCCTTCCTTCCTTCCTTCCTTCCTTCCCTCCCTTCTTTCTTCTTTTCTATTCTCTTCAGATTTTCAGTTCAGAGTACTATGAAGATATGTCTCATCAACACTGTTTCCAACACACGGTTCAAACTGAGGAACCTCATGCTACCTTTGAATCAGCACTGGCTTCCCCAGCCTGTGCCAGCTGCACCAGCTGCTCTTCCAGCTCTGGCAACAACAACTGACGGGGCATTCAGGGTCCACTGAGCTCTGTGCAGTGGTGGATCCTGCTTAAGAAAGGCTTGCTCTGTTGGGTGGGACATAGAGAAAGACTACCCCTGATTACCCCTGCCCTGGCCTGTCATACTGTGTGTTTCTGAACGTGAGGATCAGTTAGCAACTGCAGTGGGTAGAATGATATAATCTCTCTCTCTCTCTCTCTCTCTCTCTCTCTCTCTCTCTCTCTCTCTCTCTCTTTCTCTCTCTCTCTCTCCTCTCTCTCCTTTCTCCCTTCCTTCCTTCCTTCCTTCCTTCCTTCCTTCCTTCCT
>NW_021604594.1:10050014-10055397 GCF_004785775.1 Grammomys surdaster
TTCCCTTCCCTTCCTTTCCCTTTTATATGTTCATCATTTATAACAACATATTTAAATGCATATTACATTTTCAAAATTGAAGAAGAAACTTTAAAATAGATAAAAAGAAACTTCAGGCTTCATGGATTCTTAGTATAGTATTTTAAGACAAGTTATACAATGTTCCGCTGGTCTAAGCATCTTCCAGTGACCTACACTGGGGTTACCATCAGCCTTTTCTATATTAATTGATTCACACAGAAGTGGTTATAATTGGTGTTGGAGACTTACTGGCTGTGTCCATGGGAAGCAGCAATTCCTTTTGTACAGTTTCTGATTTTCAGTGTGCTTTGCTCCTAAGCTGGTTTGCTCCTGGTCCTGTGATCTTTCTTTAAGTTCTCAGAGTCTACTGGTGCCTGGTCCTGTGTCTGGCTATCACTTGCGCATGTACAAATGTCCCGTGTCTGACATTTGCTCAGCATCATCTGTGCGGGCAACACTTCAGGTCTATGTTGTTCTAGACAGAGGGGAAGAGAGGAAGTAGGGGTGTGTTGAGTGTTTGCAGCTTGTGGAAAGTGGTTCTTAGTGTCAGGGGCTGGAGTGTCTGGTTCTGAAGCCAGGAGTTTTCGGTTGTTTTCAGGACGAGGGATGCACAGAAGGAGGTAGGTGAGTGTGTCATGGAGGCACCATAGGAAAAGTCCTACACACTGCTGACAACTAAGACTTATGAGGACAAAGCATGGGAGCTACACACAGCCCAAACGCCAATGGGGTTTCACCCTACTACGCCTTCTAGGCTAGCTCGGCACATGAAGGTTCTTTCTCTGACGTGAGCTAGGACACTAACGGAACCTGCTTCACAGACTTGCTGGTGAATGAGACAAAGCTGGTAAGCCACGTGGTAAGCACCAATCCTCTCAACAAATGAGTTCTCTTCCCCCTTATACAAAAGCCTTGTGTTTAAGATATTTTTAGGTTGTGCTTTGACAGTTTTTGGGGAAGTATTGAACCATTTATTTGCTATTTTCATTTCACAACAAGTGCCAAACAATTTGGTGGAGATTTTTGTGTCTACAACTGCATTGGATCTGCTTCAGTGACAACCCATCGACAATTGGACAGCTGCCCAATATGGCGATCTTGAGAAGTGGATTTTTCTCCCCTACTTCCACTTTGGGAAAGTATTGGTGTTTGGAAAACTTTCATGGGCACTCTTTGTCTTTAACGTTCTTTTAAAAAAAATTATGAAGCCATCGTAAAAGGAACCTTTCATCTTTAAAAAATTTTTTTTCCCTACATGATGATAATGAAGATGGGATTGGGTTGGATGAAGGCCTGGGATAAAGAAGATGTTCTGACAGGAAGCAGGAGCAGTTAAAAATATACACACACACACTCACAGACACACACACACATACACACACACACATGTATGTATATATATATATTTATACACACACATATATGTATGTATATATATATTTACACACACACACACACACACACACACACACACACAATTTCCCTGGCAACATGGCAACTGGGCAGACCTATGTCTCATGTTGAGAGGCTCAGCCAGCACTTCCATTTTACTTTATGGGTCTTAGATTTGCAGCCCTGGCTGTATGGTGTTGCTGAAGATTTCTAACAACAGATGGTTTGTATAGAAGAAGAGAAATCAAGGCAATGAACCCTGGTGAGACAGGATGGTAAGACAGCCAGATCCAGGATGGGGAAAGGAATGGAACAGCTTAGGAAACAATGTCATGAGGGACACAGGACCCAGATCTTGAACTGGGGAGAGAGGCTAAGAATAGCAGTTTCAAAAGTAACTTGGAAGTTTCCTAAAAGGCTTATTTCATCAGAGGAAATCTTGAGAGTTTCTTTAATTTGGTGAAGATAAGACATTATAGTTGTTCAGAGGTCACTTGTACCAGCGAGCAGTCAGGTGAGGAGCGACGAAAGACAGTTGAAGGTGAGAAAGGAAGAGCATGTACCTCAAAGGAAGAAGCCAGCCCGGTGAAGGAAGCCTAGCAGGACACCTCCACCAGAGACTAGCAAAGAAAAGGATAACACCCTCCATGGACCTTGGCTCATGCTGCGCACCACCACTTTCTTTATGTGAGCTATCTACTCCATCTTAGGGACACCCATCTGAAGAAGGTGCTACCTTCTCCACATCCCAGGTGACATAACAAGGCACACACAGGTCATAGTGCTTGTCTATGGTCTTCTGTGAGTGATATCAGAGTCCACACTGAGACTGTGAACTCAGAATCCATGTTCTCTAGCATCTGCTTTGCCACTGAAACATGAAATCCGTCCTTAGGGAAAGCACGGAGAAGTGGTGTGGAAGTTGAGGCTGTAGGGCGGTAATTCATGGGCGTCAGATTTCCTGGATTGGAAGCAAAATTGTGTGCCTGGGAAAATGCTTTTCTGACTGAGGCTGAGAGAACAATATTGGCTCATTTTCCAGAGAAGCCAGTTACTCCAAATAGACAAGAGTGGTAAAGAGTTTTTTCTGGCCACTGGCTCCTGAAGCAGTGCTAGGCTTCCAGGCACCCTGTCCTGCAGGCTGAAGGTAAGACCCTCAGGGCTAACTTCCCCAGATTGATCACCCAGGAAGCAGGCTTCCAGGACTCCGCTGTGTGTCCTTAAAGGAACTTTGTGAGGGCTAATGCCCAGGTAAGCATTTCCTTTGCCAAGCTTGGCTCGCTCTCTATTTACTCGAAGATGAAACCTGTTAAAGCAGAAAAATGGTTCCTACGCTGGATTATTTTTCTTTAAGCTCCATTTTCCATGACTTTTACCAATGGAAAAGAGGAGCAAAATCCTTAGACTTTGGACAAACGATTTTGCCACTTTCTGGTGCAATTGATAATAGTTTAGCCGACTCCATATCAGATCTATCTTATCTATAAGAGAAAATGTAGCATGAAAATCAGAAAAGATGCTGGGGGCACCGCTCTTAGCTTTGAGGTAAGAGTTTGCATAAGAATGTCACTTTTTTTCAGATACCTTAGGCCAAATAAACAGAGGCCATGGTTTAAACTATGAAGACCAGTGTCCTTTGGTAAAGAAATGGCTCCTTCAAACCAGCTGCATCTAACTATGAAAAAGGACAACAAATTAGGAATCAAAACTCTTCAATTGGTATCTAAAAAAACCCATATCATTTTGTTTTATGAACACTTATCCAATTCTAATTTTCAGCTCCTTTTTTCCTTCCTTCTTTCCTCTTCCTTCCTTCCTCCCTCCCTCCCTCTTTCCTTTCTTCCTTCCTTTTTTCTTATTTTTTTTTTGGCTTTTGGTTTTTTGAGGCATGATTTCTCTGCATAGCCTTAGCTTCCCTGGAACTTGCTCTGTAGATCAGGCTAGCCTCCAATTCAGAGATTCTCCTATCTCTGCCTCCCGAGTACTGGGATTAAAGATGTCTGCCATCACCTTCCAGCTAAGTTTCAACTCTTAGTATTATATTTCAGTGAAATAATAGGACACCATCTTCATAGATGTCTTCTGACAGCAGTCTGGTATGTTATTCTCTTCCTATTACTGGACTCTTGAGTTTTCAGTTTCATCTGCAGGACATGGTGGAAGACACCAGCACAGAAGGGTATACCCTTGTTTTGCTCTGACTCCTGTCACAAGTGCCAACCTCCCTATGCCATAATTTCCTGTCTTGAATGTCTGGATTTATTGTGATTATTTGAGTGCGGTAGTTCGGACAATTACTGCGTAATGTGTTTTAGTTTATGGCATGAGTGAGTTTGAGATCAGAGTTGCTGTTTCCTTCTAATGAACTATATTTACTACTGGAAGGAACTCCCTTTATCTCCCTGAAAATTCCATTTTCCTGAAAGTTTAGTTTTGTCTGCTGTTTACAGAGGCACTTAGACTTTCATTGCGTTGTTAATGTTGTTGAGCTTACCGATCGTTCCCATCCTTTTAACCTCAGATGAGTAAGGGAAGGTCTATTTTTATTTTGCTGATCTGAAGTTCACTGATTAAGCTTTCTGAATGTGTGGCTTAGTGTCTTTCGCCAGCTTAAACTCCTTAGCTGTGATCCCAGGGTTTATCCTTTGCTCTTATCAGTCATCTGCTTGGTGTATTTTCTTTCTTTGTATCCCTGGAAATCAACAGTGTTTTAAAATCACTTTAAAATTCAGTTTGTTTGTTTTTTTTTTTTTTTTTTGTAATTGCTTGATTCTTGAGTGTGAACCTTGCAGATGACAATCACTGTGTTGCCCTGCTGAAGGTTCATAGCACACTAGAGCCTGCCCTGGGTTCTGGATGCTTCGCCTCCACTCTGCTGCTGGTACTGCCGCACTCCTGTGCCAAGTGCCAGCAGCTTTAAGCCCAGAACTGAGTCCATCCCTGGGTACTCATCCTCTGACAAAGAGAATGGCTTCACCCATATCTTAGCTTGCTTGGTATGCATGTGAACGTGGGAGACAAAGGTTCCCTCCCTTAAGAACAAGAACAACAGCAAAAACAACAACCAAATAACAGACAACAACAAAAGATCTCAAAACAACAAAACAAAACAAAAAACCAAGCAAAATTAAATCAAAAGTTATTTTTCTTAAAGTTGGGCTCATGGTGGTGCTCACCATTCTACAGTTCTTTCTGAAGTAAGATGATGCCTTTGTTATGACTGTTCACTCCCTCAACTTCTTTTACTGACAGTTCTACTTCCAGTACTCCTCAGGAGGGCCTGCCTTCCAGATCATTCTCCCAAACAACTACAGTGTGCACACTTCAAACTCATAGTTGGTTTCCGAGGGACTCACTTAGGTCAAAGGTCCACAGCATCTAGATTTAACTATATATTTATTATTTTCTTTGCTATCAGTTTCTTTTGTATCAGGAATTGATTTTCTTCTGCTTGGACTATATCCTTTAGACTTTCTATATGATGGAGTGTGCTGAGTAAATGTCTTAACTTTCCTTTTATCTGGAAAACAATTTAAAAAAATATGCAATTCTAGGCTGACAGTTGTTTTCTTGTCACTCGTTGAGGACATTTTTCTAGTATCTTTTAATTGCCATTGCTCACGCAGCATTTAGCTGTGTTTTGTAATCCTTTCTTAGAAGTCTAAAGTCTGTCTTTGGTTACTTTTTCAGACAGATATATTCTAAAATGTTAACCCTGGCCATTAAGTTTTTAATCTCAATTATTTTACTTTTTTTTCAACATAATATTTTTATTGATTATTTGAGAATTCCACATAATGCACCCTTGATCACACTTATTTTCTGGTCTTCCCATGTTCACCTCCCACATTTGGACACCCCCCACCCCTTGAAGAAGAAGAAGGAGGAGGAGGAGGAGGAGGAGGAGGAAAAGGAGAAAAGAAGAGGAGAAGGAGGAGGAGGAGGAGGAGGAGGAGGAGGAGAAGGAGAA
>NW_021604594.1:10055497-10140109 GCF_004785775.1 Grammomys surdaster
AGGAGGAGGAGGAGGAGGAGGAGAAGGAGAAGGAGAAGGAGAAAAGAAGAAAGAACCTCCTCCTCCTCCTCTTCTTGAATATAGATACATTTTTATTTTAGATTCTTCAAACTGTATACTTTTAGCTATCCATTATCAAGATTGCCTCAGATTGACACTGTCAACCTGTGTATTATTGATATATGCCACACAAGAGCACATTATAAATGCTATAGAGTATTTATTTTTATTAAAGTATAATTTACACAAAATAAAGACACAATATTTGAAGTGTATAGTTCTGTGAGCTTTGACATACACTTACAAGCATGCTATCATTACAACACTGAAGATGCAGTTTCCATGTGTTTCCTTGTAGAGAATCAGCTGTCCCTACCCTTCACCTTTTGTTGTTACTCTAGAACAGTTCTGTTATTTTTATTTTATAATGTTCTGTAACTTAGTTCCTTCAAATTTTCATGTTTTGCATATGGCGTGTTGGTGCAGATTCTGACATAGGGTTTAAGTTTAAAAATACAGCTCCTGTGCTTGCTCTCTATGAACTATGTGTTTAAAGAAGTCTGCAGTTTGGTAAGGTGTTTGCTTAACAACAGTCCATGTGTATAGTTTTTAATCTCTTATATTTTATTTTATTATTTTTGGGGTCAGAATTTCTTATTGTAGCCCTTGCTATCTTAGAACTCACTCTGAAAGCCAGGTTGACATTGAACTCAGAGACCTGTAGTCTTAGCCTCCCAAGTACTGGGATAAAAGGAGTGCACTGTCATACCTGGCTAAGTCTCTTATTTTAAATTCAACACTTACAATGCATTTTAAAGCATATTAAGTGTATTTGTCTTGCATTTGATGTCTGGCACTTTAATATATGAACTTGAACTTACTCTGAGTTTTGTTCTACTGCCTTTTGCTTTTGGGAACCTGGTGAATTTCGTGTGTGTGTGTGTGTGTGTGTGTGTGTGTGTGTGTACACTCAGGGACTACTTCACCATTTACATCCTACCATTAAGGAAAGAGGAATATATATATATATATATATATATATATATATATATATATATATATTTCTGTACACACAGTTCTTGAGGGCTGTGTATTGGTTAAGAGTATTCTTCTAGAGAAAATTTGTGCTTATGTCTACCAGTGCCAGGTCAGTGCCTGTCTATCAGGTCACTCCAGTCCAATTCTAGATATGAAATGCCTCTGGAACATGCAGGTCATCAAGTTCCAAAACAGACACTAGGTCTGGGCTTTCTTCCCACTTCACCCTGCTCTCATTCTTCTAGACTCTGAAAACCAGAGCTCAGGCTCACCAGCCTTGTCAGACACTTGAAGGGGTGGTGGCACTTGGTGCATGCTGAAAGCCACCTTCTGTTTGCCTCTCTTCATACCTTGTTCTCACTTAGCCTCTGGCCCTCACCAATTCGTTGGTGGCTTTGAACAATGTATCTATTTTGTTAGAGTTTGTCATATTCTCTGGCTCTGCTCAGGGTAACTTGGTCTATCAGATTGCTGGCAATGAAAGGCTCCTGACCTCAGTTTTCAGGAAGTTAACTCAAAAGGAGTATTTCTCCCACAAACAGTCTAGATTGTTCTCTGGATCCAGGAGGAAGAAACACTGTCTCATAGATGCTGTTGTCTAGACTGTTGGAACCTAAAGCTGTCCTTAGGATGGCGTTTCCTCATCCCTCACTGGCCGCATGTAAAGGCTGAGATGCTCCCTGAGTGTGCTGATGCTCTCCCACGTGCACGCTCTTTCTGAATAAAGGACACACCCATGACTTCTTCCTCTGAGAGCTGTTTATTTGGATTCTTTAAGAAGCTTGCAGAGAAAAGGTTACAGTAGCTGATTGTGAAGGGAGAGGCTTTATGTAAACATGACCAGTCTATAGTCCTTTTTTCAGAGGCCCGAGTAGGACTCAGATTTACCTCCAAGTGGTGACAGCAAATGGGTAGATCTTAAAACAAAACAAAACAAAACAAAACAAAACAAACATTTCTGATGTCAGTCTACAGGTCCACACCTACACCTGTTGTCTGCTATTTGAGATAAATGGGAAATAATCTAGTAAGGGGAGAGACAGAAGATCAGTCTTTAGTATCAGGACATAAAGATACAGGACATTTTTTTTTTAATGACAAAAAGAGAAACATAAATACATACATGTATGTAAGGTTTACTTAGATTCTTTGGTTCCTTTTCTTCAGAGGTTTTAGGGACAGTGTCTATTTTCTTTGCTAGTTCCCTAAAGGAGACTCTGAAGTGTGCTGACAACTACCCGAGGAACTGACAAAACCATGCTGAGGTGCCCTATACTCAGGAGGGTTGGAGCTGCACCTCCTGCTTGGTATCTGTGACCTCCCTACATCCAAGTAACCCGAGTGCTGGAGAAATGCCAATCCCCTGCCCCGCAGCAGAAGGGCAGTGTTCATCTCCTGTACAGTGATTATGCAACTTGGGATTATCCATGGGAGGAAGGCCAGGTATGGTCATTAGAAGTGACTACTTGTGCCTCAGGTATCTTGACCAATTTTTAAGGTAAAGAGAAAAGTGTTCACTGATGTAAGCTTTCCCATGCTCTCGTACCATGCTTTGGCTCTCAAACTTGGGTTTAATTGAAACCTGCCTGGCCATTCTATTTGAACTAACTGGGTTGGGATATGGGTTATAAACAAACAAGTAAAATTATTAGAAATCACACATTTCTATGCAGTTTCTCTTTCAAAGTACTTACAAAACTAAAGCCATATCCGGCAGAGAGGCACAGACCCGCAGTCCCCACACTCTGGAGGTAGAGGCAGGAGAATCATGAATTTCAGTTCAGCCTACCTGTACAGAATATAACAAAACTCTGTCTCAGAAAAATCAAGGCTGATGGCACAGCCCATAGAGCACTTTTCTGTCATGAGCAATGTCCTCAACTTGATTCCTTATACATAGATCAAGCAATCAAGCAATCAATCAGTTAATCAAAGAAACAAAAGCCAACTAAAATTCATTCGCTGGCTTTCCCATGACAATCTGCAGAGGTGAGCAGAATATGTATTGATATCCCATCTGCCGAAAGTGGAACCGAGGCTCAGCCGGATGTGCTGATTTGTTTATTCTTGCAAATGTGGACAGCATTACGATCATCTTCGGAGCCTGAGATTGTCTGTCTGTCTGTCTGTCTGTCTGTCTGTCTGTCTGTCTACCCTTCCTTCCTCCTCTCCCACCTCTTTATCTCTTCCTCCGTGCCAACCAAGTGGTCTCTTGCTGGCCTATCTTGATAATTTCTACCATAGGTACATTTATCACCAGACAGACTTTCATGTTAGAGTTGGTATTTTACCAACCATGTGCATGCTTGTGCCTCTTAGTAGTTTCACAGAATAGACATGTAGGGGAAGCATGGGGAATATTTTGCATAGATAGGTAGGTTCTTTTATGTCATGTAATTTCCCTCCGTTCTCCCCATTGATTGTGTAAAGCTAAAAACAACTTCACAAATAATGGAATGTTTAGAGGCAGTACACATTTCAACTCTTCCCTTTCTGCCCTCCAAGGACATATACCCACCCACACCCACCGAGAGGGGGCTTGGTACATGAGTTTGTAGAACAGTCAAGGAAGATGTCCACATAACAGAAACTCTCACATATCTTTTACTGAAATGTTAAGGGATGCTGCTCTGCTTATCTAGCACAGAGAGGATGCTTTTCCACTTCTGCAGCTAATCAGGACGGTGCTATCGATTGTGCTCCCAAATCCCTGTAACGCCGAGTGTGACATGAGTGTCTAAACCACAGATTCACTATCTGAGAATCTTTTATCTTTTATTCATCACAGCGGGGAAAGGGGAATTTCCCCCTTCTAGCATCCCCACAACTTCACAGTCATTGCCATGCTTTCTCATCCACCCATGGTTTCTCCACCCCCTGCAGAGCATTGCAGCTACGTCCACAGAGCAGAGGGAGTGGATTCATTCTGCTTTCAAAGAGCCATCGGTGTACTTTCTTGCGTACATTCTTTAAACCACTACTTTCTCTTGGCTCAGCCATGGACAAGGGCATTTCAACATCTCCTCTATAAGCCTGTGATGGGAAGGTCCTCAAGGTGAGAGGACACACTTGTGCCTGACTCTGGAAAGATGCACACAGTTCTGGCCCACCAGCTGCCTGGTCAAATGATTCAGCTGCTGAGCATGCCTGCACCCTGAGCTAGGGATATTAGCTGGCCAACAACCACGTCTAAAAATAAGACAGTGACCGTATTCCACCTGCCCCACTGTGGCCCAGAATGCTCCATGGCATTTTAGCATGCAGGGCTGGAAGGGGACAGTCTCAAGTAGGAAGCTTCTCTTCCTCCTGTCTCCTTGTTAATACAAATCTTGCCATTCAGGAAAACCACTGTTGGGATGATGAGGGTGATGTGGTAGGGTCCTGCCCAGAAGCCTTGAAGAGGAAAGCAATGAAGCCAGCCTTTATTTTTTGGCTCTCTTACTAGACATTTTACATGAAAACTTCCAGGGCTAATTGTGGTGAAAATGTGCCAGGTAGACCCCTTTCATGCCAAGTGTAATTAATAACGTTATAGCCTTCAAGGCCATAATGTTCATTAGTTATTAATTAGGAATTCATTTTGTTGAATAAATAATACTTGTGATTGATGATAGAACTTGTAATTGGACACTAGAAGTGGCCCTCGTGGGGCTGGCCAACCAGCAAGGATTAAACCACAGCACAGTAATGATAAACATGGCAGATCATGTAGAAAAATAAATAGATCGTGGATAAGTTAAATAATCGTGACACAACCAAAGTGTTCCTTCTCGACATGAGAAGGGTCTGTTGTCAGGGTCCACATGTGTCCTGGGCCCTTAATCGTTTCTGTCCATATACCATTGAGTTTCCATTTCCTCTTAAAACGTCCCTTCTGCTTCCCCAAAGCAAATTGTTCTTTGCTAGACAATCCTATTGACTTTGAATTACTCTTATAATAGGTGTTTTCAAAATATTGTCCTGACACAAGCACTCACACTTGGGGTGGGGGCCGGGAGAGGAGAAGTGTTTTTCCAAAAAGGTAATGATTGAAATTTTTATTTGAAATGATTTCTTAGATTGAATTCACTTTAGATTAACAGATTTTCCTGCTCAATTGATTTTCTGGCATCCATGTAGTGATCCAGCAGAGATAAAATGGGGGTTCATTTAGTCCACCGCTCAGAGGGAAACCAGAAGCCTAGCAAATAGATGCAACGGCACTTCCTTCTTGCCTGCTCGGTGGGAGCAGGACAACCGGATCCGGCCAGCTGCTGACCAGATGCTGCCTTCAATTAATATGCCAATCCTCAAAGACATTCCCTCTCAAAAGCAGAGCAGCTGAGTAATAAAGAGACTCACTAAAGTCCTATGTTTTTTTTTCCCAGAGAGCATTTATAATGGTTAAATTGCTTGAAATAAATTAGCACGAAAAATAAACATAGTTTGTACAGTATCTGTAAAACAAATTCCCAATCTTGGGAAAGCAGAGAGACAAAGCCAAGCTTGCATTTAACAAGCTCACACAATATGCTTCATTAAGACAGAGCTTTTTCTTCCTTTCTCCCCGCCCTGCCTTCCCCCAATTTAAAAAGGGTTAATAAACTTGAAGATATCATTGCTAGTTAAAGAGGTCCTGCACCATTTTAAGGGAAGTAAGAGGCTACAAAGAAGACAGTTAAAAAGAAACGGGGAGACTGTGTTGTAATGCTAACAGGCAATTAACAAACTCATGGGTGTTAATTATCTTCATACTGTATCATGTTCAATTAGCTTAGTCTCTGCAACAAAGGCGACGATGAACAATTGCTTTGATAGGCGTACAGTACTTCATTTGTAGTTAATCGGTTTAAGCCCTGCAGTTGCTAGGTTACCTGTCTCCAGAGGTAAAAGGCTATACAGATGCACTATGTTTAAATGACTACAGAGAACTGTTTAAACTCAAACCATGTATAACTCTTTATTGATTTTTCACAGAAGATCTCAGGTCTGATGATAAGGTTTTGATATATTTTCCTGCTACAGCTGGTTCCTTGGAGTATTGCAGAAAAAAAATCTGTCAATATGCTTCTATTATGATCTCTTGATCTGTGCCTATAAAAACCTTTAGCCGCAGCCCTTATTATAAATAATGGAAGAAGCAATATCTGATTTTTTTTCCACACCATACTACATGGAGATTTTTTTTTTCTTCATTGCCTTTGGATCCAAATCACAGGACTTCTATATCCATGTTCTAAAATAATAAAGAAGATTTTTCTAGCTCTAATTAATTTGATTGACTCTCAGCAGGACGGGATCAGCTGTAGCATCATGAACTTTAACAATAACTACCAACTGATGGGCAGTTCACATCAATAAGACCATCACTAGGCTCCGTCTCACCTGTCACCAGGCAGGGAGTGAGCAATAACCAGCCCCCCGCAGATGCTCCCCGCTTAGCGCTTTCTGCCCTATTAGCAATTTATAATGGTGATCAAGAAAACAGTCAGAGGCGAATCAAGACAACTGTCTGGCTGCCTGTTTAATTGGCCTTGTTTGCTTTTTGATAAATGGCTTGTGACTACTCTAGGCCCCTGTATTTTGACTTTTAATAGGCCACAGTGATTAGACTACCAACAGATACTAGGTCAAAACCGAGGAAAGGTGCAAAAAATGTTAATTAATATCAATAATAGGCAATTATTAGTTAGACAGAAGGACCTACTAGCTGGGTGCTCTAATGGCTCAGAGCTAACTGGAAGAGAAGTGCTGCCAAATTAGCATAACTGTATGGGGGGGGCGGCTGTATGGTGGATCCTAGCAAACATCTGTTATGTTAGTAATTCAAATAGAATTCTTGCCTTTCTGGTGATGTTCGCAGAGTCAGCAATCCCTGTTGGCCATTTCAAGGCACTAACAATACCCTAGTGACTGGTGTCCCTCCAAATGGGCTGTGTTTCAGAGTAAGAATTAAATTGCACTTTTGCTTTGGGCTTGCGCCATTGAAGAGCTTAAGTGGGTCACTGTCCTCTGGTCAGCAGAGGGTGGAGGACGAGGGTTTTGTTTGCTTGGACATCAAACTGACCTTAGAAGGACACATGAAGTGAGTGGTCCAACAGACTCAGGGAGGGGTGGGTGTGAGCTTCTGACATTCGCTTTTTCACAATTAATACTGAAAACACGGCTGTGTCCAGTACACCACATGAAATGCTCGAATAATTCCCACAACGTGACTCTTTATTACTCATTCCTTGAAAAGTGTGTCTGTCTCTGTGTTTGTTGTGTGCTCGTGTGCAAGTGTGTGCATGCGGTTACGCATTTTGTGCTCATGTATGTCCTTGTTCATGTGTGTGTTGCATTCAGATGCACACCAATAGAAGGCTGCCATCAGGTCTGAAGTGTAGAAGGAGGTGAGTTTGGTCAGAGTTTTGGGATGATGAAGTGACAGGAACCCTGTCGTCGTCATCACCATTAAGGTCACCTTGGGGAAAATTCAAATTATAGCAAGAGAATGTTGAAGAGACTTAGAAATCCTAGAGTCCAATGAACCACAATCCAGACAGGTCAAGACTCACCCTCAGGGCTCAGTTGGTTTGGGGAACTGGCTGGAGGGAGCGCCAGGTTTGCTAACGTCCTGCCTGGTGTCCTTCCCTTCACCTTGTTCCCCCCATAAGAAGCTGTGGATTTCTGCCTGTAATTTAATGTCTGCTAAATTTTTCCCCCCAAAAACATGTTTGAAATGTAAACATGAATATCTGCAAAAAGTAATTTTCATTGTATGAGAGAATGACATTTTGAAGTAGCATGTTTTAAACATAGTTTATTTTTAGAATTAAAAAAAAAAACCAAACAACCTGGTTATAAGATTCTAAAACCCACAGCCATCTCTCAAAATTGTCACACATTTTACTGGGAGGTGAAACTTTTCACATTTTTTTCCCAGGGAGGGGTAGGTCACAGCTGTTGTTCTTTATTTTAATTTGGGCTTTTCTTACATGTTTGCCCTGAACCAAACAGGGGAAGGAGCTGTGTGTGCTGCCCTTTTCCTTCCCCACCAGAGGACTGACATTTAAGACCCATTTGACTAAACATTCTAGAGATCTTAAAAAGAGGTTCTTCTCCCTGCCCCCCATAATGGAGTCTGTTTCTTGAAAGACTGAAATTGAATTCTGAATTATAACTCATTCCAAGATTCTTCCTTTCTTTTTTCTCACCCTTTATTCCAATTATTATCCTTCTCAACCCTAAAAATCCCACCCAGGCTGCATTTTGTTGTTGCAATTGTGCTGAACCATTAGGGTTTTCAAAGCAAGACAGCTTTTTTTCCCCCATCTTCCTTTCTTCACAAATGCTCTGAAACAAACAAACAAACAAATAAAAATAGACAACCCCCCGCTTTTTCCCATGAGGAACTGTTATATATCTTTAAAACTAATGTTCTCAAATAATTCACTTCTGAGAATATGTTTTTTAATATAAATGATAAAAATATGATACTTTGGTTTTTCATTTTTTTGTTTGCCCTTTTACTCAACAAATATTTGTTAAGCACTGGCCAGAATGTAAGACTCATAAATATAGTGGTCGGAGAAGTACATTTATAAATTTCTGACTTCTTACTGTGTGGATTATTTTATATGTGCCCACTACCCAGTCTTTATAGTTACTTGGTGACAGAACTGGACAAACACCTGCTTTACACAGAAGAAACCAAGACTTAGCAAGTTCATGGGAATAAGAGATGGCAGGGTTCCCCAGGAAAGTGTAAGTTCAATGCCCTTTCTTCTTTGTGAGCATTGTAAGAGTTTCCCCAACTCCTCAGAGAAAGCACAGAGCTTGCAAAATGGCCAGTAAACTGATCTGAGTTCTGACACCTTTTTGGTCTGCCCAGTGGTGTATGTCCTTTAACAGTGTTACTGTGAACTGTAAGCTTGGCTACTTTCTAAAGTGAGAGGGAATATATATACAGTTTGGATATTTTTATCTCTGTAGAGTTAACTGTGTTGTGGTCTACATGTTCTGTAAGCTGAACTGTATTAAACCTACAGTATGAATGAATGAAATTCATTGAACCTAGGGTATGAATGACTGCATCCTGTGTCATTGTTGGATGTGCCACAAAGGCAGAAAATACAGCTAAACCATGACATAATCATTTCTAGTTTTAAGTGATAACTGTCTTTACATAACAAAAACTTGACTTAGCTGGATATTCTTTAAGTTTTTCAAAGGTATGGGTGACCCCTATACTGACAGAAGAAAATGCAAATGGAGTAAGTTGGTTGTGGCATTTCTAAAACTTTGCATTTGAAGTCCAACTTTTAAGGATTCAATTTTGGGTTGTCTACAATCATGTTTTTCTACAGGATATTTTCTTCCAGGTCATCAAGACCATCAAGAACACTGGTGATACATACAGCCAGCCTCCCTTCTTCCCTCTGTTCTCTCTTCCTATCGCCTTCCTCTTTCCTTCCATCTCTCTCTCCTGTATTGTATTTTATCACTTGAGAATTTCATGCATGCATATAAGGTGTTCTTATCAAGCCCATTTCCATTCCCTCTCCTTTAAACCCCCAACACTACTTCTTCCTCTCAATTTCTTCATGCTTTTTTTTTTTTATGAAACCATTTAGTACTCCAAGTATGCCCATGGGTGTAGAAGCCACCTTCTGGAACATGGGTGGCTTCTCTGTGACTGCATGTCTAAAGAAAACAGATGCCAGTAGCTGTTCAGCTAGATGTAAGTAGGGCATCTTGATTTCTGCCCAGTCCATGCTGGTTTCTTTGTTTCTTGTTTGTTGTTCTGTTGTTGTTTGGTCTGGCTTGTGGTTTTGTTCTATAGCTCTGACTGGTCAGATACTTGCTATGTGACCTGGGCTGCCTCAACTTCTCGACTACTGCTTTAACAGGCATGCATCACAGGCCCACCTTTTCAGCAGCTCTCCACCGTTGTCCCTGTGATACTTTTCCTTGTCGAAGGCATACTCTGCAGGTTTCCATGCTTGTACTTGAAACATTCCCACATGAGCAGACAAGGCCAGCGCTGGCATGATTGCAGCCTGGTTGGTGCTGACAGCTAAACACATCTGGATCTCAGTGATGTTAATGTGAGTTGATGCATCTTAGAGCCACAGGATGTATTAGCACACCCATCAATTATCTGTCATCATCCAAATATCTTCAGTGTTAGACAGTTTAGAGATAAGTGAATCCAGTAATTAATGCCAGCCTATTAAGATGATATGTGGTCACAATGTTTTCCTCGAAGCAGTGCTCACAGACAGGCTGTTGTTGGTATGTTGACCAAGACGATGAAGCGGATGATGTGATGCATGTTCTCTCTTCCACAGCTCAATGGATACAAGACAAGTAAATGGAACTTTTGTTTGCTCCTTGCTGAAATTGGCCCATGCAGTTCTTAAGAGCAAATTCTACATGTGACCAATCATGTCTGTAGTCATATCAAGCACACCACAGGGGCCTATGAATGTCTGATGCCCTGGAATAAGAACCACCTGGAAAAGTGTGCCTAAGAAGTCTGGAGCACCTGTCTTTCAAGGGAGAAGGTTCCACTTCTGATTGGAACCTTTAGGTCTGATATGGGCCTTATTCTGTTTTTGGTGATGGGCTGAAATGGGAAGAGGTATTCCAGAAAATATCCCAGTTGGTATTCTGCCAAGGCCTAGCCTTAAGTTACCTTATTCTGTTTCCCCCTCTCTTTTTGGCAAATGTTAGTGTCTAGATAGAAATGACATTTATTGGGCCCATTTTTATCCATGCCAAAACTTGCCATGATGACTCCTAAGTTGCTAACAATCTCCCTTATGGGCAATAGATTAGTTAAGGTTTTGAACTCCTGCAGGCCTGAGTTTGGCCAGCTTAGCTATTTATTAGCTGTGTGATCTTGGGCTCCAAATTTTGTTTTTTATTAGAAAATGTGGACCATGATACCTATTCCTTTAACTATTTATTGGGATTCGAGGGACAAATATATATGACACATTTTGTCTAATGCTTAGTTGTAATAAATATACCACAGATGGTAGTTGCTGTGTTGATCATGTGTCACTACTAGGTTCTGTGCACCTGTGCAATCAGAGGTCCTTGGCTGTCCAGAATTCTTCCCTAAAGGTAGGTAATGCTGTCAGAAAACACTACTTAACCAACCAGGAAGGAGTCCACTGCCTTCCGCATTCCCTCTTCCTTGAATCTGCTTTCCCAAAAGGCATCTGTCTTCTGCCCCTTGTATATACAATTGTATAAATGATGATATTTCAGTTAATTTTGACTGAGTGTAGATTCACTGTCAAAGGCATGGCCTTCTAAACCCAGTACAAATCAGATGGACATTCAACTGGAAGTTGGTCAGCTGAGATCGTAGTTAGACCTACTGCTAGCTAGCAAAGAGGCTTCCTTCACCAAGGCCATTTCTGTCACCATTTAGAGTCACTGAGTGACCTTCACAGTGTAGTAGCATTCCATAGTTTACTTGTAATCCTTATGATTCTATAAATAGCTGCTTTCCCCTCTGCATCAGAATGGGAGTGGTCAGGTCGACTATGTCTTCACTATGTATGTAGTATGTTTTGGGCAGACTTCATTATTCCTTTCAAGTTTCCAGTTTCCTCAATTAGTGATCAGGGAAGAGAATGGCTCCTGCCTCTCAGGCTTGTGGTGACTAGAGTAGAGGGTGCCAAGATGGCTCCAGACCTGACACACATGTACCAGGAACTCCAGCAGCAAAATTAATAAGACTAGTCAGAAGTCACCTCTGCAGACAGGCAGAGCTGGATGTAAGTTCATGTTTGTCTGTCTCTTCAAGCCTAGGGAGCATATCTAGGAAGGTTCTCTTAGTGTATTCCCGGAAGAGGGAAAAGCTGAGAGCTTTATGGTTTTCCTGCCCACCTGTCTATTCTTTCTCTTCTGTCCAAGACCAACTACTTACTATCTGCCCCTCACTGTACCACCGCCTGCAGGGGAGAACCATTGCCACCAGAGAGAATTTCTCTCTTAAAAGCTACAGGGATGCCTTTTATAATTTTTTTGATGATAAAATACATACAATATAAAAGTTTTTATTATTACATTTTGTAAATTCATAGTGTCATACAACCATCTATGACATAGAGTCTATGTGATTTAATTTTGGAACATGTTTTATCCTTGTTATGATAACCCCATAGCAATCACCTCCGTTCTTTGCCCTCTACTACCCCCTGGATGCCACTAATCTGCTTTCTGCCTCTAGATTTGTGTATTCTGAATATTCTACATAAATGGATCATATAGTGTGTTTCATTTTATGCCTGGCTTTTCTCACTCAGCACAGCAGGTGTTACCTGCATTTTTTCTTTTCTCTCTGCCAGTTCAAGACATACAGGAAGAACACATTCCTCACTGTTTACTGTCAACAAATTTCTTTGTTCATCGACTCCCACCAACTACTGTGGCCAATTAGACTCATGCTGATAAAGCTAGCTAGTGCTATGAAGCTTTCCTAACAGTCACTGGATTGGACTCATAAGCCATCAAACACAGTGGAATTTGCTTGTGATAAAAACAAAAAACAAAAAACAAAAAACAAAAAACACCCTACCTCTTTTATTTTGACCTCTACAGATTGTTCTTCCTTCTCCCAACAGCAGACTGCTGATCCTTTTAAAATGAGGAGACTCAAGATGGTTCATGTTAGACACAGCTTTAGCCCTGCCTCTCTCTCATGCAAGCTCTGGGAGCCTAGGCCAGCTCATGCACCACTTAATTTTATCTGGAAATTAAAAAAGAAAAATTAGTATACCAAACTAAGCAGGAGTCTGGGAGAATTTATATGAATAATATAAATAGTTCATATGTCTAGGCTAAAGCTCTACTGGTTATGATACTTTTCTAAAAATAAACAATGGATGCCAAATTAAATTTATCAAGAATGAACATGCAGTGAGAGTTAAGGGGTATTTACACATAGAGTGAGTTGGTTATTGGAAGTGAAATATCAGGTTCCTTTGATATACTTATCTTTCCCTTGAAAATGATTACCCTGAAATTTTGGTTCCATTAAAATCAAGCAGCAATAACAACTCAATACACCATGAGAGAGAGATAGGGAAGCTGAAGTTGTCGCTAATGCTGAAAAGCAGGCCTGATAATCTCCTGAGGTCACCTCTAGTCTTAAAATTCTGTGAGTCTGAGTCCTTCTTTAACCTCATAGGGCTTTGTGGGAGAAGAAAGAGGAGACCCCACATGACAGGAGGCAGACCAGGGCAGCTTGTCATCTTCGGACCCATCTTGGCTTATGCATATTTTGCATAGTGCTTTCTGTTTTGAAATTGATTCACGGCGATTACAGGTGACTGAGAAAGCGTGTTTCAAGGCAGGATTTGAAGTAGAAAAGAAAGGACCTTGTCTGAAGCCTTCTCCAAAGCAGGTCATGCTGAGTGAAGGTTCCTTGGTGGGAGAGAAATTCCCCACAGAGCCCTGTCTCTTCACTCCAGCTGACGGTTCTATTGCAAGTATGGTGCCTCTCTGTCTGTCAGTCATTTACGCCAAACCTCTGACCCATGACCTTCATGGGTTATTAAGGGGGATAGCATATATGTGTCAGGCTGGTGATGGCATATGTGACATTGAAACTGTCACGGAGTAAAGATGGGGAAAGCTGAGCACCTGCTCCACAAGCCACCAAATCATGCCTGTGTTAGCATGGGTAGAGGATGTGCTGCCCAGAGGCCATGTGTTGAGGATGATCACAGAAGGAGAGAGAGAAAGAGAGAAAAAGGGGAAGAGAGACAGAAAGCGGGAGAGGAAGGAAAGAAAACAGTGGTTCTCTACCTGTAGGTTGTGATTTCTTTGGGGGTCAAACAGCCCTCACAATAGTCGCCCAAGACCATCAGAAAACACAGATATTCACATTACAATTCAAAACAGGAGCAAAATTACAGTAATGTAGTGGCAACAAAAACTTTTGTGGTTGGGGGTCACTGTGACATGAGGAACTGCGTTAATGGGTCTCAGCCTTAGGAAGGTTGAAAACCACTGGATAAATACAAGATCAAGAGTATCTTAATGGAATTTCCCATCTTGTTTACTTCACACAGGCAAAACTCTCAATCCCATGTACTCGATGACATCACTGCACAACTATAGAAGAATTTGAACCCTGGAATACCAGTCATCTGTCTTTGAGATTGTGGTAGTTAGTGGGCTGTTCACTGACAAGTACCAAAAATATCCAAATCACGCTGCTGCTGAATTGTTTTCCATCCGTCCTTTGTGAGTGGAGCACAGGTTTCTGTGGGTAGGAGCACACACGCATCGATCCTACTTACTCCATACACAGGACTCTGAGTTAGAAATCCATCAGCAGCCTGGGCTTACCAACACACTCAATGGTCACCAGTTGGTACCAACTGCTACATGACGGTTTATGCCACTTACATTTTCCCAAATTAGAAACCTCAACTCAATTCTTCCAGTAAATTCCAGAGAGTCAGAGGGCTTCCTGTTTGTGTGATGATCTACTCCAGCTGTGGGCTGTTCTAAAACTGGATCTATTGCAGATTGTAAGTCCTCACTAATGGGGCTTGAAAGCAAGAACAATAAATGGTGCTTAAGAATCTTTTATAACAGACCTAGAATAGGTTTTAAAAGCAATCCAAGGAAGAGTACTTGGTTTGTAAACAAGTTAATTCATTTATTCAATAAATAGTGAGATAGTCAAAGTAGATGATGTTTAAGCATGATTACGTGGCTGGGATAGTCTTTTCATTTACCTAAAGGGAAGCATGTTAGAAACCTGAAGTCTGACGTGTGACTTTAGACCTTATTAAACTTGCTGACAAAATGTGTCAGAAAGGGACAGTCGGATCCCTGGGGCTTTGTGAAATAAAGAGCTTTATTCTTAGCAGCTTCTGGGTAGAGGTCTTTCTGGGAAGTCTGAGTTACGTACATTTTCAGGAAAGAACATTGAAGAAATAAGTGCTTCGATTTGAGATGTCTCCCTGGACTTGTGGTGTGTAAGGCCTAGGGATATAATGTTTATTCTGATACATAAAATAATTTATTATAAATTATAATTTCTCAGATAAATATTCGATTAATATAATGTAGCATTTAAATTTCTAATACCCATCATAATATTTATCAGAGAGTTTCTGACTGACATGAGCTCAAAGAAATTGTGTGCTCAGCTTAAATTAGGAGTTGTCACTTGGTAACGCTTACAGTTAAGCTTATTTCTGGAAGCTCTTAATCATTCCTGTCTGGCTTGAGGACGGCTCTTCATTAGACTCACTGATCCCATAAGTGGCAGGATACTGCTTGTCCCATGATGCACTGGATTGTGAGGCCAAGCATGGAGCATCCTATCAGCACGAGTGACATGGGCTGAGGGGTTTATCCTAGGGCTCCATCGATTTGACAAAACTGGAGAATTGGTGAAGAACATTTCTTTTTGTCATGAAGTCTGAGATGGTATTATGTAAGCCTACTGATTTTTATTTTTGATTCCTTTCCAATATTGCTAATCAAGAAAAATATATATATACTTTATTGAAACGATTTAAGTTGGTTAACAGTTTTTATTTACTGTTTGTTTTTACGTACTTGCCAGAGATTCATAGATAATTAATGCATGCATCTATTATATACGGTTAACTTTCACACTATATTTGTTAATTGGCCCTTCGTTCCTATCTCTAATCTCATGTAAACAATATGCTTAATTAAGGATTTATTTTTTGATCAGGAAGTGCTGTATGAAGAACAGCTATTTTAACATTTAAAATTGAAAACGTGAAATCTACGCACACATCTGATATGTTTAGGTGAAGGGCAATAAAACTTACTCATTGTGTATACCTGGATAATTAACCTACCACAAGCATACCAGTATCTGCTACAGTGGTTTATTTATTTATTTATTTATTTATTTATTTATTTATTTATTTATTTATTTTTTGCTGTGTTATTTAGCTAAGGGGAAGTTAGATTTCCTAGAACTCCCTTTTCTATATGATTTTCTGTCAGGATTTGCTACAAGAAATTTATCCTAGATTTGAGAGGTAGACAGAAGGCAGCAGCCTGTAAGCTCTGAGTGTGTGTGTGTGTGTGTGTGTGTGTGTGTGTGTGTGTGTGTGTGTGTGAGCCAGGCTTCCTGGGGCTCTTGGTTAGTCTCTCTGGTCCACGTGCTGGTGCACCTGATTGGTGGAAGACTGAGCTGGCAGCTCCAGTGGTTTCTCTGAGGCCGTGGAGGACTATCATGTATGGCATCAGGAGGAAGCTCACCCACTGTTTATACCGTTGGGTTGTGGATGAAGAGATAAAGGGAGCTCCCATTTGTACCCACAGGCTCCCTTTGTCTTTTCTCTTTCCTGCTTCAAGCCCAATGTTTTCTCTACTACGCTCTATTCCTGGACAACTGATTTCAGTTTTACCACTAGCACTTTTCCCAACTCCCTCAACCTAGTGATGTACCCTTTCTGTCACAACATTTATATAAATGTCAGCTATATAAACTACCAGAATCAACCTGGCACTGGTATAGACAACTATGAATCAGGGGGCCTAAACACTGAATGACCAGGGAACCCCTTAAATGAGCATAAATGAATGAAGTAATTCTGGTTTAAGAATCAAACAGTCTTCTAGGTTCTCCCACTCTAAATTTTCATAGGGATATGGAAACAAAGAAATATACCTCCATGGTAAGAAAAATATCTGTGTGAGTGAGCATCTTGGTAAGTGGGAGGTATCGTAGCCTTTCTATTGCCATGAAGAGAGGCCATGACTATGGCAACTGTTATGAAGGAAAGCATTTAACTGTGTCTTAGAGTTTCAGAAGTTTAGTCCATTATCATCACAGCAGGAGACACAGCAGTATGTAGGCAGACACAGTGCTGGAGAAGGAGCTGAGGGTTCTACATCTTGATCCACAGGCAGCAAAAGGAGACTGTGAGCCACACCGGGTGTAGCTTGAACATGTGAGACCTCAAAGGTGGTTCCAATAATGACACACTTTCTCCAACAAGGTCGCATCTAATAGTGCCACTTCCTGTGTATGGGCCAAGCATTCAAACACACAAGTCGACAGAAGCCATTTCTAGTCAAACCACCACAGAAAGCTATGCATGCTTCAGTCGACAGGACAATCATGGCTCAGCTCCAGCTTGTGGCTCCTCTGAGCAGAAGCCACAAAACAAGTAAGTGTGTGTGTGTTCTGCCCTAATACCAATATGCCGATCCACGCGACACATAACTGCAAAGGCAATCAGCCGGCCAGATTCACACATGAGCCTCGTATGAAGCTCTCTTTTGAGTGGGGCAGTTAGCCAAGATGAAGAGGGAGGAGTAAGATGACAGTTTGCCAAGATGTTAGAAGCAGAGGAAGAGCAAGGTGAATTTTGAGGAAAATGAGAAAGACCAAGAGGACCAGTGTGTTCCTGCTGCTTTTACAGAGTGGATGCCACAGATGGATTGGTAGTTTTGAAAAGTAAAGAAGTGAAGAATTCTCTCTGTCAGAGAGTGGGGGAGGGAGAAAAGGAGGAAGGAGGGGGATATCATCCAATAAGAACTAAGAACTCTCACCTTCACAGTAATTTGCATGGTACGCAGGGCTTCCCATATGCTATTTCATTTATTCTCATTTATTACAGTATCTGTTATTTTGGATGTGAGTGAGTCAAAGATAAATCACTCCTGGTTCCTGCCTTCAAGGATTGCAATCCATGGGGGAAACCAATATGCTCAAATCTCAACATAAAATAAGAATGGATATGATTGTTCTGCTGTGTGTGAGTGTGTGTGTGTGTGTGTTTAACAAATAGAAATAAGAGGTGAAAAGGAGACTGGTTGATACAAAAGCACATGAGTAGAGGCATCAAGAAGGGTTTGGAGACACCATCTTGAAAGCTTCTAGGTAGAACAAATCATTAGAAAATGTTCTACTAAGATACTGAAAATTCATGTATGAATTCCTGAAATCATTGGGGGCGTTTGGGAGGGAGAGCTGCGTCCTCTTCTATGGGGAGTGTGTCAATTAGTCCATGGCTTGGCTTAAGCAGCCTGTTTGCTGGGAAAGGAATGCAACCACTGTTTCCTGTCAACAATGGGGAAGCTTTCTCAACCATCAAGAGCCAGAAAGGATGCTGGACTCATGCAGAGAGAAGCTACTGCATTTAGCATTAATAGTGTTCTTGCAGCCAGCAGCGTTGCTGTGGGCTGGGCGTGACCAGGAAGGAGAGCACATACATTAAGAGTCTGTTGTAAATGACTTGGTCTTCTCCAGCCTGGTTTCTGTCGCCTGTCCTCAGTCTCCCCGACTGAGATGCTGGTGTTTCCAGTCACACTGCAGTGTTTGCAGTTACATCGATGTCTCACCCCTATGTGTCTTTATACATCTTCCTGCTGTTACCTTGCAATCCTCCTTGTTGTTGTCCGCCCTTCAAACTGTCTCAGAAGTGATCCATGGCTCCCAATTCCCAGTACGATATTTTGCCAACTCTATACTGTATACTGTTGACTCATCCTTCAGTGTTGTGACTATTATTTACATGGCTGTTATTCATGCACACTATGTCATGTGCTAACACTCATCCATCACCTCTGTATTAAATGCTTTTGTTGAGGAAATCACTGTGCAATATACTACAGTTGCAGAACAGAGTAGGCTCCTGGACTCAGGAAGCTTCCATCAGAAAGGTGTGAGTTTAACCGAGGGGTTACAAGTATGGCTAGTCAATGATGATGTATTTTCTTGGCAAGCACAAAGACTTGAGTTCGATCCCTAGCATCTATATAAAAAGCAGGATGTGTACATGTGATCCTTGCAGTGGGAAAGCAGAAATGGGCGGGTCCTGGCAGTTGCTGCCAGCCCGCCTAGTCCACTTGGTGAGTTCCAGACCAGCGAGAGACCCTGTCTGAAAGTGGGCTGAACACCTGAGGCCCTTTAACCTTCTCTCTCTCTCTCTCTCTCTCTCTCTCTCTCTCTCTCTCTCTCTCTGTCTGTCTCTTAAAAGATGAAAGGGTGTTGAGTTCAAGTTGATTCATAAAGCAAGTTGAGATTTAAGTTTAATATAATTTTTCTGTATTGACAAAACACTCTGTTCAATTATAGTTTCAGTCTGTTCTAAAGTCACCGCTTTGGAGTTGTGTGTCCCACCGCGCTGTTGGAGTCCTGACTAAGCAGTCATGCAGCTGATGCCCACTGCATTCTCTTACTAGTGGTGGTCAGACTTTTGGAAGCTTTGTTATTTTGTAGACTTTGGCTACCCCTAGACTTTCTGCTATGACTTGAAGTATAGTCTCTCTCCAGCCTTGAGTTTAGGGACTCCACCATCCCAAGTCTCCATTGCCCTTGGATGCCTTTTTTCCCCAGGGTACACTATAATACTGTCTCCCAGAAAGCATATGTTTCAGGTTATGTTTGATCCGCAGACTTCTAAGCAGGAATTGCAAGGCAGCATTTCTCCATGGACCATCCTGAAGCCTGTTCAACCATCTCCCCCTCCCCCTCCATTTATTCTCTATGGTTCATTCTGCCTCAAACAGACAAATTCTTGTGTTTCTGCTTCCTTGCCAAGCTCTGGCAAGTGCCAGTGTAGTCCTGACCTGGAAATAGGCTTTCTTTTACCTCCTTCACCGATGGAGATGCTCAACTAGCCCATTTCCTTTACAGTATTACTTGCTTAACTGTAGTCTAGCCTAGTGCTTCTCAAATTGTAAGTCATGGAAATAGCTATAAAATACATTTAATTCTGTGTTCTGTGCTGTGTAACTTTCCCTGGGGGACATAAAAATATTTATTCACTCTGCTGGGGAGATCCTGGCACATTAAAGACAGGGTTTTGTCCTGGTCCAGTGTGGTGGAGTTTATGGAGGTTACTTACAGAAACATGATCCAGTGGTAGCTCCTATTACAAGGAAGTTGCCCTGGCAGCCTGTAGGCTCTTCCCTGCAAAAGATACCACCCCAGGCAAATGTTTACATTTTATATAGTGTTTTTTTTTTTTTAATGTCATGGAGGGGCAAGGTCTCTTAAGGAACTTGTGAAGACTTCCTCAAGGTCTTTTGAGTCTCACAAGCCTTAAGAGCATCCTTCTCCCTCCGTGGGGGCAGTGTTAACAGACTCAGTACAGCAACGATCTGATGCAAGTCCTCACAGTTACTCTGCTTCAAGCCCATATAGTCATGCCCATCCCCCCCAAAGAAACAATCACGCTAACAAGCACTAGACAATAGAGACAGAATAAAATAAAAGCATCAGAATAGATCATGAGACAAAGGGACAGGTTTTTATAAAACTTGAATGTATGTGTGTTTATTATGATAGAAGATACAGTATTTCATATGGGTGGTAGATTGGAGTCCAACCTGGGAAGGGGGAGGTCAAACAGGAGGACAAAGAGGGGAAGAGGCAAGTAACACTAAGAGTTTTTGATAAAGTTTTAAGGAATCTTATATTTATCTCCACCTAAAGTTACACACAATACATGTAAGTGTATGCATATAGTATATTAAAGGAAGTTATACCACCAGGGTTGACAGTGTTCACAGGAACCATAAACCATAAACAGCAATTGCAGCAGCAACAGCAATACCACCACCACCACCACCAATAACAATAACAACAACAAAACCCAATACCAGACACAAGAAATCTATTTTAGAATGGTTGGTCATTGTAGTTCAAGTGACTCCCAAAACAATAGACTATAGCTGTTGCCCTTGGTTGTCTCTCAAGGTTGAAGGTAAGTCCCTGTTGCTGCAGTGCACACTTAGGACACATGGCTCAGACAACCTGACTTGGTTCTAACCTTCTTCATTTAGTCTGGCTTCCACTGTTCTAGAAAGCACTACGCAGACTGTAATGGGAGGGAAACAATTCATAGTTCTACTCCGCAGTGACACCAGGAATCCCAACAATGGTTACTATGGCAAGAATATCCATAAAGGTACAGTAAGAAGCACTCACATGGTAACAACCAACAGCTATCTAATTGGACTTCAGGCTTGCTGAATTAGAGGGAAACTTAGCCAGTTTCCCAAGCCTGGTGAGGTCATTGGACTTAGAGAAGAATCTACTACGACAGCTTTGCTAGACATTGCAATTCCTAACTACATTTCGTATCTTGTCCTTATACCCACAAACAAGTATAGCTCCTACCCCCATCCAAAAAGCATCTCTTTACAGCAGATGGAGGCCATCACACAGAAGTACACATGCACAATGCAGAGACCAGCAGATCATGGGGAGCCCAACCCCAGTGGATACATCTGTGCTATGTCTTCCACATGTATGGTGCAGGGAACATCTCAGAAGATGGAGCAGGCAGATTATCAGAGCCAGAATACCAGGAAGTCAGTGGCTACATAAATAAAGTCTGAGCAATGGCAGTATCCGTGGACATGCTAACTTGGAAGGGGAAAAATCTCACAGGTCTCATCCGTGAACAAGAAACTACAGGAAACAGATGACAACGGAGAGGGAGAGTTAGCCTCTCCTAGGAATGAGCCGCCAGTTGGTTGTCTAATAAGAAGTGGTCAGTTCTGAAACCTTACACACACTGCCAAAAAAACGGACTCTAAAGATTTTATTTATGTATCTGTGCGCACGCGCGCGCACACACACACACACACACACACACACAGATAGAGACAGAGACAGAGAGAAACAGAGAGACAGAGAAGAAACAGAGGCAGAGAGACAGAGACACACACAGAGAGATAGAGAGAGAAAGACAGAGACAGACAGACAGACAGACAGAGAAGCACACAGATATAACAATTATATTTGAGGAAGAAAAGCTGTCAATCTGAGGGGGCGTAGAAGATGCTGGAGGAAGGAGACTTGGGAGGGGCTAGAGGGAGGAGAGGGAAGGGGGAAAGTGGTGTAAATCCATTTGAACTAAGATGTATAAAAATATAAAAGATAAAGTTTGGAAACTATGATTCCACACTAATGCATTTACATTTTTCCCTTTTCCTTTTTCCCTGATAAACCTGATTTTATAACATGTGTCTTTTAAAATACACGTTAAAATGATTTCATTCCGCTGTCTGCAGGGACAGGTAGGAGGTGAGAGTCACCACTTCTTTTCTGTGTGTCACCTCCAGCCTGAATGTCTTAAGCTTTCACCTACCGTACTTTACAGAGAGCCTTTATTTTGATAGGCAGTTTAAACAATACCCTTAACATCTTGGCAGTTGCCGTCCGTTGTTCTGAAGATCTGATTCCCTTAGCACCCTTCAGAACTTGAAGACTAGAGGAGCCTAGGCTGAAAATCAAACCAAGTCTGTCCATCATATACCTTAACGTCTTCAAATAGTAATCAAATTATTTTATCCCATACCCAAAATTATGCAGCAATGTGATTTTCTAAGAACTTACGAAATGATTCGTCCACAAAGAGAGTCTTCACACATACTTTCGCTCCAGACTAACTCGAATCAACCCCTTTGATGTTCCTCAGTATAAATAATAACGCTAAAAGGACAAACTCGCTAATGCTGATTCTCAATCACATTTGATGTTATGGAAGATAAACTTGCCTCCTTGTAAAGAAGCTAACTAAACACAAGGTCCCAGAGGAGCTGAATGTTGTGCAAATTTCTGAATGAATCTCTCAGGATTTGTTTTTAATCTGAATATTTAATAGCGTGACATTGCGGAATTTGAATTATACTACTCAATTTTAATGGTTAATCTGCTTTAAAAAAATACACAAGCTTAATTGTGACATACGAAAGTCCTTATTTAGGGTAGATTTCTAATTTGAGTGCTGTCGGCCCTGCTGCGTAAAGAGTCTCCTGGGTGCTGGTTTTTAAGAGAGTGTGTGCGCCTTTACATCTCGTCCTGAAACAATTTCTCTTCTCTGCGTCGGCCCCAGCCTCCACGCAAGCCAGGAGCAGACAATAGATCCAGCCTAATGGAGTTGTGTACTCGCCATCTGTAAGAGCAGCTGCTAGCCCGCATCTGCACAATATGCTGGGACTGAGAGCTCCGCTAATCTGCATAATAAGGAGGAGGCTCATTCCACTCCAGCTAATAATTGCAAGCAATGGATGTACTTCATTCCCTCACTGCGGAGCCCAGCCAAGCCGCTTTCCTGTGCTGGGTAGACAAGGGTCAAGTGAGCCAGGATGGCCCGGAGCTGGGAACCAGCTTTAGGTTGCTTTGGTCCAGTGGGATCAGGGTTTGGGCTGTCTCTTGAGTCATGCCGTCATGAAATTCAAAATTCTGGGAAACAGGACAAAACACACACTAGCATGTTATGGAGCTTGCTAATCAGAAATACTTTTGAAACAATTAGAGTATTTGAACAATTTGCATTAAAAAAAAATGTTCCCTTGGGGGAAACAGAGTACAAGCAAGTTTGTGGATTAATTGTGAACTACTTTGAGTAATTTGGTTTTCATTGATTTCTTTTTAAATGGCTGTGCCCTGCCGAAGTCTGACCTCGAAACTGTATTTGTGAATTAGCAAATCAAATTTCTGCTAATTTTCATTTATGATGCTGGGATGAAATGCTGTCTTGAAGGTGTTAGCACTGAGTAAAAATAAAATAAAGTAAATAAAAGGATGATAGTTGAAACAGTAGTTTTTTTAGAATGGTCTAAATCAGTTTCTTATTAAAGGTTTTGTCAAAGTAGCTTAATTACTCTAGAAAAATCCTGTGCTTCTGATTGAATATAACTTGATTCCATAAAGTTGATCTAAAGGCTGACACATTTGTCCTTAGGTGACCTAGATCAAGGACAAGGTTTTAAATCAGATTGTAACTTGTGGTTATTTATAGTGCCTGGTTATAAAAAGTAGTGAGACCATTATCTAATTTCATACAGAAAAAAATATTTGCATAATTTGCCAGCCCTCAGTGAGGAACATGGAAGAGAACATTAATTTACAGAGATGGAAGCCTAGGGCATCAGAAAAAATTGTTGCCATTAGCAACAATGCAAGTTGCTTAGGGTTCACCTCAACTTTTTAATCAGCATTATTTGCTTAACTTAGATCATATCTTTAAGGGTGATTTAGAAGAGAAATTTTACTGAGTAATTCCCTTTAGATAAAATCAACATTACTGTGTTAGTCAGAGGTGGCTAGAGACGTTGGTGAGGAGTCTGCACAGTTTAACCAGCATGCTGGTTTCCACCTGTGCCACCGACTGACACTCACAGTACTGGTAGTGAAGGAAAAAAAATGTCCCAAGGGAGCTCCATGATTTTGAAGCCAATGTCTTTATGTCTTCCCATACATTCCTATTGTAAAAGAAATGGTAGGATGTTCCAGAGTGGTTTTTTTTTTTTACAAGCTTCTTTGTTTGTCTTTGAGGCAAGGTCTTATGTAACCCAGGCTGGCCTTGCATTCTATAAGTAGTCAAGAATGGCCTTGAATCCCTGATTCTCTTGCCTATACCTCTGAAGTCCTGGAATCTTAGACATGTGCCAACACACCCAGGTACATAGTGCTGGGAATGGAACCCAGGGCCTTGGACGTACTATATCACTGAGCTATAGCTTCTACCCTTGTTTAAAACTACCGAAGGCCATTGAAGTATAATCATGAAAAAGAAAATGGTAGTCTAACGTAGCTCCAAAGTCGGGTTCCTTCATTTAAAAAAGAAGTTTCGTTTCTTTGCAGAAATTGGAAAAAACAAAGACAGTAGGAGAAATTAGTAATAGCATAAGCTTTGAGAGTCACTGGGAAGGAAAGCAAGTTGTTGAACTGAATTTTTATTTAGGTTCTATTAATCCATTAGTGTTTATACACTGCATCCCTCTCTGTGAATATTTGGGACATTTATTTAGTTGCTAGGTGATTGTTTCCTTCCACACACTTAAACGGGAATCCTAAGAGAGCTAGAGATATTCCTCGTGTATTCCCACCATCTGTAGCAAAGCAATCCCTCCATAAACATCATATTGAATAACTAGTGAAGATTGTTCCAAGCCTCCCACCTCCCATAGAGCTTTTCCAGGATGTTCTAGGAGCTGCTTGGAAGCCTGAGTCCTGATTTCAGGCTATCTTCATGCCAGAATGTCCCGAGTTGAACTTGAAAAAGAGAGAAACCCGAACAGACCACCACAGCAAACACATGTGTGTATCCGGAGAAGATATAAGTAGGACTTCCCTTTTTAGAAAAGAAAACCAGAGAGTTTTGAGAGATGATTCAGCAAGCAGGAGGCTTGCTGTGCAAACCCGAGTTTGGATCCTGGCATCCATGATAAAAGCTGGATGTGGCTGCGCAGGTCTGTTATCCCAGTGCCATGAAGGGCAGAGACAGGAAGATTCCCTAGGCTTTCTGGCCACCAGCCTAGCTCTGAATTCAGTGAGTGACCCTCTCTGGTGCAAATAAGGCAAAAAGTGACAGAACAGGGTATCTGCTACCCTCAATATCATTTTATCTGTGTGATATCATCTAGGGTTACAGCCTACCTTCGGGTCTTTAATGCAGGTCCTGCTTAACCTGTTTCCCCAGCGCACTACTTCCTGTTTCGTACTCAGCTGTCCTCTGTACTTGTGGTGGTTTGAATAGGTATGCCCACTCTTCTTCCTTCGTCCCTGTAGACTCATCTGTTTGAATGCTTGGCCCATAGGGAGTGGCACTATTAGGAGATGTGGCTTGGTTGGAGAAAGTGTGGCCTTGTTGGAGGAAGTGTGTCACTGAGGAGGCGGACTCTGAGGTCTTCTATGCTCAAGCCATGCCCAGTGTGGTTCACAGTCTCCTTCTGCTGCCGGCAGATCAAGATGTAGAACTCTCAGCTCTGTCTTAAGCACCATGTTTGCCTATATGCTGCCATGCTTCCTGCCATGACGATAATGGACTAAACCTATGAAACTGTAAGCCAGCCCCAGCTATGTTTTCCTTTATAAGAGTTAACTTAGTCATGGTGTCTGTCCACAGCGTTAGAACTCTGAGACAGTGCTGTATTGTCACATTTTCATTCTGTACATATTCAAAATGTCATAATAGATGCCAGTTTTAAAATCACTCATAAATATTTCCATATACTTATTGTCTTTTTAAGTCCAAATTTCTATCTAGCGTCATTTTTTCAGAACTGCTGGTGAGAAAATTTTCCAGCTTGGATTGTCTGAGAAGGTCGTTGCATTTTGCTTTTGTATTTGAAGATGCTCTTGATGGTTCTAGAAGTGGAGGTTGACAGTTGTCATTTCCCATTTCCTTGAAGACCATCATTCTGGCCTATGTAGTTTCTATCCAGAAGTAGTATATGCTTACTTTGACCCTCCATAGGAACTGCTCTTTTTGCTCTGGCTGATTTTATAATTTTCATTTTAGAATGGATTTACTATAACTTTATGATAAAGTATCACTCTAACATATGAGTGTAAGGGAGTTATTATCAAACACGGTTTTATATGAGTCCCTTTTTGTAAAGATAAGCAGAGAGGGAAAGGACAACAGTACAGGGATGGGGTGACGGTGCAAGGTGAAGGGAAAGTTACCACTGTCGTCATTAGAACATGAGCTCACGGTGGGATGAGCACCATGTATACGGGAGCACAGTGGTTCAGAGAGGGAGAATGCCCTTTCCCAGATCATGCATCTCATAACTGACAGAGCCAGGGCTGTCATCCTGATGCCTTGACACTGCTTCCTTAGCCTTAGAGCTAGCCTGCTAGACTAAATAGCTAGCACATGTTTAAATTTATGAAGCTGCCTGTTTTCCACATTGGTATCACCATCTGCATCTCCACCAGCAATAGATGGATACCACAGCAGTTGTGTCTTCACCATCAGTGAAGTCTGCATACTCTTAGTCTCAGCCATGTTAGATGTGCCGAAGTTTCTCAACATGGCTTTAATTTGCATGCCAGGAGCTGACCCTGTTGACTTGTTCTTACGTTTTATTTGGAAAAGTAATTGTTCTAGCCTTTTGTCCACTTTTCAGTTGTTCTGCTTTCATACTGTTAAGTTTTGAGAGCCTTTTCCACATTTTGGGGACAAGTCTGTGGTGGTTTGAATGACAAATGTACCCAGAAGCTCATGTATCTGAATACTTGGTCTCAATGGTGCAGCTGTTTGGGAATATTATGGAACTTTTAAGAGGTGGAATCTTGCTGAAAGAAGCACATCACTGGCCACAGGCTTTTAGGTTTTTATTTCTTGCCCCTACTTCCTGTCCTTTCTTTCTGCTTCCTGTCTGTTGATCAACTATGTTATCTCTGCTTCCTGATTGCCTGGATGACCCTCATGTTCCAGCAGCCATGCCTTTCCCATTGTGATGATCTCTCTCTCTCTCTCTCTCTCTCTCTCTCTCTCTCTCTGGAACTGTAAGCCAAAAGAAATCCATTCTTCCTTAAGCTGTTTTTTGGCAGAGTATTCTATACAACAATAGAAAAAAAAAACTAATGCAAAGGCCTTTGTCAAGTATGTGATTTATCTTTTAATTTTCAATGAGCAAAGGTTTTTAAATCTTGAAGTCCATTTTTTTTCTTTTATGGGTCTTATTTTGTTTGACACGTCTAAGGGTACCTTAGCTAAGCAAACATAAAAATTTTATAGTGTTTTCTTCTGGTAAGTTTTGTAGTCTTCCATTTACCTTTAGATCTATGATACAGTTGGAGTTAGTGACTACATGGTATGAGATTTAGCTTGAGGTTCATTTCTTTGTATATGAATGACTATACAGTGTAGCATTATTTGCTGAAATCTGTATTTATTGATTAGCTAACAGATGGATGCATATTTTGAGAACAATGATCATACTTAAAAACCCGAACTTTTGACCTTTTTGGACAACATCGTTCTGCTGGTCAATAAGTCAGCATGACAGTCCATCAGTCAAACATCTCCCGATTTAGCCACTCAACAAGCACAGACTAGGTTTGCCTTACGGCTGCTATCAGGCAAAATGGCAGGGTTTCAAAAGTTCCCGGAACATGGTCAACTTTTCTCCAAGGATTCCATGGTCTGTACAAGGAAATGAAATGGGCCAAACTTACTGTATCTATTATAGACAAAAAGAGAATTCCCTTTATGATGACTTTGGGGTTTCTTTAATTCTTTGTTTAATATCTAATCATTACTTGTATGTATGAATAACTTGGCTTTACTTCTTGGCTCTAAAGTCAATGCTGTACTCAAAAGCCTCATAAATGCTTAGAGGAGTACAGTGTGTGAAAGAAATTGAACCTGAATCCTGCTCATGGAGATAAATATGCTTATTATCTGTGTGAACATGACAGAATTCAAGGCCTGGACTTTTATAAAGTGGAATTTCTTAAAATGAGACGTATGACATCACAACCATCACTCCACTCTACTCCATGTGGGATCAAGATCAGGAATCCATGTCTCCTAAATGTACTGTTGGTGAAGGCAAGGCTGCGATCCACAGGCCATAGGCTCCTAGGACTTTTAAAAAAATTATATGTTTTTATGTTTATTTAGTGGAATGTGTGTGTGTGAGAGAGAGAGGGGGGGAGAGAGAGAGAGAGAGAGAGGAAGAAAGAGGAAGAGAAGAAGATAGAGAGCCTGTGTGTGTGTGTGTGTGTGTGTGTGTGTGTGTGTGTGTGTGTGTGTTATGCTACACATGTGGAGGTCAGAGGACCACTAGTGGGAGTTGGTTCTCTCCTTTCACCATGTGACTTCTGAGGAGTGAATTCAAGTCATCTTGGTGCCAAGTGCCTTTACCTGATGAGGCATCTTGCTGGCTGTCTCTAGTTATTTTTAATAAAACTGTGGTTAGGATGATACTAGGAAATAGAAAGTACACACATTGTTTGAAGATTGAGTAAGTAGCTGCTCTTGAGGGGATGGCTATAGATACTTAAAATCTAGTATTCCATCATGAAGTATGTTATTTCTCCTGTCTTTAACCAGAAAGCCTTCCACATCCATTTTCATTGGCACTCCCCAATTTTCAGGTGAATGCTTGGGTAGTATGGGCATTGACTATATGGATGGAAATGTACCCAATTGGCTGGGCCTACCATGCCTGAATTTGTTACTTTCTCTACAATGTCTATTTTATGTGTTAGTGAGAAACTAGGAGGGGTTGGCTTATAACATGTAACAACAAAGTAGTAAGAAAAAAAGGATAAAATGATTGGTAATGATGTTAACATTTATTGTAGACTCACTGTGTGCCAGGCACTCTCATAGTTTGTGCACAGATAAGCACACTCAGTTCCTGAGACAGTCCTGTGAAATGGAGATCACAGACATCCATTTGTTACTGATGTGAGATATGATAGTCATAGCCTGAGATAGACCTAGTAGCCCTTGTGTCATCTTTCTCCTCAAATGTGGACTAGCTCAGTGACATGCTCACAATCAACAGAACATGGTAACAGTGATGGCATGCCATTGTGTGGCTAGGCTATGTAAGACTGTGCCTTCTATCTTGGGGTCAGATTCTCTCCCTTGCCAGCTTATGAAATAAATTACTGTTTTGGTGAAGGTCTATGTATAAACAATTACAACTACTTTTTCCCAGAAAGCAGACATTTTTTTTGTACCTTAAACCATGGCTATCCTCAACAAGACACCTACAACCACAGACTTGTGACACAGACTTTAAGCTGTCAATGTTCACTATAAACAAAGTCAGCCTGATGGCCTTGGAAGAAACAAGATGGAAGTGAGCTTGGAGGTGGTAGGGATCTCCTCTCTTGATCCCTCAAATGACACCCTAGGTCTGGCTGGTCCCTTGACTGAGTCTTGAGAGAAATAACAAAGCTGAGGACCCAGTTGAGCTGAACTGGATTTCTCATACACAGAAATTGTGAGACAAGAAATGTGCATGGCCTTAGGTTGCCAAACCTGTAGCAATTTTCTACAAATTTCCCAATTTGAATGTGAATGGCACCCATAGGCTCATATGCTTGAACACTTGGTTCCCAGTTGTTGGAACTGTTTGGGAAGGATTAGGAGGTGTGGCTTTGTTGGAGGAGGTGTGTCACTGGATGTGGGCTTTGAGGTTTCAAAAGACTTACATCATCCCCAGTGTCCTCTTTGCCTTTTAGTTTCAGATCAAAATGTGAGCTCTCAGCTGTTCCTGCCCCCATACTGTTGTCATGATGGACATGAAGCCTCTGAAACTGTAGCCCAATTAAACTCCTTTATAAGTTGCCTTCTTCATAGTGTTTTGTTACAGCAATTGAAAAGTAGCCAATATACACGGAAATGGATCATTAGCACATGAGAGATGAAAGATGATGCAGTTTGCTCAAAATCATTCCACCCAGGCTATAGGCTGTGGTTTCTTTGTTCATGGCCATCGTATGTAGTAGTGTCCCAAAGCCTTTGTCACTTGAAATTGTATTTCTCATTTAGAACATGAGAAGGTGTTTTCCACTCTCTGATCTGCTTTTGAAGTAGGATTTTGCTATGGTGCTCAGCTTGGTTTTGAGCTCTGAGTGCTGCAGCCTCAGCCTCCAGAGTACCCTGATGATGGATGTGTGCTCTACCTCACCTAGCCTGAACATTTCTGCCTTAGCATTTCTTAAACAGTTCTTAGAGGGAGAAGTTGTGCTTTTAAAATCTGGACAGTCAGAGGAAAAAAGATCCCAAGGAACTTGGAGTGTGGTGTTTTCTGTCTGTTTTTATTCCAGGTGGGCCTTGCACTGGCCTGTTTTTATTACACAGTAATTCTTTAAGGAGGTAATGTCTATCGAGAAGGGTTAGTGTTCAAAGACCCAGCTGGGGACCAATGGTTAACATCCAGATACCTGCTCATACAAAAGAAATATGAATATGTTGGGTGAACTTTTTTTCAGTGGTCCCTGATTAAAAAGTGGCTTGATTGTCTTTCTAGTAGAAAAAAAATATATGCCTTAGTAAAAGAACTTTAAGAGAAATGTCCCTTTAAAAATATTTAGAGATTTCATGCCTTTAAAGGTTTTGTTTTAAAATTCAAAATAACATGACAGTGGTGACCATGACTGTAATTCTAGGATTCAGGAGGCTGAGGGGAGCAGATCATGAGTTTGAGGCCAGCCTAGATTATGTAGTGAATTTTGAGACTGGCTTGTGCTACATATCCAAGATGTCTCAAAAAACAAAAAGCAATAATCAACAACACGTTAGCCTACTTCCATGGTACCTGTGTGCTCCTTCCTTTTCTCTGCATGGCTGATGTCTGATTAACACTGTGTTTGAATGGCTATTAGGACATCTACCCTCACCATCACATAAATTGTTAATTGCTTATAAAATACATACCTACCTTTATTATTTCTCATTAAAAACTCTATATCAGAGGCTAAGGAGACAGCTCAGTTGGTAAGTCCCTGCCACATAAGTTTCAGGACCTGAGATCAACCCTCAGCGTTCACATAAAAAAAAAAAGAAAAAACAGTACGGTAGTAGCCACTTGTAATCCCAGTGCTGGGGAAGCAGGGATAGGTGGACCAATCAGCCAGCTCAGTGAAACTGGCAGATCCGATTTCTCAGTGAGGGACCCTGTCTCAATAAACAAAGCAGGTGGTGTTTGCGGAACAACATATGAGGTTGAATCCTCATCTTTACACACGTGTGTTCCAGAGCACACACATGTACAGACCTTCTCTTTATTGCTTTCTCTCTGTCCACATTGAATTTGAATGTGAGGAAGCCTTCACCTCTGGAGAACCTCTTGCAGGAACAATGGAAATACTTACACTGTTCTGCTTAGAGGCTGTTTCAACTTAAACTTAGAGGCTGCAACTTCAGCCTCCTACAGGGAGAAACTCAACAGGGCTCACTAGTCACAGAGCACTCGGGTTTGATGTTGTCTTGGCTCTCTGGGACCCCAAAGACTTCCTCAGGCTACTCAATTTGGGCTTGTGTCCTGAGCAGATAGATAGCTTTAGGCATACTATAGGCCCCTGAACACAGTGCAGATGAGAAATGAGCACTGCAGTGTACCCCAGAGGGGCCTGGGGGTATTTTAAAAGTGACTGTCAGGAACACATGGGAGGCTCATTTAGTTCAGTACTCCCACCAAAGACATACCCTCCTTGGACTCTCTCAATATCTGAGATGTAAATTCAAGCAACTTTGGATTCGATCATGAAAATCCTAACTCAATCACCCACCAATCATGACTCAGGGTCACTGTGAAGTATTTGTGATAGTTGAGTCGAGGGCAAGGAGCACAAACCCTGGCTCTACAGGGAGCTTTTCAGGTAAGCCTGCCTTTGAACTGTAATGAGGTTCATCCTCGGGCAAAGCTTCTAAGACTCCCACACTCACAGCTTCGGATGGGTCCTTTCTACAGTGCACAATGTCCTCTTGGCCTCTTCAGACATTTTGGTTTCTAAGTTTAAACTTTTAAGATGATCTAGTTCCATTTACTCTTGGCATGACTTGAAGAAACACACAAAAGCTTTCGGAATGCTTTTAGAAGACAGTCTGGATGACAGTGTGTTCAGGCCAAGATGGGGCTAAGTTGTATGTTAATGAACCAGAAACACACAGACAACATTTTTCTTAACAGTTCACAGTGCTTTTAATATGGGACAAGACTAGATTGAGCCAGATATAATTTCTTTTTCAAACTCATGAGGCTGCATTGCTGAATCTCAAGCTTAACTTGTTGAACTCCACATCCAGCTTGCTCTTGCCCATAGCTTTGGAATGCTATTCTATAGCGTACCTCGTCCAGACATAATAGAGTCAGTCCTGTGTTCAGGAGCCATGTGACTTTGCACACCCCCTACACACACCCTCTATATACTCATTATAGTGGTTGAGGATAAAGCTATGAGCTAGTACTTACAGCCCAGATTTTCTCCTACCAATATTATAGAGTATTCTGGCTAGTTTCCATCAACTTGACATAGACTCTAGGTCTGAGTTCAGAGAATCTCAACTGAAGAACTTTCTTCATCTTGATGGACTGTATCAAGCCTGCGAAGGCATTTTATTGATTGTTGATTGATGTGGGAGAGCCCAGTCCACTGTGAATGGTGCCACCCCTGGGAGGTGTTCTTGGGTTATATAAGACAGCAGGCCGAGAAAGTTATGCGTGGGCAAGCCAGTAAACAGCATCTCCTCATAGTTCTACTTCAGTGCCTGCCTCCAGATCCCTGACTTAAGTTTCTGCCTTAACTTTCTTCGGTGATGGACTGCCATTTGGAAGTATAAGGTGAAATAAATCCTTGATTCCCCATGTTGGATCTGGTCTTGGGTGTTTTTCGCAGCAATAGAAACCTATTAGAGTTAGACAAACCTATTGGACAGAGTGTATGTATTAGTTATTTTTCATTGCTGTGGCAGAATACAGTGACAAAAGCAACTTTAAGGAACAGGGTTTATTTGGGCTCACAGATCAAGGTCACAGTCCATCCTAACAGGGAAGTCAGAGCAATAGGAGGCCAAGGTGGCTGGTCACTCACATTATGTCCACAATCAGAATTAGAGACAGATGGATGCTAATTCATTTTTTCTTTTTGATTCGCTTTAGGATTCCCTAGTCCATTGAATGGTACCATCTACATATAGGGTATATCTGTTCATGACAATTAACCTAATCCAGATAATATCTCATAGCCAAGTCGAAAGACTTTCTCTTAGATGATTGTAGATCCTGTCAAGTTACCATTGAATATTAACCACCATAGTTAGTATGTGAACTCTGGGATTCAAATTCCTCCTCTTCTTTCTATTAACCCTGTAACTTTAGGAAAGAGGGATGACTTTGGATAAGAGTGGAAAATGGGATAAGATGAGTAAGCCTTTAAATACTTAGTTTTTTGTTCTGTAAAATGGGAATAATCGTAACACAGAAACTATTTTCTGGAATTACTTTGAGAATTAGTTGAAGGTTAATAAGTTAAAGCACTTAGCCCAGTTTCTGGTGACTATTAGGTAGAACTGTTCTCATAAACATCTCTGCAGCTTCTATCTGTACATCAGGCATTTTAATCCCTGTAGCGGGTGTGATGAATTATGCTGTGATCATCAGACCATTTTGGAAGAAGATTGAAAATCCTTGCCAACAGGATTATCATACAATGTGAGGTGCCATTGGCACAGAAGCGGTGGATAGATGGCTTTTAGATTGAATTCAAACACTGGCACCACCAACCTGCCTCAACCTGCTTTAGAACATCATGGAATAATCTCGGTGCTGGAAAGCTGAAATAGAGTTTGACGACTCTGGGCTTTGGCTCAGCTGTCACAGAAAGCCCCATGACTGGGCATCAGGCCTCATCAGCACTCTTCAATGAGCCTCTTTTTCCCCAGTGTGCACAGATGGGTGGTTCTTTTGTAAGCCAGTAATGACTCAGAAACTCCATTCAATTGAGGCAGCCATGAGAGCTCTCTAGTCATCAAGCATTCCACATTTAGGGTGATCTATTGTGCTTCAAAATTTAGTGTCTTGCCATTGGGAATTTTACAAAGCCAAAGTACCAGACAGGAGAAAATGTGTTGATTTTGGAAAGCTTCAAAGCCAGAAGAGTAGACATTGTCAGTCTTCACTCCGATCACCAGCTTTCCTACCAGTTCTGACTTCCAATTCGAACTAGCTATGGGTTCTCCAGATAACCCTGGGAGCTAACAGTCTCTGTGCCAGTGCTACTCCTTCCTCTGGCAGTCACTGGGCATGACATGGCTGGGAAAGGTTCAGAATGTGCTTTTCTGATAAGGTTATATGAGTTTCTAACCTCTCTACCTCATGCATGTACACCCCTTGTGCATATACACAACCAGTGATGTACACAAGGGCAGTAAGGTTGCTTTAGATACTGGTATCACAGGAGTTCAGTGGTTTTCTAGAGCTTTTGTCTGAATGTGTATATTTTACATTTAAGCTCTTTTTTATGCTAATCTAAAAGTGTATGTGTGTGTGTCTGTGTGTATCTGTGTGTGTGTCTCTGTGGGTGTGTGTCTGTCTGCCTGTTTGTCCTAGGATTACTATTACTATGATTAAACACCATGACCAAAACACAAATTGGGGAGAAAATGGATCATTTGGCTTACATTTTCCTGTTGCTGTTCATCATCAAAGGAAGTCAGGACAGGAACTTAAAAGGGGAAGGAATCTGGAGGCAGAAGCTGGTGCATCTGGAGGCCATGGAGTGGTGTTGCTTGTTGGCTTGCACCAATGGCTTGCTCAGCCTGCTTTTTTATAGAACCCAGGACCACCAACTCAGGAATGACACCACTCACAATGGGCTGGGGTCTGTTCTACCAGTCACTGAAGTGGAATTTCTGGTTTCTTTGGAAACTCAGTTGTGTCACATGATGTTTTTCTGGAAGCTGTCTTATGAGAGGATGTTTTGCTGAGGTGGATGCTTGCGAGAGCGTGTGATGTTTGGAAAGAGTTTAAATGGAACCCAATAAACAGTGAGGTGAGGGGACACTCTTGCTCTTCATTTTCTACTTTGTAGAGGGAAATGAGCCGAAGAACTTCTCATGGTATCCCCAGTGATTCTCGCTGATCGCACTGGCTCCACAGATGTGGCAGAGCCTCACAGTTTCTGCTGGATTGAGCCACTACTATTGATTTATGTTTGGGGTTTGCTATTGGACTATACTGCTGATAGTCTGATAACGAAGATTGGAATTGCCCCAGAGAACTACTTCTAAACAGGTCCACAACCCCCTTGGTCCTATTAACCATCTTTCGCTCATAACTTTTGTCAGTGGGCTAGAAGGGAGGTTAAAACATTAAAGAACCCTAATTAAAGTAGGCTTTGAAAAATCTAAGCCTACAGATCACTAATTAGGAACATGCCCTACAGCTTAATCTTGTGGAGGCATTTTTTTCAATTGAGGCTTTCTTCTTTCACATAACTCCAGTTTGTGTCGAGTTAACATAAAAGTATCAAGCACAATGTGTTAGAGTTTCTCTTGCCACGAAAAAACACCATGACCAGAAACAACTTAGGGAATTGCTTTGTTTGGTTTATTTGAATTACACTTCTGTGTCATAGTCCAACATCAAAGGAAGTCAGAGTAGGAACTCAAGGCAGGAACCTGGAGGCAGGAATGAAGCATAGGCCATGGAGGAATGCTGTTGACTGGCTTGCTCTCCCTGGTTTGTTTAACATGCTTTCTTATGTACTTCAAGACCACCTGCCCAGTGGTGGACCTACAGTGATCTGAGCCCCCAAATACCCCACAGATTTTCCTATCTGGGCAATCTGGATGGAGGCATTTTCTCAGTTGAGATTCTTTTCCCGGATAATTTTTACCTTGTTCAAGTTGACAAAAACAAAACAAAACAAAACAAAACCACCATGACAATATATATCTATAGGAATGGGTAAGAAGCATGGCACTAATTTGTACACAGGTTGTCAAAAATTCTATTCGTGTTAGTGTGTTCAGAGTCTTCCCAGCAGAACTTTCATCTAACTGTTGAGTTCTGAGTTCACTTTACCTAGAGTGCTTCCATTTAGGAATGACTATAAGGAAGTATCATGGCGTGGCCTTCTTTTCTCCCCAGCGTGGAGAATGATGACGAGACCCTAACTGGTCCAGCAGATCTCTCCTTGCTGTCTCTGGGATCCTCTATATTATTTGTTCATGAATAAACTTTTATTTGCCTGAATATTTGGTCATTTTGTAGAGGCACTGTCACAGTGATGACTCACCTATTTAGCACCTTGTGTTATGCTCACATGTTTCATGCACCTTAGAGCTTCACTGTGGGGTAGCCTTGTCTCCCTAGCTTAGCTCAACCAGAAGACGCCATCTGTTTGTTAGATAATTTTAGATATAGAGTAAGTGTCCAAGAAGCTGTGTATGTCTTACGCATTCCAGATGAATAGAGTCAAACACAGTAGCAGAGGTAGGCACTCTAGTTAACATAATAAATGACAAGACACGGGTTCTGTGCCACCTTGTAACAGTGTGCTACTCACCATATTTTGGATTCAGTATTCTTAAAAAAGCATCAGCTTTTAGAATGGAAAGGCCCAGGTTTATAGGTAGCTCGTTAAACTGACGTTGTTTAATATAAGCAGAGATTAAGTTACTATTTTTAAGGACTAATGTTGGATTCAGAATATCTTCCAAGTCTCTTCCTGGAAGAGAAAGTAGGGACACACAAATAAGGAGAGTCTTCCTTCAGTGGAGGGGACAGGCCGACTGAGCAGTTTCCTGTATGCTGTCAAAGGGCTATTTGTGGCATTTTCTGAGATGGTGAAGGACAGAAGTCTATCACAGGTTCTACTCCAGTCTTCATTCAAACACCCAAGGTAACTAGTACAAGAAGTTCGCCTGGATCATTTGGGTATGTCTAATGCCATCCCAGGTTAAAAAGGGAAGAGGAAGAATAGGAGGTCAGAGGGATGAGATGTGCATAGAATTTGCTGTTGTTGGATCTGAAGCAGGAGTGAGGCCATGAGGCAAGGAGTGCAGGAAGACATGACAAAGGAGAAAAGGTAAAGACATGGATTTCCCCAGAGCCTCCAGGAAGGAACAAAGCTTTGCCCATGCACTCATGCTAGTGTGGCCTGTGTTGGGCTTCTAAGCTAGTTAATGTAAGAAAACAAATAATTGTTGTCCTAGACTACAAAGTTTATAGCTTACTAGAAATACTAGAAAATTAATAATAGAACGCTAATACTGTCTTATCATACTGTCTTATCAATAAGTATCCATTGTATATGTTATATGTCCAGTGCTATAGTAAATGCTCTGAGGGGAAGTATGAGGGAAATAGAAACACAAAACATCAAGATATATGTTATGTAATCTGATATATATATATATATACATGTATATATAAAATTTTAGAGAGTAATGGGCATGTTAAATTTTATTTATTTGTTTGAGTGTATGTGTGTGTCACATGTGTGCAGGTGTCAATGGAGGTCAAAAGAGGGTGTCAGATCTTCTGGAACTTTGAGTTACAGAAAGTTGTGATTCACCCAGCATGGGTTTTGGGATCCAAACTCAGGACTTCTGGAAGAGCAACAAGAACTCTTAACCACTAAGCCCTTGCTCCTGTCCCAAGAGTGCTAATTAAGTGCTAAGTGTGTGGGGCAGAAAACTTGAGAAAACAGATTGTTGGGGAAGTGTATAAAAGCAAGGAACAATGGAATAGAATGATGTGCTATGGGAAGATTGGGGTTTCTAATTGATAACTATCTCAGACTCCAAAGGAATTTTAATCAATGGACATAGTTGTCATGTAGTGGTTTCCTACATAGCAACCTGAATAATTATCATAGTCCCTTCAGGCACAATTTCAAGCTATTTTCTCTTATTTGGTCTCTTTGGGTGATTACACCCATGTGACAAATGCATGCCGTGGTGTCTTGAAAGGGTAATTCCCTAAAACATATATCTGCATTCCAACCTTCAGGACCTATGACCATTACCTTGTTTGGCAAAAGAGTGTTTGCAGATGTATTAATTGAAAGAGCCCTTAGATGAGGCCCTTCTGGATTGTATGTGTGGATCCTGGAAATGATGACAAGGGTCCTAGAAGAGACAGACAAGAGGGAGACACACAGAAAAGGAGGACATAGGCAGGCTGGAGTGAGTTGGCCATGAGACCAGCAATATCTAGGATCACATGGTGCCAACAGAAGCTGAAAACACAAGGAGCTAGTCTTTTCTGAATCTTTGGGAAGAGGTGACTGTAAAGCACACTTGACTTTGAATGTCAAGCCTCAAGAACAGTGAGAAAGTGATTCTCTGTTGTTTAAGCTGCTATACATGGTTTGTTATGGTAACACCAGAAAACACTGAAACACATGTGGCATCGCTGCCCAGCCCCATATGTGTTACTCTGGGAGCTCCAGGCTCTTTTACCAAGCTGCCTACCTGATGTTGCCTACCTGATGCTGCCTACCTGATATCCCTAGATGCTTTGGAGCCATCGACAATCTACCATATCTCAGACTCTTCTCTGTTTTCTGTCATTGGTTTTCTATTTTTTGTTTGTTTTGGTTTGTTTTGTCAGTCTGGCCTAGGATACTAATTGACATCTCCAGCTGTTCAGTTATGCAAAAGACGCTTAGAAGCAATGCCCGGTGTGTCTCTCTTTCTGCATCTTAAATATTAGATCACTAAACTTTCTTGCTTTTTACTTTTGAATATTTCTCAAATCTGACTGCTTTACCTGAGATCTCGCCATCATCACCACCTTTGCCCCTACTCTCACTGTCTCTTGCCTGAAAATTTACGGCTCCCTCTTAGTGAGTCCTAGTGGTCTCCAGTCTTTTTATACCTGGCAGACTGAAGCCTTTTCAAAATGCAACCTTGATTGCATTAGTGTCTACTTAGCACCCTTCAGTGGTTCCCACGGCTCAAAAGAAGAGTACAAAGTATTCGGATATAGACTGAGGAGGGTCATAAGGCCCAAGCTTACCTTGCATCAGTTCCTCTTTATAGTCTTCCATTTGGTTAGACTGGTCTCCTCAGAGTCCTCTCCTTTAATGACCTTGGAACATGTTCTACACTAGAGAGAATTACCATTTGCTTAAAAGTACGATCTGACTTATCTCTCTGGCCCTAGTGCCATCTCTGTGGGTGAGTTGTTCCAGGGTTTTCGAAGTAGGTAGACTCCCTCTTCTTTTCAGACGTTTGTCTAAGTATTCTGGATGCCTTCTTTGAAACTCTTGTCTCATGGCAACTTTTTGGTTTTGTTATTTTTTATTGATGAATGTGATCCTTTCCTGCTGAAGTTTGGGCTGAGAATGTCTCCTGAAGGCTCACATGTTAAAAGCTTGGTCGTCAGATGGTGCTTTGGGAAGAGGGTGAAGCTTTAAGGAATGAGATTTAGCTGAAGGTGGCGCACGTCCTTGAGGAAAATATTGGGGCTATAGCCAATTTCCCTTTTTCTTTGTCTCCCCGGCTTCCATGAAGTAAGCAACCTTCTCCACCATGTACAGTGTTCATAGGCTTGAAAGCAACAGGCTAACTAACTATGTGCTGTAACCTCCTCAATGGTGAGCCACTAGAGGTGGTTTCTCTTTTAACTTCACTCTCTTACAGTGACTAAAAGCTGACAGACACAAGATTGTGTATTTCTTTGAGACCAGAGAACTTATTCTATGAATGAATTAATGAATGAATGAATGAATGAATGAATGGATGAGCAAACCAAGTTTTGTGTGATGTCACTATGGCCCGAGAGGATTCCCTTACATTGCCTTATGATTAGGGGGACTATAAGAAAGGTATCTAAAAGTGTGGTTACCAGATAGACAAGCGAAGAGAGCCCTCTCCCTTTAAGAAAGCATTCAGGGACGTGCAACATCATCTGCGTTCTAACTTGCCTGGGTATTACAGAGTGCCACTTGGAGCTGGGTTTGAGGGAAGAAATGTCTAAAGTCTATTTGCAGGGAGCATAGGAGTCATTTAAGCTTTATTTCCCAAGTGCTGCTCCAGCTTGTGATTTCAGCAGGTTGCAACAGGTGCTCATATTTTTAGCTATTGTGCTAAGTGTTGTATATGTATCCTCAGGAGTCCCCAGCCTACCATCAAAACGGCCAAGTGGAAAGCAGATTCCCCACAGCTTGCTTAGAGCATAGTGAAAGTACTCGCAACCACAATTAAAACCGTCAGACAGAACTCTTAGCCTGGAATGAAGGCAAAGACAAAAGCATAATGAAGATCAAGCAATGTAAGAAAAGGAATAGTGTTAGGGATAAAAGGCTGTGTTTTGAAACTCAGACACTATAGCTATATGCTTAACATGGAAACAATTTATTATCGCCTGAAAAACAAGAGATGAGCCCTCTGAGTTGCACTTTGCTTCAGCTCTATTTCTCCAGGGAACTACTTGCATGTCAGGCGAGGGTGTTAAGGATACTTTAATTAACTTGTATCAGAGAGAAGGTATATACAAAAGAACGAATGTGCAAAAATATTTCTTTAATTAGCGAATTGCACCCAGCTCTTGTATCATCCATTAGAAGAGTAGATGGTGGGCCGCCTAGGACCTTGGTGGCATGTTTATTCAATAAACTATTCATGACTTTAGCAAACAGTTACGTTTTGAAACCAGGGGGAATTCGGTGGACAATTTCCCTCTGCTACCTCTGGATACATGGACAGAATTTAGAAACTGTTTTCTTTCTGAGAAGGATAGTGCTGAGGTGAGCAAGCCTCCATCAGAGTCTGCACTGAACAGCTTGGTATTAACTGCCATAGCGAAGAAGCCTTCCATGTTACTGCGGTGCTATATGTGGCGAGGGAACCGACATGCACTGCCATTGTCTGTGATATGTGCGACATTCATATTTTCCCATGTAAGTTTGCAGAGTCACATGCATTTCATTGTCTTTCCTGAGTGGCCATAAAGCTGACAGTAAGAACTCTCTCCCTCAGTAAATCAAAAGTTAGCAGACGAAAGGTCAGAATATCCAAAGCCACAAGAACATTAACACTTTGGATATAAAGATTCCCTGAGAAACAAACGCTCGATCTCCCTTTGGAGACAGCAGACACCTTATCTTTGTGAGTTTACAAAATGGAGCCAAACTGTACCCATGGCCACTTTAGCTAAACCAAGGCCTGGATCTTTTAGCAGCCCACAGTCATTAAAGCTCTCAGAAAGCCTCCCAGGAGCCGATGTGCTTGCTTAAGTATACGCTGTAAAAGGTCCCAGAGATTTACAAGGGACTGCTTCCCGTTAAACCAGGCACCATCTGATAAACAAGCAATTTTAGCTGCAGGCTAAATGATGCTTTTTGAGGCTTTGATTTACAATGCTGAAGATGATGTATTTGTGGTGTGGGGATAGGTTCTGCTGTGGGCTTTGCTGTGATTACTCACCCATGAGCAGAATTCAGGGCTCTAGTCTTCAGTTTGGAGGTCAGAAAATTGCCAGTGGAATGAAAGAAGGTTGATAAGGTTTATTGAGATGCTAAATAGATATAAGAAAAACTTATTAAGCTAGTGCTTTTGAACACTAAGCTTTCTGGGGACCACAGTTTTTGTTAGTCTGTTTAAATCCCAAGATATAAAAAATAATCTGCAAAATTGATCTGGTAGTCTAATTTTACTTTCATTACATCTAAAAAGCAAAACTAGGCTTGGTTTATTATTGCTGACATTTAAAAATAAAAAAAATGCCCAATTTAGCATTTGTGTAATTGCTTCAAAGCTAAGAAATCTGAAGGCAACTTTGAAGCAAATCAAATCACCTCCAAGAACACTGAGGGACGGATTTGTAGTATTTGAACATGAATTAACCGAGAGAACGCTTTTAAGACTTGTGGCTCTACGAAATGATTTGCCAAACTCATTTGCCCAGAAGTTTTGTGTTTCAGAAATATTTGAGTGTCCACTAATATTGACACCATGCTAGAATAAAGATAAAATACGCTGTCTTTTCTACACCTTTACAGTCCAATGGAGAGAACCACAGATGATTTCACTGAAATGTGACATGTGTTAAGAAAGAGAGTGCCAAGGGTCCCAGAGGAGAGGAACTGTCCTGTTGGAAATAAGGGAGGGTATTTTTAACAGATAGAAGGAGTCCTTCATGGTACCCCCTTTCCTGTTTAATGGCTAGGTGGGGAGCCATGTACCCAGAAAGACAGTAGAAAGAGGTGATTGGATTTGGGGCATATCCCAGGCTTCTGCAGACTCAGAACTGTGATATTTATAGAGAAAACATTATTCCTTGGAAGTTCTAGTTCATGCGACACTTAAAGCTGCAGAAACAATTTATTAGTAGGGGAAGAGAACCCACTACTTATTATGCATATGGAAGAAGTAGAGCCCTGAGGTCCAAGTTGGCTCCAGACTATGGTGAAAGCAAAACTGGGCCTTTAGCGTACCCATTCTGAAGGGTCCACAGAACACAGCCTTTCTCTCCTTCCTCAGAATAGGTGCAGTCAGGGAAAGTGTGGTATGTGTCCCATACCCACATGGACTATGCATTAAGTTTCTCCAGAAACTTTTATTTTAGAGAGCCAAAGAACTTTGTCCATGGATAGAGTAACATGGAACTGCCTTAGAGGAGATTAGAGCAAGGAATGCCATTCTCTCTGCACTTCAGTTCTTGCCCCCCTCTCCCTGCCCCCACTGTTTTCCCATGGATCACCCAGCCATGGCTTGGCTTAAAGGTCAATATGGTGACTAACATTTACTAAGTGGGAACACTGGGCCAGACACTATTCAAACCATGCGTATACATATTAAGTTATTTAATCTTTGCAATAACCACATGAGATATTGCTTTGTGGTCTCCATCTTGCATAAGAAAAAAATCATTAAACGTACTTATGGTCACATGACTTATGAGGTCACAAATACAGGCTGTCACTCACACTCAACTGTCTTACAGGACAGTGTATGCAACAGCTAATTCTGCAGACTGTGGCTCCTCCACGCTTTAATCCTTCAGATTGGCATGTCAAGTGGGTTACCAAATTCTTTGCTTTGATTCGTCCCTCACCTCAATCTCCATACTTCCCTCTAAGCCTCAGTCCAACCGTTTAGGGGAATAAACACCCTCTCCTTTCTCCCTCTAAAACAGTTAGTGCATTGGCTATACAATGGCTGCAAACTGTTTAGGATTATGCAAATGAAAGGTCTTATAGAAACACAAGGTGACAGCATTTTATAGCAGCCCACTGTAAACAAAGACACTGAGTTTGCATCCCTTACTGAATCACTTCCTGAATTTTGGCATAGTACACATGCTTTTAATATCTACCCAAACGTACTGTCTTAGTGAACACAGACCCTTGCATAAGCTTGGCCAAATCTGATAAATTCCCTTGGACAAAATATTTTGTTTTTAAGTATTACAGTGCAATTCATTTTATCCTGTCCAGTCTCAGTCTAATAATGCACAACTCCCAGGAGCCAACTATATTTCATGAAGCTTACAATTACTTTATATAAAAGTTGCAGTAAACCATAATGATTTTTAATGGCATCAATGATACCATTGTATATATCGGTTTCAGTTTTGAAGTAGACTTAAGTTCAAAGACCCAAGGGGACCATTCTCCTCTTGATGCACTTGTGTTACTCACATTAGTGCTAATGGGACAGACGAATGTTGTTTGAAAGGAGACTATATTTGCCCTTAGGAAGGTAACAGGTTTTAATTAGCAATGCCTTGAATCACACAAAAGTGGCTTGCCCCCCGTAAACATCTATGGGCTCAAGAACTGAGAATAGTGGTCACTGCCTGGTTTACTCATGGAATCTTCAGACCAGAGAGACCTGTCGGTGGTAGTGACAGAAGCTCTTGTCAGCTGAGACTGAGAGAAAAAGCTCAATGTGGGAGTTGTGCTGAGACAAAAGTCGCAGGACTGAAAAGAACACGTTTGTTCAATGCTATGTGCCCACGTGCCAAGCGGATCTCTGCCCTGGGGTTGTTACAGGGATTTTGAAAGCCGCCCAGTGAACTTGATACTCTGGGGGTGGAGGGTCCATTTTTGTTTGATTGCAAGCTTTCAACATGAAGGGTGAAAACCTAGCAAGACTGATGTAGCAGGAGGATGGAGTGGTTTCCTCACAAGGTTCATGCACCATAGTGCTTTCTTGGGAAGTGGCTCTCAGGCTGAAAGAAGCAGCCCTGGAGGAGAGGGTAGGTGGCAGCTATCATTGGGGTGAGCTTGCAGCTGTGTATCTAGGAAGGGGCTTCTTGTTTCTCAGGCCAAGAAGGTGGGAAGGCCAGTAACTGCCTTGTGTTTATTTGTCCCCAGCTTGCTTGAAGGAAACTCACACCTAAAACTTTTAGGGACAGCGATTTGCCCTAGAAAATACAATACAGGTTTCTCTTAGATCCAGGTGTGCCCAACCTGTGGTGTTTGGAGCACATGTGACTCAGGACACCTATGGATGTGGTCCAGTACGATTGCAGCTGACAGTGTCATATTGTCAAAAGTTGGACATCCCTGAAGAGTGTTGAAAGGTAACATGTTCAATGCTGAGTTCCTGGAGATGAAATACCTGTTGTGAAGCCACGCCAATAGTTATATTCATTGCCTACTGGAGAATCTGCAAATCTAGGTCCAAATGAGCATAAATTTTATGTTAACATTTAATGTATCAGTTCTGTTTACCCCTGAATAAATAGACTGTATTAGGAAAATAAAAGATTTTTTAATTCACATTATAGCATTAAACAAAATTGTGCTTGAATGTAGTGACTACAATAAGAAACTCAGTCTCAGAAAGAACAACTCCATGTTCCAAGGACTCTAATTAGAATAACATCCTGTTGGTTAAAAACTTAATTTTTTTCCACGTTAATATTTTGGGACACACTTTACCTTAAAAAGGCTTTGCAGACACTCAGCTATGGAAGAGGACGCTTTCTGCCATTGCTTAAGAACTTTAGCCCTTTGTAAGGTTTGTGTCTGTTGTCTGCTCTCATCTTCCTTCCTGCTGTAGCCTGGAGGGTGGGAGTGGGGAGAGGTTCTCTAAGTATTACATGTTCAGTCGAAGAAATGCCATGGGCGCTCACACTCCAGCTCATGAAGCCACTATGACACAGAGTTAGGAAATGTGGGTTATGATGATCTAGCTACTGAGCTGGCCCCCAAAGACAGTCTCCATTGTTAGGATAATTTCACAGAGGCCTGCCTTCCCCAGATCTTAGCTTTGTAGATGGCTGCTCCACTCTCTCCAGACTTAACAGAGGCTGTAAACGCTATTAATGCTATTAACGTGGAAGTGGCTCTGCAAACATTACCCCTCCTTCCTACTTCTACCCAAGTTGGGGCTGGGAGCTTGCACACTGGAAACTGCCTGCTAAAGTATTTTCTAGCCTGAAACAGAGTCATCTCATGACACATTAGGAGGAGCCCAAGGCAAACATCAGTCTTACTTCTGCTCAAACAGTAGCAAGCCTCTTAATGCTAACCTGGCTGCCTTCCAGTGTGCCTGTGTCATTTACACCACTTTCACATTTTTTTCCACTCCCGCCTGTTTTGCTATGAGTCTCTGTGCATTTCTACCACAAATGTTCCCCATCAGCAACGTAATTCTCATAGGAACTCGGGGACACAGCTATAAAAGCACTTGATTAGAAAGTCCCTTTTGAGGTATAAGATGGTCTTGGTTTTGAATAGTTACGTTTTTTTTTCCTTAAACCCTGAATACTTGTGTTACCCAAGCAACTTTGCCATTAGTTTGGACTAATGCATGAAATCACAAGAACACTCCTGGGTCTGGAGATACAAGGCAGATGGCGAGGACAGTACAAGCTTGCCCGACTCTGGCCCCTTACTGTTATATCTAAATATGCGTTGTGCTTAAGTAGCCATGTTCATGAGATAGAACACCTTAGCCTGTTTAATAACAGAGATGATTCACAGGAAAAATGAATAGGAACAGTCATCATCTGGCCTGTGCTCAGTGTTTGAGTGAAGACAAGCACTGGACAGGGCCATGTGTGTCTGGGGAGGATGCTCAGGACGCCCAGGTCAGGGTCAAACCTATGAGGAAGTGTCCTATCATTTATTGCTGAACTTGTCTCACTGATGGTAGGTGCAGAAAGCCTGAGCTATTAGGAAGGAAGTCTTCGAAACCTGCCTTGGAGCAGTGAGGGACTAACGTAGGTAGCAACCAGCACACACGACTTTGGTATGCCATGACTTCAGGCTCATTTTCCCACCTAAACTGGAAATCCCTGAATGTATGTTCAATGCCTACTACTTTATGTCAACCACAGCGTTGTGTTGAGCATTCAGTGGAGGCTGAGTGGATCATTTAAAGATGGATAACACCCATCTTCAAGCAAGAATTGAATGCTGAAGGACAATGACCTATCATCTATAGCATTTAACAGAAACCACTTAAAAGAGTCTCTAGTTCATTTTAATTTGGAAGAGGAGAAAACAGGTCTGAAAAAGTATGAAGTGATGCATTCTAGGTCAGGCAGTTAAAGGTAAGCTCTGTGCAAGTTCCCAGTACTTCTATCTTAGAAGAGTCAAGGAGCCCTGGGCTTCCATTAAGAGGCTGTTCCTGGGCTGGCTAGTAGCTGAGGACTAGCCTGTTCTTCAGGATTGAGGGTTATGATACAACAAAGCATCCAGAAAATTTCTAGAAAGTGAAAGCGATTTTTTTCTAGAGTAGTTATTATTTAGGAAAACTGAAAGTCTTCTTTGGGAAACACATTTTTTCTTCTTCTGGAAGAGATGTTGACTAATGAACAGGCCTTTGTTTTGTAATTAACTGGTTGTCCTGGAAGATAGTCAACAACTCTGAGAAACTCGCATCACTCAGTATTGGAACACTGGTGCTGAGAGGGATGAGAATGGGAACAATTTTTGAAGAAGGGGCATCACTTGAACTTGTATTTGAAATATTCATGTTTAGTAACAGGCCAGTCATGTAATACAGTTATATAATTTCAAATATCTGAGAGTTCCAGATGATAGCAAGTCCAATCATACTGGAGGTTTTCTTACTGAAGAGTCATAATTTACATTATTTACTTCAAAACCAATCTTGTGTCTCCTTAGCAGGTTTGGTCTTATAGAAAACATTACACCGTATTAAGGAAGCAGAATTGGTTTTCGGATAAAGTACTCCTGTAGGGTATTATGACAACCCCTATTTGGCTCCAAGAAAATCCCAATTAGGGCCTCCATTTCTCAGAGACTAACTTGTGTGTATTAACATTTCAATGGATTCCAAAGGTTGACTGGGCAGGATGTAGTTTACAATAAACTATAACTCCAAATTCTTCCTAGTAAAGAGAGAGGTTGTGTAGATACTCTGTACAAAGATAAATGGTGAATACTTGGAATTTAAACTTCAATCACTGGTGAGGAAAAACATATTTTTCAGTCATATTTCAGTGAAGCTACTTGTCTCTTGACAATGGTTTTTGCAGAGACAAGCATCTCTATTGAAATCTAAGACTTCTAATTTGTCCTCCCATTCTATTAGCAAACCTTGGTCTAGTTTTGACTCCTTTTGGCTAAAGACCAAAAAGCAAGATTCATTGAGCAGATTCAGTGTAGCCATCAGAATAACCTTGTTTAAATAAAAATATAATTGTATAATATAATTCAGAGACCAGACTAACTAATGACCTAAACAGGGTACTATTTTATTTTAACTAGCAGGCTTATCCGTAAGGCTGATGAAGGATCCTAGCAAACATGGGTTAACAAAGTCTCAGGAGCTTCCAGTGGCAGAAGAATTGATTCCAGGAAAGAGAGAGAGGAGGAGGGAAAGAGGGAGGAGGAGGAGGAGGAGGAGGAGGAGGAGAAGAGAGGAGAGAGGAGAGAGAGAGAGAGAGAGAGAGAGAGAGAGAGAGAGAGAGAGCGAGCGAAGATTGTTTTGTTCTCTTCCTGCAGACTGATCCTGTCCTGGCAGCCAGCGTATGTCAGCAAGTTCACAGCCCTTAATTCATTGTAAGCTCCAACTTATTGCACACTTGCATACTTCCGAGGAGAGAGATGTCATAGATATTCAGGTTATGTAATGGTATGCTGGTATTAATGAGAACAGGCTGTCACAGGCTTGCCCCATATTTCCTGGATCATTTAATATACTCCTTAAGGCATCTTTTACTGTCACAAGCCAGTATATAACAAAAGGACTGAGGTTTTGTACTCTCCCCGCTCTCATCTGAGGACTTCTAGACACTTCCTTTTTCTCTTCTGGGCAAACTGCCATGATGACATCAGCTTCCTAATATCTCTGTGTACCTTAATGATCCATATAGCTGATGTAGAGGGCCTGGCATGAACATATACCAATGAAGATTTGGGATCCTATCTTGAAGCCAAATTTCATCCTGGGTAACCTCATTTTTAATTCACGATGGATCCTAGTTGTTAGGTTTGAGGTGATTGAGAATGGTGTTTTTATGGCTTTTTCTCTAACTCCTTTCATCTTAAAGCAAGTCCTCTCAAAGCACCATGGCATAAAATAGCCATTTTATCATCACTGCAGATGCAGTGAATTAGGAATCAAAAGGGCAAATGACTCTTTTTCTGTTTCACAATGACTATAGTGTCTCAAATAATTGGGACTGTCTCAAGCAGTTGGAGTTTGAAGAGTCTGGATGATGAATTCTCTACCAAGATGACTTCTGCAGCCATATGCTTTGCATCAGACAAGGGTTGGCTGAAAGATGAACTCAAATGAGAGTTCTGAGCTGAGTATCCTATATGTGGCCTCTCTAGCTGGTCTCAGAGCAGCTGGTCTTCTAACAGGAAGCTCAGGTCTCTCTGCATGAATGATCTAGTAATCAGCAGTTGCATGACCCTTTCTGACTCTGTATCTGAAGTTATTAGTATTAATTATGACCCACGTTTTGTGACAAACCATACATAAGTATCCCTTGACTCAGAGATGTGGGATCCATAGTATATATCTTGCGGAGATGAATGTCTAAAATCTACAGCCGTATGCTAAAATACCTACATAGTGTCTTGAGTTGAGTTGGGAAGAGTTAAGTATCTATGGTGGCAGTTAAACATCCTGGGGTGGTAAATGAACAGCCCATTCATGAATTTCTTCTTCAATCTTATCCTAAGATATGAAATTTATAGCTTGTATTAATTAGTATTTATATTGAACTCTTTAAACAGGGAAACTTTAAATATAGTGACTCAGAAGTTTATCCTTCTCTTCAGAATCAGTACAGAGGTAGAAGATGAGACCCAGGGTATTTAGGTAGTGCTGTTCTATAAGATTACTCTGGGGCTAAGATTTCTTCTGACCTAGGACTTAAGTATGCCTCCTCTCTGTTACTAGATGGTCCATGTGGTTCTTTAAAAACTCTCATTACATGGAACTGAGATAATCTTTTTTCAGTCTTTGATTTTTCCTTTTAATAGTGAGCATATTGACTAGAGGAACCTTGCTTGGTTTTATATCTTTTCTAGCATTTCAAAACACCCAGTGCTTTGCAGGTTGTTACTTAGCTAAAGATATCACTATATACTAGTCAAATAGAGTGAGCTTGACACCCCCCACCTCAACACCACCCTGGCTATATACAATCACAGACTTAGTCTGCTTTTGCTACTACAAAAGAATAGTGCAGGCTGGGTAATTTATAAAGAACAGAAATGCATCAATCCATTATCCTGGAGTTTGGGAAATTCAATCCAAGATCTGGCATCTGGCTAGGGCTTTCTGACCTTCACATGGCAGAAGACATCCACCTTGCAGACAGCAAAGAGAAGGCAATCAAGAGAAGAAACTTCCAACTTCCTGAATAACAGCATTGACCTGTCCATCAGGGTGGGACATTGGTCACTTAATCACCTCTTGAAAGTCTCAGCTCCTAGTACTGTTATAGTGCAATCCAATTTCAACACAAGCTTTTGTGGAACATGTACTCTAATTATAAAAGTGACCCAGCACACTTTTTGGGTGTGTGCTGAGGGGAATCTGTTTATCTAGGTAGACCTTTAACTTTTGTAAATTCTGATTGTCTTGGCTTTATTCTGTTGCTTATGTCTGGATTCTGTGAATTTTCATAAAGGTTTATGAAAATAGATCTTTTATGAAAAGCTTAAGACCTTTTTGCTACCCTAATTAAAATTATAGGGTAAATCTAGAATTATACATTAGCTGGCATTTGACGGACACTTCACTTCTTCCTGCTTTTTCCAAAGTAACAATGTGACCATAAGGAAGCTTGCAAATGAAAATAATATTTTCCTGAGTGTTTTCCCAGACATGGGATTTCAGTGTGAGTTGAAAAGTGCACAAGCCAGGTTTTTGACCTGCCAGCCCATGAGTTCAGCTGTTGTAGGAAAACACAGGACCCTGATGACATTAACAACATCTGAGGCTGGAGTGGGCCAGGAATCTTTCTCTACCTTATTTATGTGGAACGTTCTCACACTTGTAGGCTGTAGCCAAAATAATAACTTTATAGGTGCCTAGGTATTTAGGGTCTTTAATTGCAAGTTATTTTGTACATAAAGCATTATAAGAACACTCTTTTTATCCCAGATGTTCGATGAAATTAGGATACACAGAGGACATTTTAAATATCCAACAAACAAGGACCAGTCTTGAGTTGGGACCTAGCATGCATGCTTATTAAGTTATATAACTATGTAAGACACGGCTGTAAGGCTACACCATCCAACTGAAGTCAGCTCAAGTCTCTAAGGTAAGTGGAAAGAATAAGTCTCAATTCTTTTGAGTATGTCACGTATCTAAAGAACACACTTACGCTTCTATTTCCACTTAAAGGTGGTAGGTCTAGAATTCCCCAGACTCTCGTACAGTCTGAGAACCTTTGGAACACTCCGTACTTTCTGTTATCCTGGCTTCTATCAAACAAACCCCTTTCTCTTAAGTTATTGTCAGATGCATAGTTAGCATGCCCACTGTATCACTGTACTAATAAAAGTGTTATGACACCAGACCAAAGATTAGTTTTCTGCGAATGTCCTTATACTGACATTAAATTACTCTTTGGAACACAGCCTATGACCTATATGAGGGTCCTGCCCCATCATAAAAGGTTTTATGCAAAAATTGTCAGCCTCACTGAAGTCTGTGTATATGGTTTCTGTTGCTCTCTGCTTTCCTCTCTAACCTGTTAGTTTGAATCGAGTGCACAAATGAATACTATTTTGGGCTTCATGCTCTCACTCTCTGAATATTGTTCAGTTGTGAAACTCTGTTAATTCCGTCTACTGCACAAAGAAGCTTCTCTGATTAGAGTTGAACCGTGTTCTGATTTCATAAGTTTTCTCGAATGAAGTGACACTCCAGGGTTAGCCTTACAGCCAGGTCAACACAAAACAGACTCCATGTTGTTATGTGCTCTTTCGTTTCGTTTTTTAGAAACATGTAGAAGTGGTGGGCTTTTTTTTTCTTGTTTTGTTTTGTTTTGTTTTTTGTTTTGTTTTGAGAGAGAGAGAGAGAGAGAGAGAGAGAGAGAGAGCATAAAATTGGGTAGATAGGGAGTAAGGAAGATCTGGAAGCATTGGAGGAGGGGGAAAGAATATGGTTAAATATATTGTATAAAAATTTAAAGCAAATATAATTAATCAAAGAAGACAAAGCCTTGAGGCTGCATCAAACAACTTTGATGTTATTTGTCCCGTCTCCCTCTTTCTTCTCTATTAACTTCCTTCCCTTCTCTCCAGTTGGAGCCACCTCTCTGATGTTCCATTTTCTACTTCATGTCACTCGCCCAAGCATCCTCCCCCACCACTGGTCTCCTTTTACTTTCCTGGTTTCTGTGATTACTCCAGCTTATATACATGCATCTGAGGATGTGGAACTAGGAAATACTGACAGGAGAGAACCCGCAGAGTCTGTCATTCTGGGTCTGGGTTACCTGACTCAATAAAATCTTTTCTAGGTCCATCTAATAATCTGCAAATTTCATAATTTTGTTTTTTTCATAGATGAATACTATTCAGCTATGTATACTATATGTACCACATTTTCGTTATCCATTCATCACTGAAGGACATATAAGCTGTTTCTATTTCCCAGATATTAGGAATAGGGCAGCAATGAATATAGCTGGCCAACCATGCGTGACATAGGATATTGAGTTAAAAGAAGTTAAGCCACTTGGGCTGGCAGTACTTTCCACAAGAACTATAGACCAACAAAACCCCTAGTACAAGGCATGAGAAATCTTCTTTCAAATGGCTAGTCAGGGTAGTCCTTATGATTCCTAAAACAATAGATTACTGAGGTAGTCCTAGGTTGTTTCTCAGGAGTTGAGGATGAGACCATACCTCTGAAGACACCACACAATTAGGACACAGGACTTAGACTATTTGAGCTGGATCTAACCAGGAAGACTCTTCCAGCAGTCTAGCTTCCATGGTTCCAGAATACTATGCCAGCTGTCAAGAGAGGGTAGCAATTAAAGAATCTTACCCAGCTGCAATACTATGAGCTATGGCAAATTACTAACATAGCAAGATATGCATATAGGTACAAGAAGCCACATGTATGTGGCAATCAGCAGCTGTCTAATAAGACTTAATGCTCACTCAACAGGGGAGAAGTCATGCCTGGTGCTGGAAATCTATTCAGCTTCATGGAGCTAGTGAGGTCATGGACCTTAGAGCATCTACTACTGCTGCTTCACTAGACCAGCATAATTTCTTACTATACTCTAAAACTTATCCTTACACCTGCAGATGTATGTACTTACCACCTGTCATCAAAAACGCCTCTCCCTATAGCAAATGGAGACTGTCATAGAAAACCACAAATGGGCACAGTACAGAGATCAACATGTTGTGGGCAGCCCAGCTCCAGCAGATACATTTACATCATAGCTGCTGCATCTGCAGCTCAGGGAGCATCATGGAAGAGGCAGCAGACAGGTTGGAAGAACCAGAATAACAGGGAGTCTGCTACAAAACAGTCCTAGAAACAGCTGCACAAACAAGACAGGAACAACAGCAATATCAATGCACATGTGTAAAAATTCCATGGGGTCTCACCCCTAGACAAAGAAGTGCAGGCAACCAGTGACTGGTGGGAGAAAAAAATTAACTTCCCACAGATGAGCGCCCCCTTGTTTGGTTGTCTGAGCAGTCAGTCTTGAAATCATATACATGCCACTAACAAAACCAGACTCAGCAGGTTGTGTTTATATATAGTTGTGCATACGCATACATGCACACACACACACACACACACACACACACACACAAAACAATAATAATCAAAAAAAAGAGACTATCAATTTGAGAGTGGGCGGGCACAGGAGGGCTTCAAGGGAGGGTAGCTTGGAAAGATGAATGGGAAAGGGAAGTGATGTAACTATATTTCTATTTTTTTAAGTTAAAAATAAAAGTAATAAAAAAAATGCCAAAACCTCATTTCACCCAAATTCCCTTCCCAATACTTTTTTAGGTACCTGTCAGCCTTCGAATCCCTTTTGGGGATTGGCTTGAAACTGTTCTTTTCTCTGGCACTGTTCAACCCATGTGCTGCAGGACAGTATGCACACTGTACCAACCTCTGGCCATTGACCACATTATCCTGAGAGTCTCAGAAGTATTATTGTAGAGTTGTAGATGCAATGATAAGAAAATTTTGAAGCCCTGTATAGTTTGTGGCCTTTCAAAAACATCTTCTTACCATTTCTTACCAATTTTCGTTGTGTTTCTTTTCCTATGGCTGGCTTTACTTGAGTTTTTGTAATTTATGAAATTAAGGGGATGTGTGTAACTAAAATAAGAGACCTAAATGCTTTCTCTATTAAAAGCTTTAATTAGCATGTAATAATCATGCATATTTGTTGAGGACAGTGTGATAGTAGAACATTCACATGGCCTGCACTGGTCAAATCGGGTGATTAATGTTTTCTCTTTATTATTTCTTTATGCTTACAACCTCCACTCACCTCTCTTCTAGCTCCTCTTAAAATATGTAGCAGGTTATTGTAAACAACGGTCCCCTATTGTGTGGAAAAGCACCAGAAACTTTTCTTCCTGACTGTGTTTTGTTACCTGTTATCAATGTCCCCCCCCCTCCCTATTAGGTATTTGTCCTACTCTGAATTAAGTATGCTCTCCTCAAGTTTAGATGTCAAAGTTTTAACTCTTAGTGACTAAAAATGGGACTGTCTGTGTTCCTTAATGAGACAGGGTCCCTTAAAGAAGTCTGTAAGTTAAATAAGATAATTTGGGTGGCACCTAATCCAGCACTCTTAGTCACATTAAGAAGTGATTAAGGTCAGGGCACCGAGCTGGGGGAGGCCCAGTTGGAAGGTTCCTGTGTTCCTGTGTGTGGAAGGTCTCTTATTTTACTTACACACATCCCCTTAATTTCATAAATTACAAAAACATAAGGCCTTAAATTGGAATCCTTAGCACCACTGTAGAAAAACCAAGCCCTCTGGGAGGGGAAGAAGGGGGGAGAGAGAGGGGGAGAGGAAGACAGAGGGAGTAGGGGATTTAAGACAGGCAGATAGCCAAGCTCATTGGTCAGACAGCCTCTATGAATTGATGACATCCATGTCTCAGTAAGAGTCCCTTTCCCAAATTTGCTAAAACCTTGACCTTGGCCTTCTGGCTTCTAGAACATGGAGGAAATCTATCTCTATTGTGTCAGTTACTCAGACTTTGCTTGTTGCTATTGTTCTTGGTAAACATTGAGTGTGTTTTAGTCTTCATGGTGACATTTCCAGCAGATTGGACAGTGTCCTACAAGCTGTGAGCCATAGGATGTAAGAACCTAACATAGGTCCTGCATGAGTTTAAGAGCGCTAGCCAAGAGGCCAGAAGCATTACACAACTGTGGCCTTGAAATATTGCCTTGAAGATTATTTTATTTTGGTGTGACTTTTCTAACCAACATGTTTTATACAGTGGATAACAAAATGCTATCCTGGGGACACAAATCTCAGTCAGGAAGATCAAAGTCCACTCTTGTGACAGACGTATTTTAAAGCAAAATCATCCATACAAACTCCTAAATTTCTTGCTACTTTTAAGAGCCTGTTGTGGCTACCTTGTTCTCTACAGTCAAAATGGAACCTCTCTTTAGCAGGGCTCTACCCTCTTGTGAGCTGCAGACCCCTCCACTCAAACCCTTTCTTTGGCACTTATGCTTCTTTTACCCAAGTGCTAGGCCCAGATAATTGAAATGAACAAGTTAGTTCATCTTATGGTTCTAAGATGACCAGTTCTGAAATGTGCTCATTGAATGAAAGATTTGGAAGTGTAAAATGTTTGAGAAACATAGCAGTCTACGTCTACGTCTGTCTACGTCTGTCTATGTCTATGTCTGTCTATGTCTATGTCTATGTCTATGTGTATATAGTCACATACACTTGCAGATTCTCTATGTATACTAACATAGCAAAATCCCCAAGAAATGGTATATTTAAGAAATCTATATGTCTTTATTCTCATTCTTGTCTAAGTAGGAAGAATAACCTACAGGTGACATTTCATGGAATTATTATTTTGTGAAAAAAAAAAGCTTTAGGAAATGTTAATGGGAACTGGTCCCACCCAAAGGCCAAGGAACAAATACCAAATGCTTTGCATATCTTATCAAGAATTCTTTTGAAGTAAATATTTTTAAAAGTCCATGTAAAAATCACATGATTAAGGAGTGATCCTTTTGTGTGCAGGTGACATTTAACTTACCAAATAAATTTTCATAAATGACCTCATAGCACCCAGTGTAGGTTCAGGTTACCTGCTATGGAAAACAGTCCTTATAAAAGTGAAGTATTTTGCTCATTGTGTGAGAAAAATAGATTTTAGCTTGGTGAAAGCTGAATTCCAATTGCTCTCGTCACGCCCCGGTGTCTTTGTTACTGCATGATCATAATCACACTGCTCTCTCCATATTTCAGGTTGATGACCTGATTGGACTATAAACATCTTGTTACACAAAACTTACACCCATTACACTTGTAGCCATTTAAAGCCTGGGATATGTGCAAACGAACCTAGATACCCTCTTGTATTAGTTATTTTATTAGAGTCATAATGTGCAAATCCTGATTTGCATGTTCAACCAAATGATTGCAAACAGTTTTTGACACATAAATTCACGACTCTTCTCTGCCTGCTTCCACTGAGCTTGGCAAAGGCGAATTGGTCTATTTGAGCTATCCTCCTTTGATTTCTCCAGGAAAATCAATATAATAAAGTAATTCTTTCCTGCCATGCTCTTCTTGGCTAAGCTCTGCTGAGAACAGTCAGAAGGTGTTTTTCCTTCAATTATCTCAGACTTGTTTGCATTAAATCCTTTCCAACAGGCGCCAGTAAATGTGTTCCCTTAATAAGGATGCCTCCCTTTGAAATAAGCTAAATAAAATTTTACATTTAAGGTGAGTAAGAACCAGTTATGAAGAAAATTGCTCAATATCTGTTCTATTCTAATTTCTCTCCCCATGCAGAGCGTGCCGCAACTCCATCCCCAGGAACAAGTGTGATGATGTGCCATGCATAATTCATGCCCCTGGCCTCCCACACACCCTTATTTTTTTCCATCCGATGTCTCCATATTTAGATAAACTCAAACCCTACTCTTCACTCTTACCAACAAAGCTAACTTTTAAGGAAGCTAACACAGAAGTGCAGGAGTTCTGTTCTTAGTGAGAATGCTTGATTGTGACAATCACAAAGGTCTCTCAAGATATTTCGATTCTGTTTTGTGAGTTTCATTTTGTCATGTGGCAGGATCCCAGTTATTTAAGTGGCTGGCATCCTTGTTGGTAAGGGTGCCTAGGACAAAATCTCACTTACTCATTAGGAGTAAAACAGAACTGCATCAAGACTCTATAGAGTTAATTATTTCATGGCATTGCTGTACATAATATTTTGCCAGAATGGTATTTTAATTAGGGCAAGAGTGCATCAGGTCTTCAACTACATGTTCTGTTTTTCTTTCCCAGCTCCATTTTCTTATTTCTTTTATAGCTGACTCTATACCCCCTTAAGACAGTTTCCTAACTAGATAGCACAGACATTTCAGATCCATATATTTACAAAGATGAAATCCTCCACCTTCTTCTCCAAACCTTTTCCTACCATGTAAGGAGTCACACAAGCCATAAATAACCCGAACACCATCTTTCATTCTTCACTGGACTCTTCGTGACAACAGATCAGTAGCCAAATTGGGTAAACATTCCTTTATGAGAATCCTTTGCATCTTCCCTATCTTAAGATGCCGTCATTCTCCTTGTGGATTTCTGAACCTGGTCTCCTGGAGTTCATATACACAGTCACACTGGGCATTGTTGCTGTGTTTCCCACCACCCTCCCCACACAAGTAAAAATCGAGATTAGAATTGTCCGTATTTTTAGCACTGTTGACATTTCCTCTCTGGCACGTTCTATTGCCCAGCATGCACCATTAATCACATCTATTGAGTGTGCATAATGTGAATGTAATATGTGAGAAGTTGTGATCTCTGCCCCCAAGAAATCTTGATAATCTGATGGCTTTGGTGAAGGGGGAACTGGAATGGAAGCCTCAGTCAGTGCGGTGGTTTTCTTACATTCAGACTCCTGTTAGAGAAAACATAAAAAGAGCTAATAGCCTTTAAGACTTTCCCAATTTTAGTCCTTCCCACACAATAGTATTCTCAAACACAAATTTTAGTCTTTGAAATTAGGATCTCAACAGAGAGGGTTACCTTGAACTTCAAGGAACAACTAAAAGTCAGCCATAATACAGAATTGTTTCATCTTTGTTCTGAAGTCTTCGGTTTATAATTTTCAACTTCATATTACACCCTCCTCGAGCTTATTGGGACTTTGCAATAGAGAATGTGCCAGAGAAGGAAGATTCTGGGATCTTCTTGTGCAATTCCATCCTTCCTAGATACCTTTCTGTGATGGTGAATTTTCCTAATGGGTCAAGCGCAACACTAGGTTTTCTGCCGTATTTCTTCCAGATGGTTTCCAGGTTGTTAGATAAAGTTTCCCACCCCCAAGGCTGTCAGCTCTACACTGCCTCTCCTGCAGCCTGCCACCTTCAGTCCCCTCCCTGTCCATTCAGTACCCAGGATTCCAGGAGTGAGGCAGCAGCCATTAAACAAGAGCAGATAACTCAGAGGGAATCTCCAGGGCAAATCGACTCTCAGCACCTGGCGCAGTTCCTTTAATGAAGCCTTTTTCTCTCCATGATATGGCTCCATTAGACACTGAGAAGCTAGAGTATGTAAAATATTTTGTTTATCTGGCCTTTCTCAGAGGTACTGTCTGTCACTGTAGATGTCTGCAGTAAATATAGCAACGGCATCGCTGGGTGAGTGAAGCTATTAGATTTATGAGGCACATAAACTGCAAAGCTTCTAATAACCATAATTCCTTACTTCAATCATAATACCAGCATTAGTGTCATGTTTTCCAGAGGATTTTATGTTTCTAAAAATATCTTAATTGTGGTTACCATCTCTACCCTGTAATTCCTTTAATTTAAAAGTGAAAGGCTGTGCCAGAGATGCAGCTGCAGAAACAGCCCCCTCCCCAACACTGGCATTGTCTATGTGGGCAGCAGGCAAGATTGATTGCCCATCTTGCAGGTTTTGCAATTAAATTAGATAAATTTTTCTTGGAAAAAAGAGGGTCCACACTAATAAGGAACAACTGATGGCCAAATCAAATGTGGGGGTGGGGAATGGAGGGAAGAATCTTTGTCCTCCTTCCTCTTTCCTTCCCCTCCCCCCATTTCTGTACCCAGGATGACTCTGCATGAATACTTCTAACACTTTGTTCTGACCATTTGGTGTTATTTTAAAAGCCCTTAGAAAGATGCCAGCCATCAGACAATTTTCCCTTTGACCCAAGACCCAAATGTTAGTTCAGGTACTTGATATAAGAGTCTTGGCTTGTAGAGTTTCTCTGCCTTTTAAGGATAAAAGGAAGACAACTCTGTGTGTCATCTTAGAAATACACACACACACACACATGCACACACAAACACATGCATATATCTTAGAAACACACACATACACACATATATCTTAGAAACACATAAATACAGACACACATATATCTTAGAGACACACACATACACACATATATCTTAGAAACACATAAATACAGACACACATATATCTTAGAGACACACACACATACAAACCCACATACACACATCTTAGAAATACACATACACACAGAGACACATACAGACACACACACACACACAGAAACACACACAGATGACTCAGAAGAAAAATCTATTGGCATTAGTCTGCACAAAAATCTGTCATTGGACACCACTATTTACAATGCAGCGTGTTTGGGTTACTGCAAGAACTATTGCGGTACAACAGATGTTTTATTGTATCTATTTTAGAGTTGGTAGACTTGAAATACCACAGTGTTAGCCACTGGAAGATGACTGTAAATAAACATTATTGAATTTATGGCCGTGACAGACGATATGGTCAACCCTAACTAGAGATACAGAGGAAGGGGACTTTCCTAAGGAATATTTCTTAATGAATATATAAGAAAAATGGTTTTTGTGTATTCTCTGTGAATATTATACTATATATTGTCATCATATTCTCTCCCCCCAAACTTTTCTCAGATCTTTCCCAATCTCTCTGACCAACTTCACCTTCTTTCTCTTCTTAAAAAAATAAAAACCCCCAAATAATATGAAGTCCACTTGTGTCAGATACCTGTGAGCATGTGGCCTGCCCTGCAGTGTGGTTGATACAGTCAGTGCCACTTTATTGGAGAAAACTGATTTTTCCCTCTCCCAGTAGCTATTAGTTGTGAATAGCCTCTTGGACGGTGAGACGTTGGGCCCACGTTCCCTCCTCCGTGCCCCAGCTTGATCCTGTGCATGCTGTCACAGTCTCTATGAGTTTGCACATTCAACTGCCATGAATTGTTAAGAAAGCATTATTTCACTAAAGCCAACTACCACCTCTGTCTCTTAGAATCTTTCTTTCCCACTCATGAATATTTTTAAGATTGCTACCACATGGATAAACACAGATATAAGCATAACATATAACATTCACATGATAGAGAGGTATAAGGCCTACACCTAGTTTCATCCTGCAACAATCACCACTGTTAGCTTTTTTGTTGTTGCAGGTTCTTTTGTTATTCATATCCAAACATAATACTTTTCAGCAATATAATAGCACTACACATGCCATTTGTGGACAGATTTTAAACACAATACATAATGGGCATCTTCTGGAGCAGGAAATCTACATCTGTCTCAACTTAATGAGTGTTTCTTTGACATTCTACAGAAGACTTGGAGCCAAAGTTACTTAAATGCTCCTCTACTAAAGGGAATTGAAATTGTCTTTAATATTTTGTTCTTGCAAAAAAAATAAAGTGTTTCTAAGAACATTTTGGCTGTATATCTTTGGATGTTAATAATCATGTGTTTGCTAGTCAAATTCTTAAAAAGTAATATTAAAAGTTTTACTTATTGAAGGACAGATTAGTACGTGTGAGGAAGTTATTTTAAAGTTGTGTGACACTTTCTTGCTTTTCCAATAATAGGTGAAAGGATTATTCACACAATGCAGCATGGGTGCTAGCCATTGCATCTAAGGTGAAGCTACATCTCTTTTTTAGCTAGGAGCTTTGAAGAAACTCTCTCATTGCCTTAATTTGCTGTTTTTTAAAATCAATCATATCATTGACTTTAATATATATGTTCTTTATTTTTCTTATTTTCTTTTAGTTTTTATCCTTTCCATACAAAAATAAGACATGTTTCATATTATTATAGTACAATAATATTGCATTCCAACTAGAAGTTGGAAGTAAGTTTCTAAAAGCATTGTACTATTTATTATATGATACATTCCATCCTATATAAATTATGTAATTTTGGTAAAATCCTGAAAAGAAGTTTTCTTATATATGTTCATAAGTATATCTTATTTCTTTGTTTCTAGTAGTGTTTTTTTGAGATGTTTAATAATTCGTTATGCTGTTTGGGGGTTTACTATGACATAAGAACTTAACTTGGAAGTAGATGACTACTGTAACTGTGTTTATGCACATAGTAGGGCACCTGTTCATATAAACTTAAAGTGGTTGTGGCAACATGTGAGCCTCAAGCCAATCCAAACTCCACCATGGAGAGAAGTGTACACAAAAACACTCTCCACTAACTGCAGAGCTATTGTTGGTAATTGATAGTTTCTGGGCTCAGAAGAGTTGGTTTTCTTTAGGAGTGTGGCTCTTGCTAACTGGACCATGCTCCTGTGGAAGTTCACATATCCAAGAATATATGGGCAGCACAAATATGACTTTATGATTTTTTTTAAAAGGACCCAAAGTTGAACAGTTAGGAAATGGAGCTGGATCTAGAAGGATCCAAGGGACGGCATGACTATACTCAAAGCACACTGTACAAAATTCTTAAAGAACTAATAAATTAAAAATAAATTAACTTCTCCCCAAATGGTTATTAATGACATCTGCAATATTTTACAAGTCAGTCTCCTTTCCTCACTAATTTTAAATGCTCTATTTAAAAATTGCAGAATGCTTGTCTTTTCATGGCTGTATTCCTTTATTCTCTGTTCCTTTGATCTGGTCATCTTGGTTTAAGTACAGTTCCTTTAAAACACATTTTCTTTTCAATATATTTATTTTTCTAAAATTTCTCAGGTATCCTAATCATCCACTCTTCCAGATTAACACAATTGTCATTTTTTTAAGAATTGATGGAATTTGGGGTTAAATATGATAAATGTATCCCTTGCTTTGAGAATTGTCACCTTTGTGTGTGTTGCTGAGTATGTTGAGGGTGCTCGCTGCTCTTCTCAGATGCTATAAGAACAGTAGACAAAGACAATGTGGGCTGAGAGAGGGTTTCCAGAGAGGTTAGGCAATGACAAACAAGTCAACACAGATGACATCAGAAGTCAGGAAGGGCACACACAGGGAAGGAGGTACATACTGAACATGGAAGGTAAGTACACACAGAAAGTGAGTCCATTAGCATGGATGAGCGAGCTCAGGACAAAAACACTGGCTTGTTACTGGCTAGGCAGAGAAAGGCATCGTGGGGAGGAGGGACTAGAGTGGTTCCGTCGTCTCATACTTGAAGAGTGGGGCTGAGGTGGGAGGGTGTTGGTAATAGAAGGTCCTATGTCTAGACTGCTGGAAATATGGAGTCTAACTGTACATAGACTGACTGCTGGAATAGAAAGAGTTGAGTTCACTCAGCACAGAGGGGAAAACGATTGAGGTAACAGGAAGATGGTAACATTAGCAGGCAAGAAAACCCAAATCATAGCTGGGCACAGGGACACATGCTTGTGACTCCAGCATTTATGGTGATTATAAAGAATGATCCTCTGAGTTTGACAGCAGCTTGAGTGAGTTCATGGTCAGCCTGGGCTACATAGCGACAGCCTGTCTCAAAACAAAACAAAACAAAACAAGACAAAATTAAAAAATAAAAGAATGTTCAATCAGAAATTAGGGTAGAGAGTGCTGGACAGGAGACAGGGCTTCTAAGGACAGAGGTTTAGTTAGAAACATTTCTGTCCATGAGGACCCTGCCAAATGCCCCTTGTCATTTTCTAACTTTCCTGCATACTATTTTTGGGAACCTTGTATATGGTATTCTTATGTATACAGCCTTTTAAGTTCCAGAAATACCTGATGAATCCAGTGTCGGGTGTCTGAAGGAAGCATGGCTTCCTTTCAGTGTGAGGTGGAGATGGAATAGGATCTTTCCATCTTCAAGCAACTCCATATCAATATGTAGAAAGCATGTAACAGAAAAAAAGCTTTCAGCTTGCCTTTTGAGAACTGGTATGTTCTGTACTTTAAACTCGGGGAGTTTTCACCCCTTTTGTATAACTGTTGACTAAACTGGGTTATTGCTGCCCTAAATCTCAGAGGTCTTACCTGGTACTCAAACTAAGGAAGATAGGCTGACAAAGCCATGGACTTCCTTAAATAACAACCCAAGACCTACATTAAAGCATGTAGGCATTTTATCAGGCTAAGCCTGGATATTGAAATTGAAGTTATGCTTCCAACTAGTCCAAACTTGTAGACATTGTGGAACTCTAGAGAGCAGAGATTCAAGGTTGCAGAACCCAGTTACCTTGAAAAAGAATTGCTAAACATTCTGGAAGGTCTTCAGAGATTGTAAAACAGGGCAGCTGTACTTCCTTTACTGTTGGTGTGTGTGTGTGTGCGTGCGTGTGTGTGTGGGGGGAAGCAAGGTGTACAGGTCAAATGTAAACTGTTATTTCCATGGAAATTGTTTTGTCATTATATTATGCCACTGTACTCTCAAGGGCACAATGTTTAGAAGCATGGTGGCCAACTGAAGTGTGATTATTCATGATGTAGAAGGATAACATAAGACATGCAGGGCAAGGCTAGGGTCTCATGTAAGTATTCTTGGTAGCACAACCCAGATTGGTGTGTGTGTGTGTGTGTGTGTGTGTGTGTGCCTGAGCACATGAGTGCACGTGTGCACATGCATGAGTTCGACAGGAATGGTGCCCATCAGCACAGCATAAAAGATCATGTAAAGGAATCTAGGATTGTGCCATGAGGTGATTCCAGTGGCAGAGTTGAATCTGAAGAGAATGCCCTTTCATGCTTTCAGTGCTGCTGGTAGAAGGGGACATGGGTTAAACATAAAAACAAGCCTCAACTTTGAGGAATTCCCCTGGCAGCTTTGTCACAGCTGTGTTGTGCAAACCTTTGGGAAAAGGCTGAAAATACTAGGAAAAGCATGGTTCTGGCTGGTACCCAAAGGCACGCACCCCATAAACTGTGTCAGCACCCCATAAACATGCCACTTTTAATGGCAAGTGCATGTCCCTATTCACCACCACCGTTTATTCTACCACAAAGTCTCCCGGAACTTTGTTTCCAGAATTCCTTTTATCTTAACCATTAAACCAGCCTTGGAGAGATATTGAGGTCAGCTGTCCTGGACCCAAGTCGTATCTCCCCTGACCTCACCTGAGCAGTAATCTAACTAGCAACAAAGACTGTTGAGTAATGAGAACAGCCTTGTGACAGGCTTCCTGATCAGCTAGCCATATTCCGAAAGCTGAACCCATCAATCGTCCAATAATGGTTTATGAATGTTCACTGTGGACTAGAAGCACTTTAAACCATCTGCTATGGTGAGATAATGGACATGGGTAGGTGCCTGGGAGTGGGAGGGTGTATTAAAGGGGAAGACACGCAGGAAGACAGTCACATGGTCAAGTATTCACACGAAATGTGGGAATCCTGTGAGACTGTATCAGGAAGACCAAAGAGGGGATAAGACTGGAGTTACAAAACAACAGGAAACCCATCTGAATCAAGTAGCTTACCTGCCCCCCTCAAAAGATCAAAGAGAGAAAAGAAAAGAAGGCTCTTTCAGAGAGGGTCTTCCAACTTCAGGTCAAAAGTTTATTTTATTCTGAGGCTTTCATGGTTATAAGAATGGTCATCACCAGGAACGCCAAGAGGACAATAGCTACAGAGGCAAGTGCCATGATGGGAAAGAAAGTTAGGGCTTATATGGACTGATGTTCCAGCCCGGACTGAATACCACGGCTCTAGATGGGGGATAGTTAGCTAGGGGGAGGGTAATAGGTTGGGGATAGTAGACTAGTCAGCCATTTTTGAAAAGTTACAGAAGATGAAAGGTATCAAAGATTACATGAAAATTCTGTCTTAACTTTGACAGATATACTACACACACACACACACACACACACACACACAATACACACACACAGAGTTGGATCATCTGCCTAATTTCAGAATAGTTTATAATATGGCATGTGAACTGCTAGTAGACAAAGTATGGCTTACTTTATGGAGGTACTGGTGAGTTTAATGTCAATGTGACACACACTACAGTCTTCCTGGAAGAGGAAGCTTAGGTTGAGGCATTGCTTTGATTAAATTTTACTGTACGCAAGTTTGTGAGGCACTTTCTTGATGAATGATTAATGCTGAAGAGACCAGCTCACTAAGAGCTGTGGCACCTTGGACAAATGGTCCTAGATTGTATAAGAAAGGAAGCTGAGCAAGCCATGGAGAGCAAGCCAATAGGCAACATTCCTTTGTCTTTTCTGCTTCAGTTCCTGCTTCCAGGTTACTGTACTGCTTGAGTTCCTGCCTGGGCTCTCCCCTGACCCATCAACCCCCCAATGATGGACTGTGATCAGGATGTGTAAGCCAAATAAACTGTTTCTTTCCTGAGTTGCTTTTGGTCAATGTTTTGTCATAGCAACAGAAAGCAAACTAGGACAGTTAATAACTGTGTGGGTTCATAAGAGCAATTCATTTCAATACAAACAAACTTCTTCTCTGCTTCCTTTATCTTTCTCTCTTTTACATTAGAAGTTGTACAGATGAGGGAATTCTGTAAATAAAGTATGCTTATTTTCTTTAAAAGAAATTTGTTTCTCATTTTGTGATGAAGATTAAAAATATGAGAAATATATTTAAGCATAATTATTTAATGTGGCTAAATCATATAATATTATGACTTATTTAACAAATAATATATGTTACTAGCATATATCAGAATGTGTTTTGGTATATAGTTTTCAACAATATATTAATATTTGCATGTATTATATTAGTATGTTACATATTATGTATGTATATAGATATATGTATGGACATGTATATATATATGTATATAGGTAGCATACAGTATGTATATTATGTATGTACATATAGAGAAAGATAAAATATGCAAACAATATGTATATATTTAAAAGGTTAAAGAGCTAATCGTTGATTTATATCATCCAAAGCAGAATGGTGGATTACAGGATTTTATGAAACAATCTAATTAAAGGTAACTAGAAGTGCAAATTCCACACACTTCAGAGCTATTGTGATGGAACCATGGCTGGCAGAACCCAGGAACGACCATTTTTAACACCTCCCTGGATAACTCAGTCATGCTCACAAGTCTGTATACTTAGACCTGGCTTCTCCTTTGAGTTCTATGTTTGTATACCAGACATCTTTGTCAACATCTCTACTTGCACATCTCAACAAGAATCCTCAACTTTATTTCTTCCTGACAGAATTTTTTTTATCACCTCAAAACTCTCTTCCTTCAATAAACAATACAAAGCTTGAAGGTTAGTGTTTTTTTTTTAATTCCCCAGATGTTATGTCGAAGTTTCCCTCCACTGTCTTCCACAACTGTTCTCTACGTTTGTGTCTCCATCTATTCACAACTGTTCTGCATTTTAGCCACTACTTCTCATGATCTCTCTGGGATACTTAAAGTCAGCTTTGTCTCAACCACAAATCCCCTCTCATTCACATTGTTCCTCTTGGACCCCGGATTCTCCAAATTTTAACATTCTCACCAACAATTGCCATACTCTGCCTTATTTTGTATAATATCTAGTATGAATCTACATAGTTTTAGAGTTTATTAGTTAGTAGTAGGGAAAATGAATTCTCTTAAGACCCCAGTGAAGTTGACTTTACTGAGAAGGGCTTAGAGTCAAAGCACATCTTAGTTTGTAGAACCCTGGGCTGGAATACTTAATCACATAGAATCATTAAGAAATGGTCATCCTGGCAAAAACTAACGTAGATACTTTTGTTAGTAACCACTAGATAAAGATTCACCCATCCCTCAACAGTAAAAACTTTGGTGACTCATTTATACATTATTATTTCTTGTGGATACATGCATTTATAGTTGTTTATTCAAGGGATTATAAAATAGCATGTTGAGTATATTCATGGATTGGTCTTCCATGACAACTCAGGTCTTCTCAATCTTTTTTTGTTCCTATCATCTCTGGCCCTGGTGGTAGAAGTATAGGGCAAGAGCAAGGGAGACATACATCTTTCCAGCCTCTAGGTACCTTTGGCAGGAGAGCTGGCCCTGAGGGCATGAGAGCAAGAAAGCTAGCCCCACTCCTCTGCTGGCTATGGTCCTTTGGAAAGTGGCTTATACCTCACCTTGGCAGCACTGTAAAGATGGCTCTGGTGGAGTGAGCGCAGTTGTATCAGCCAAAGTAATGAGTGCAGGAGAGCTGGCCCTGCCCCTCACCAGGGAAATGCAGAAGATCTGGCTCTGATGGTGTGGGTACAAAAGACCCAGATCCAGAACTTTGAGTTGGCCCACCCCAACATATACCCTGTCTATGAACACTGGAACCTGTGAAGGAGCCAGTCTCACAGAGCTAAAGCCACAAGATCTTCATGACACAGGACAACAGGATATCGAAGAAAAATCCTAGTAAGGGTTCAGCATTGAAAGTGTAGCAGAAACTGGAGGGAGGCCTTTAACCAGACCAGTGATTCATTGTAATGAACATTCGCAAGTGAAACTGTTTGGACAAAAGGGTACACTGTGTGACACATGATGAAACACTACAGCTTCCATGGCAAGATGTTTTTGTTTGTTTGTTGGTTGGTTGGTTGGTTGGTTGGAGGAGGTCGTAAGTGTGGAAGGTGGATATGGAGGAATGGAGAGACAAGTGAGATTGGGTGCATGATGTGAAATTCACAAAAAGAAATTAAAAGTTAGAAATCTTGAGGAGGGGGAGGGGGAGGGGCCGGGGTAATCAGAAGACTAGGCCTATTCCTTAAAAGTTCTACCATCTCCCAATAGTAATATGGGCTGGACTAAGACTTTAAGACATGGGCCATTATGGGACATTTGTTCAAGCCATAGCAACAATTATAAGCTATTAAATAATAGGAAGTGATGTGGTGGAATTCTTAACTGCTGCTAAAGAAAAGTGGGGGTATATACTGTACCGCTATGCTGAGCCTACACAGGGTAGGGAAGCTATTTCCAGTGTTTATTGCAAACAAAGCATGGCCCCTTTCACACAAGGGACTGAGTGTTTATTGACACAGGAAAGATTGTTGAGGCTAGAGTCTCTAGAAATCGCTGACCTAAGGGGAAGATCTAGACAAGGAAATACAGCCTCAGCCCCATGGGCACAGCAGGCAAAATGGAAATCTGGTTTGTTCTCTGTTGGAAACTTCCATGGAAGTATCTGAGAAGGCTTTGATACTCGGAGGTTGCACTTCTCTGGTTCACAGGTCTAGATGGAGACTTAGAAACAACAGTTCTTCTGAAATATGTAAAGTCCCTGCAAAGAATGTCTGGTTAGAGCCATTCTCTTCCTGCATGTGCAGATGATTTGTGCATTGCAAAATCTTCAGGAATGTGGCAGAAACATTCATGCTAAAATCCACATTAAAAAAAAACACACACAGATTTGCTTCAAAAAAAATCTCTGGAGGGGGGTAATGTTTATGGAATTTGGAACACCAGTTTTAATTTTCTTATAGAATATCATCATAACTCACCATAGCAATCACCTCCTGCCACCTGCCATTTCTGGAATTGTCTAGGCAGAGCCATGACCAGCCTGTACCTTTTAATCTCCTTCCCAGAGTCTTGAGACACCTGACTGCTTTGTTAAGGCGGGTGCTGCTGTACAAGGATTGGGTTGTAACTAATTACCTGTGGGTCTGCGTAGGTGAGCTGCAGCGATTCTATTTTCTCACCCTTTCCTTCATGGCAAAAACCACTAATGAGGCTGTTAAAGGAGATGTGACATGTCTGTGACTCGGATGCAGTGGTATGTGGAAAGGGAAAAACAAAACCCTTTGTTGTGAGTTCTTACCGGATACTTTGTCAGTGCTGATTGTTAATTACTGTCGGGTGATACATTGGGTGATTAATTGACCTTTCTTAGGAGAAACAAAGGCCACTTACTAATATAGCAGAAACCAGAGCGTATGCTTTGTCACACTGCTGCTTCTATCAGGGGCAACTTCATTGGAACCCCTCCTTCTGACCATACCTACTTAGAAAAAGTACTGTGTGTTTCCTCCTTTTTGTGGGTCTTTACCCATGAGCCTTCATGTCTATTGGTAACGTGATTTTCACAGTCCCCAAGACAGATTATTTTACTCTGAAATGAGTTTTTTTTATTATTATATGAAAACAGTCAAACAAACGAAAATGAGAAACAATGCACACACAGGAAGTGCCTTTATGTTTCTGCTTCTAACAGTGCTCTAGTCACTAGTATGGCATCTTGGACCTGGTAAACTTTGTGTTAAAATTGGAAGCTATTTCCTCCCTGCTGCTAATGACACATGGTCTATCTGCAACTATGTAGCATTTTTCTTCAGCAAAACACCATAAGGTACTGAAGAATGACCTGTAACGGCCTGTTCTGCCCCATATTTGGGGGCCACATTTGTAACGGCCGTTTTGCTGCTCCGGTCTGTGGGTCAGGGTCTAGCAAGAGAGAGAGAGGGGGGATGGAAGGGCAAGAGACTCAAAGAATGGAGACCAGACAGAGGGTCTGATCAAGTCTCTCTTTATTGAAAGGAAATCTTGGGTATTTATACGTTTTGCCACGTGCCTTGCCCTCATGGACAAGCAGGGAAACACAGCTGAAGGCACTATGTCACGTGCCTTGCAGCCATGGTTACCACGTGTGCCTTGCAGCTGGGGGCACTAAGCAGCAAAACAAGATATGTGAGAAGAACAAGATGTTTATCAGAGTGTGCTCAGCTGTTGTGGGCTGTTGAAAACAAGTCTCTTGTCAGGGTATATGGCTCAAGATGGCTGCAAAGATGATAGCCACTTTCTGCTAGGAGTCGGCTCCCAACAATGACCCATGTGGATTTGAGCTCCCAGAAACTCACCATGTAGCTAGGAAGACAGATACATATGTAAGGTTTGTTCAGGCTGTCCAGAGTCCCTGCCCTGAGACACAAAGCAGGTAACTTGTGTCACAGCTCTTCTCTTGGGTTTCTGGCTGGTGGATCCACTGCTCTCCTAGTGGTAGTAGTTTAGGTACTGCCAAGAGATCATGTCTGATGGAAATCACTGTGTCCCCCCAGAACGGCTCCCTTCTCCGGAATTCTCAATTGGGGTTATATGGAGCTACTGGGATGTCTGAGGTCTCCTTCTTCAAACGTGTAGTTGAATTTACCATTGGTTCAGTAGTTTTTATTCTCTACAGCTTCTGTCCTTCCTTTCTGCCCCGTCTCCTTTTCACCCCACAGCTCACTGCCTACACTTTTACCATTCCCTAATGGTGATCGAAGTCTCGGACTTCTCAAAGGAAAATATAATTCTGTTGCCTTGTGACTCCTTATCATCTTTCAACAAGCAAAAGTTCCAGAGCTGGACATGCGATTCCGTCAGATCTGGTCCATACCCACTTGTGTGGAACTTTCTGAATTTTATGTTTGCCTCTGTGCCTGTTCTTTCTATCCATTCCTCTCTACCCTCCGTCACCTCCTACTTTCTTATTTTCTTGTCCATTTTTTTAAATTTAAACTTCTTTTATGTGTGGCTTCTCAAATGTGCATTTTCCTGAGGTACAAATAGATTTGACCTTTCACAGTGCCCCTCTGTCGTTCTGTGTTTGTTTTAGTACTTGACATCATAGGAATCTTACTTATCAAGAGGGCCATTCTCAGGGTGGCGTAACGTCCATTTGGATAGGCATAGTCTCTGTTCCTAATGAGTTCAATCAATTACTGTAGAGTATATGAACAGACTAATTCCATAGGGGTCAGCCTTTCAAAAAAATTTTATCACTATGTATGTATGTATGTATGTATGTATGTATGTATGTATGTATGAATATATGAATGTATGTATGTATTTGTTTGTTTATTCATTTATGTCTGTGTTAGTGTAGATACATGTGTCATAGTGGGTATGTGGAAGTAACAGCATAAACCATGGAAATCAGTTCTCTCCTTCCACCATGTGGCTTCCACATAGAAGACTCAGGTCACCAGGCTTGGATGTCAGCACCTCTACCTGCTTGCTGAGCCATCCCTCTTGACCAGGACAATTCTTTAATAAAATTTCCCCATTTTGCTGTTTCTTTTTCCTCCCCTTTGAATCTAATTTTTTCCTGGTTACTCGTTCTCCGTCTCCTGATGCCATGCTATGATAGCAGCTGACAAAGAAGCAACGAATGAATTTAACTTTATATAAGTTAATGCCAGAGAATTACAATTTTATCAAACACTTACTGATATCAAAGCTTCATGTAAAGACAACTGGATGCTGGGGTGTCTCCAAACTGACATGTTAGAATCCTAACCCCGAACATGGTGGTGTGTGAGGATGGAGACCAGGCAGGATCATCTGGGCAAGATGAGTCCATGAAGGTGAGATTGTTCTGTCAGGATTTGAATCCTTATTAAAGAATCACCAGGAGCTCACTTTTTCCAGTTATGCATAGGAGGTCATGTGAGCACACAGCAAGACAGAGACCACCCACAGGCCAACAGAGAAGGCTTTAGAATGAAGCCCATCTCTCTAGGACTTTCACCTCGAATTTATGGTTTCAGAACCATAAAAAAATACATAAGCATTGTGTAATGAAACCAGCCTAGGGTATTTCATATGACAGGCCAATTAAACTATAATAAAATACAGTATTTCAAGGTATGATTTTATGTATGGAGGCCGACTGATGGGAAAACTTACCTTGTAATAGCTCATCTCTCTGTCAGTCGTATCATCTAGGGCAGCAGTATCTTGTCTTACATGAATGTTATCTGACAGGATGTTTGTTATAATTACTAAATGTGGCCAAGTCTAAGAAAGAGTCAAGCCCACATGCACAGTTCTATACTTCCCCAAGGTAGATTTCCCTGCTATGTGACCCTAGATGCTTTAGGACTTATGACTCAGCCTTTGCTACTTCTTTTCAAGTTGTCTCAAGGACAGTAATTTTTATTGGCATTAGCCCCTCCACACTTCTGCTGGCGACTAGCTGGGGTGAGAACAGGTGATGGAGGAGAGGAAGGCAGGGGCAGTAATCTGAGATGTCCTTTTGTACTTCAGTGAGAGCCAACATGGTATTTCAGCTTCAGCTAAAGGCCACAGGGGATCAACCTGGTTTCTCTGAAACAACAATGAAGGAACATTTGGTGCCAACTAAACAACCATATTTTGAGTTTCTACCTTAAAACAGAGAGGTGCTTACATCATCTTAATGCCAGGGTCTCAATGTTCTCATTTTAGCTGATCTTCCTTTGGTTTGGAAAGGAGTTCACCTCTGTATTTGTTGTTCTGGAGAGTTTCCCATGTTTCCAGTATTGCTAGGTAACGTGTACACAGCACACTGCACATAAACACACATATCTACACGACTATGATCTACTTGCAGTAAATCTATAAGATGAAAACCAGCAGGAATCATGTCCATAGCACTGTCGAGCATCACTGCAAGTGATCTATTCTCATCTCTGCTTCCTTCAAGCCAGTGCTTCTGGCATCTGGGCTAAAGGACTATTAAAACCAGTACACAACCTGTGTGTCGGTGCCTTCATGAAATTCGATACAAATGAATCATTAAGGAAAGGACAAGCAAATGTGTATGCACTAGGAATGCTTATATTTGATCATGTGAGCAAGCTTCAAGACAGAGGCCACCTTTAAGGTCAAGGAGGCAGCAAGGTAGCTTTCATTCTGAAGCCCTTTGACCTTGAACTTCTTAGCTCCAGAGTTACAAAAAACAAAAGTGTGTTGTGTAATTATACACAGCCTAGTGGATTGTCAAGCTTCTATGCTTTTTCAAAAAAAACTATTGCTTTCCATTTCTGAGTAAAGGAGCATGTACTTACACCTTGAGTAGAATAATTATTGAATAAACCAGCCCACAGGCCTATCTCTTGACCCCACCATTAAAGTACTCTCTTGGAATTGCCCAGAAGGTTCTGGTTCATTGAAACTTTGGGGCTTTTCTCTAAGCCCCTAATGTCAAGGTTTCCTTTTCCATGGATGGGAATCAGACATGGTGCCAGTGGAAGTGATCTGTGAGCACTCTTCATTCTAGATATAATAGGAAAGGCAAGCTTGTTGTGACTAACGAGCACCCCTAGAAATAAATGTAGTAGTATGACGCTAGTGGCTGTTTCTCCCAAAGTAACTCTCGTATGTATTCAAGGCCTTTAAAATTAAACCAAAATACACAGGTATTGGAAAACATCAGCAGATAGTAGCTATCGGATATGAGGGTTTACTAACTGAGGCTCAGTCCTGAGACTGATACAGGCAAAAAGCTGAGAGATAATTCTAGAAGATGGGACGGAAGTGAGAGGTGAAAGAAGTACTGAGAGCTCTCCCCAGGCTTGCTTTGTTAACAGGGGCTCTGCTTTTTACCAGTTGACCTCTGTGATACGATGGAGATAGAGCTCCCAAAACCAGGCTCTCACCCTCAGATGCAGAAGCCTGGACTTGGCAATACCAGAAATCACCCTGGAAAATAAGAAGATATGTATTGGGCAGCCCTTTAAAGCAAAACCAAAACAAATAAAGGTTACTTCTAGATTCCAGCTATCTATCATTTATTGATAAACTACATCTTGACTCTCTTGTTTTCAGTCATTCAGCACGTTTTCCATAACAACTCTCAATATTTGTAGCATTCACATTGCTGTTGAGATATCCTCACTCATTCACCTATTTGGTCAACTACTCTTTGGTTGCCTGTGGCACTTGGGATTGAATCCAGGACCTCACACACACACTTACATACTAGACAAGTGCTCTACCATGGAACTACAACCCCAGCCTTGACTCAGACATTCTCTAAGTGGAGACTGTCCAGTGGTTAGTAACCTGCAATGTGGAAGAAGCCATGACAATCTCTCTATGTTTGTGAAAGTAGGCTTGTTAAACAATGAATGTTGGTGTTTATTTTTGAAACCCAGAGAACCACAGTGGGCTTTATTGCGGGAGATAATCTGAGCTCTTTAGAGGGAAAGACACGTTCACTTGCTGGTATTGTATGGAAGCTCTTATGGAGTTCTCAAGGATTTCTTTCTTCTGGGTGTCTTGGAAGCAGTTGGCTAAATGAGCTCATGGTTGCTTTACAGCCACCATCAATTCAAGATCACCAGGATTAAAAAACTGGGTGAAGCTCATCACACTTGAAAGTTCAAATTCAGTCTGGGAATAGAGCTCAGTGGTAGAGTGCTTCCCCTGCATGCCTGAGGCTTTTTCAATCCCTGGAAGTAGAAGTAGGGGGTGGAGGGGAGAAATGTGTATTAAAACTTGCCCTGGTTTAACTCTTTTCAGATGAGTGCTATGGCACCATCATTTGTAAAGTGCTGTGTGCAGTGAGCTCTAGCTTGAATGGAGGCACAGAAGCATTTTTTTATTTAGTGCACCTCCTCAGATGAGCTTAATGGAGGAGGAAATTAATGAATAAAAATGTCCACTCCACACTCTCTGAGTTGTTGTTTGCACACAATGGATGCTCAGCATGTGTGAATTATTCAGCTTATCTACCTATGGAAATGTTAATTTAATCTGAAACACTCAAGTGTAAACAGCTTGAACTATGTTTGATCCAAGTATCTGGGTACTTTGTTGTTAAGTCAACACGTTAAAATGAACCATCTCAAGTTGCTAGTTTAGCCGGATGCTCTAGAATTAGCCGTCTCTCAGGGTTGTTGTATCAAAGCTTATGTGCACTTAGTCACTCAATGCTGTTTACATGCTATAAATACTCGGAGATATCTGAGGAGGGTCAAATTTCCATCTGTGGTAGTCTTAAAAGAAGTTAGGCAAGGACTGATAAGTCATAGGAGGAGAAAAAGCAAAGCCCCACTGCCTGGACAGGGGAGATCAGACCTTGAATCTATGACAAGGCACCCCCTCTCAAGAAGCACCCTCAAAAAGTAAAGACCAAGTCCCCCCACCTGGGGCATCACAGTCTTCGCAGCCAGACCCCAACCCTGTTGTTTTGGTCTTGTTCTTAACACTTTGTTTCTGAGCTGCACACCAAGCCATTTTTTTTTCTTCAGCCAACATATAGTAAGTCCTACTGTGTGCTAAGCATAGCTGAAATACTTGACATCTGCTTCCGTTCACACCTGCTTCCGTTCACACAGCTCACCTAGCTTGTTCTACCTTTTGGAAGCAAACCCTCCCTTTTCCTCTCAGTTCCCCTTAAGGATCATCTTTAGTGTCTACACACTATCACCCCACTGCACGGTAAACAGCTCCTCTTCCAAACATGAACACGATCGGTTTTGGTGCAAGCGATTTGGAAGTAATGGCAGGTTAGTATTTTATCTTATTGTCAAGACTTTTTTTTTTTTTTACATTTTTGACTTTTTCTTTTCTTTCTTTCTTTCTTTTTTTTTTACATATTTTATGTTTCTTTTATCTCTCCATCTGGATTATAAAGCATAAGAACATGATTTCTAGTATCCTGGTGCTCTTCATGGATCCTTTTGAAATAAGCATGTGATATTTGCTGCCTATACTTGAAGTCTTAGCTGGTGATTAAGGGGAAGAAAAGTAAAGGCCAGCTCTCACCGCTTGTTATAGTGGTAGATACCCAGATTTGGAACTGAGACTCCTTGGGAATTGTGCAGGGACCAATAGGGAAGTATCTACCTCTCATGAGAAAGATGACTTACTCAGATCAATCAATGTCAAGATGATTTCTAGATGCATCCACAGCAATGAGAAATGGAGAGGGGACTCTGGCAGGCAAGACAGAGTCCCAGAAAGCAAGGCTCGATTGAAGTTCATTCTATGCTCCTTTTTAGAATAGGTAGTTTTCTACTGCAAGAAAGGTATAAGCTGGTATGTAGAGGGACTTTGGCATCTAAGAAAACCCCAAATATTGAATAGAGCTAAAGGAAGAAGGCAAAAGATCTTCTTTTTTTCAGGTCCCATCATTCAATACCTTTGCAATTTCACCTCCTAGTCACAAATGAGAATTCATTTCCTAGCGCTGGATACTTACATATAAGCAGGCTGCTGTTCGAGGAGAGTAGACAGAGTTAGTAACGAAGCTGGGCACCAATTTTTCATTTCCAGTACAATCACTAAACTTTTAGCCGAAACTGCGAGTGATACATTGTAGGTGTCCTTAAACATCAATAAAATTGATTTAAGTGAGTTGAATCAAACTGACAATTACAGAGAAATTGGCAACACTAATATGTGTTAATGATAGGTGGACCACCTAATTTTGAGTAATAACAGTTAGAATGCTTCTATTGTGCTTTCTTGTGACCTCGCTTTGGGCTCTGGCTTAAGACAGTACATGTTTGGTTAAAGGAGTTACAGGGGTTTAAACTCAATATTCAGTTACCACTAGAGACCATTCTGCTCCACAGACTTTTCTGGATAAAACAAAGATGCCTTTTACCTCTAATCTGGTTAGTTGCTTTTTGCTTCCCAGATCACTTTTGATACATGCCAGTGGCCAGAGCAACTCAGGAGACTCAGGAATAGATATGGACTTCTCACATAAGGGGGCCACCAAGGGGCACATGGTAGTGGTTGGAGATATACCTCAGTGTCATAACACTTGCCTAGCATGGAAGAGGTCCTGGGTTCAAGCTCCAGCAAGCTTCCACCCTTCCCCAAAGATCCTTCCAGTGTACACAAGTTACATACAGAGTCCGATGTCCATGGCCCAGGTTGTATCATCCTTTTGCAGACAGAGGCAAGCGACACTTTACAGGTCATGAAGTCAAACAGAAAACATGATTATTTTTCTTCCATCAACCCTTCAAATGCTCTTTAAGATAGAATATTTTCCAGTTTAAATATATTCCTTTCATTGTCCCCTGAAACATTGTTTTAAGTCCTTTTCGATTTTCTGATACCATTTCATTTGCATTTTATTGGATTATAAAGCTTGTAGCAATATCAGGGCCAGGTCTGTTAGTTCCCCAGCAGCTCCCTATGGCCAAGCACAGCATCTAGCATCTGGAATGCATTCAACAGCCACTTATCAAATGCACTGAGTGCAAGTTGCTGTGGAATTACTGACACCTTTGCCATGGTCGTGATATGTCTTTTAATGTAGCTTAGAATCCTGCCGGTCCCCACAGTGCCCTATCAACTTGTTCTGATTCTAGCAGATGAATTTTTTTCAAACATTTTTTCTTTGTGTTTTGTTGTTTGAGCATCCTAATCTACTTTTTTAAAATTTGAAGTCTGAAGTATTCCAAAATTCAAAATTTTTGAGTACCTGCATGATAACACAAGTGGAAAATTCCACACCTCTGGCAGTGTAACTTGTAGTCAAACACAGAGACACTAAAAGCCTATCAACTCCAGATTATATGCATAAGGAACATAAATTTAAATTTAACATTTGGAATTGGATCCATTCCTAAGTTGACTCATTGTATAGATGTATGTCTTCCAAAATCAGAAAAGTAATTGCAATCTGAAATCTTTCCATCTACATGTACAGTGTATCAGAGATAGCCATCCTGTGTTGTACAGTCAATCTCTTGAACTCCAATGCAGACCTCACCTCTCATCTCCTTACTCCAGCTTTTAGGATTTGTAGGAATCCTGTTTTTTTTTTCACCCTATATATTAGTTATCTTTTTTCATATACACCATATGCAGACCACTAGGCTTGCTTGCATGGCTTTTTCAAACTACTGAGAAGGTGAAGAGGAACAGCTAGAAATGCCATGTGACACACTGCCATGTGACACACTACCTTCCTGCCACTAGCAATTATTGGAAATTTGGTGCCCATGGGGTCTTGCAGACAACCCTATCTGCCTGTCCAGTCGTGCTTCAGAAGCCCGTCCGGGAGGATTACTCATTAGCATGATTTACACATCCTTGAGCCTGCTTTTCTTTCTTTGAAACATCAGTCTTGGAAAGGGTAAGCTGAGATTGATTATATAGTGCACCTACAGGGCTTGTCTCTATTGACGAGGTACCTGCTAAGTACTAGACACATGCTGTCTTCTGTGTCTGCTAAGTCATCACTCCTCTTGATCTCTTGTCACCGGGTTCAGAATTAGAAGATACATTTACCAAGTCCTTTGATTCAGGTATATTCCCCACACCCAACATCCCCACTCTTGACTGTTGGAACAAGATACAATTCCATTCCCTGGAGTATTCATTCTCAAGCAGCCAAGAACTTGAAGAAGTTTCCAAATTTATACATACATACAAAAAAAACCCACATAGACAATCTCAGGAACATCTTTGGAAACTTGCTCTGATTCTTCACATGGGAAAACAACTCCAAGCTTCCCCCAGTTAATATGCTAACTAACTTTAATGGCACTTTTGGGACTCCATTTATTTTTAACGTATTCTCCCACCTAATCGTGTTTTCCAAGCCAGTCTGAGCCAAGTAACTGAGGGAACTCAAAAGCAATTCACCTCTGAAAACCCACAACATGGAAACCCACTCGTACCTAATAAAAGGAGCTTAGATGCAAGGATACCAGGGATTTCAGGGTGTGTCTCCCCTCTCCTCTCAATCTTGACTGTCAAGCTCATGTCAACCTCAACTTCAACCACATTTTCACTAATGAAATACCTACATATGTTCTCTGGATCAGACTAGAGTGCTCAGCTTATGATTTAGCCATGAGGGTTTTCTTTAGCCAGATATAGATGTATACCCAAATTTTAGGGCAGCAAGGATGCTTTACTGCATTTAGCTAACTTTAAGAAGTTAAGTATTTAACTACTATTTAACTATTTAACTATTTAACTTAAATAAGTAAGTTTTGTTTGTTTGTTTTTTGTGAAAAGTTATTCAATCACTTCCCTAACTAAGATACTTACTTACTCAGATAGAGCTCAAACTCTGTACTTTGGCCCAAGGACTCAGAACTACCCTAGGTCCTAGGGCGAAAAGCCCTTCAGACTGCTCTCATGGTGACATTTGCCTAACAGTGTGTACATGCCTAACATTACTGGACTGAACACTTAGAAGTGACAAAATGGCGAATTTATTTACATATATACACACAATATGCTAAGTAAGTAGATCAGGAGATAAAAAAGGTTACAAAGGATAATATTACCCTGAACAATTTTAGGATAGTTAACAAACTTGAATATAAACAAAGAAGTCATACTAAACATTTATAATAGCAACAAGTTGGTATTAAGTTATTTGATAATTCTAAAAGACAAATTTAAGAAATGCTTAGGCAGAGAGACCTTCGTAGCATGCAAGTTCAGACAAAAGTATTTCTAGCTGATAAAAATGTTTAAGGCAAATTTAAGGCCTGAGAGCACTGGGCCTGTGATCACCCCTCAGGAAGGAACCTCAGGCTGAGAAGGGTTGAAAGCTGAAGGTTATAGGTTCTTGGGGACTGGAGAGGAGTAACAGGTGTTTGTTAAGCAGCTCATGTGGCTGATGGGTCTGCTTATCAGTTATTTGCTGTTCTGTTCTTCTTATCTCATTTTAATGGATCTCCATTTCCCTTCTATACTTCACAATAACCATCTATGTTAATGGGGGATTCTTTTGCAAATATGACCATCTTTTTTTCTTATAGACAAAACACAAGTGTAGAAAAATCTCTAACTGCCTGTTTTAAAAAGTGGAAGTAAATTCGAATTGTTTAAAAATATTTCTTTATGAGAGTGGGACTATATGAATGCGGACTCTAGAAACTCAAAAGTTTTGAAAATATGGGTGTAGATCTTTCTAGTTTATTTGGCACTTAAAGAAAGATGGTCTGTGAATACTCTAAAAGCAAAAATTTACAAAGTTGTTAGTACAGTAATTTAAAAATATTGACTATTGCCTTCCAGCCAGTGCCCTGAGCTGACCTAGGGCTGCACCCAATCCCAGAACACCCAGAGGAGGCTGGTCTCCCAGGAGCTCTAACAAGCCCAGGACTGTAGTAGGTATTTAATATGGAGAAGAGGGCATGTTTGTGTTTTTTCTTAAGGATGCTGTAGGAGCATGGTGGCTGCCAGAGTGACAGGTGAGACATGCTGATGCTGGGACAAAGAATGGTGCTGCCCTATGAGCTTGTTGAGTGTCCTGACAATGGTGACTGGGAAGCTATACTGAACATATGTTCCCGACCCACCTTTGCTTGCCTATATTCCAGATGAGACAAGCTGCTTTGCCTCAAGTTTTTAGACCTTGTGGAACAGAGAATCAAAAAGAGAAGTTATAATGACTTTTGTATCTTTCTTAAATATGACCAGTTATTCTGACTCAATCATGGACTGGTTTAAAAATCAATCCAATATTGGAAATAGCAGTCTTCATTTGGAAAGGTGATTCTGGTCATTTTCAGAGACATATTTGGAAGTTAGCTGCAGTTCTCTATGATGTTATGTTAGCAAGAGATAAAGTTGAGACAGGATCTGGATTTCATACAAGTGTTAGTACATGTGTTAAGGCTCTTTTAATTGTCAGGTTAAAATTACTTTTGTTTCTTCTACAGTATTTAATGTAAGTTCCATTGATTGTATACTTTCTAATTGTGTTAGTGTGTTGAAATCTGGCATGTTAGTTACGGAGGTCTAGCAACCAGCTTTTGTTTTAGTGCCCTGAGTATTACAGAACCTTTGTATTCTGAAAAAAGTTTGCAAGTACTGGAAGAAGTGAGTCATACGTTAAGCAGAAGCAAGAGGGTAGTGGGCTTGATTATTGCTGGTATAACAGCTTTAATTACATTAATTGCTAGCACCACTGCTTCTGCAATTGCTTGACACAAGAAGTTAAGACAGATAATTTTGTTAATCATTTATCAAAAAAACTGTTACTAATATGTTGAGTATACAAGAGGATTTAGATAGGCATTTGGAACAATGGATTGATGTTCTTTATCCTATTCAAATTATTGGAAGGAGGTTCAGAGTTTAAGAGTAAGGAGCCACCTCGAGTTCCACCACTGGAATTGTGTTACTTCTAAAATTTACAATGATAGTCATTATAATTAGGAAAAAGTTTAAAGAGACTTGCAGAGTATTTGGCATAATTCTAACACCTATCTGGATGTTTTAATTTTACATAGTGAGCTTATGAATTTAAAGAATGCCACTCTGCTGTGCATTGATGCAGCAGATGCTGCTGATAAAATTACCCATGGCCTGAGATCAGTATTTCTATTTTGATCAAGCTTCAAGAATGGCATATATAGCTTGATCATACTAGCCCTTTTTGTCCTGGGAATACTTTTATTCCTGCCCTGTCCTGGTCCGTGCTGCCCCATGTTTTGGGGACAAGGAGCTCTGGTCTGAGGGAGTCGTCAGTCAACAGGGTCTAGCAAGAGAGAAAGTGGGGATGTAGGGGCAAGAGACACAAAGAATGGAGACAAGACAGGAGTCTGTTCAAGTTCCCTTTGTTGAAAGGAAATCCTGGGTATTTATAGGCACACGTAGGGGAACACAGCTGGAGACACTTTGCCACATGCCTTGCAGCCATGGGCACTATACAACAAAACAGGATTTATGAGAAAAACAAAATGTGTATCAGAGTGTGCTCAGCTGTTGTGGGCTGTTGAAAAACAAGTCTCTTGTCTGGGTATATGGCTCGAGATGGCTGCAAAGATGAAAGCCACTTTCTGCTAGGACTTGGCTCCCAACACTGCCCATCATGATAAAGCTTGTCTTTAACAACATCAACATGTTGGCAGCCAAAGTACATCACTTGAAACTGAAAATGGACTTCCAGACAGAGTTATTAAATTAACAGGCTGGCAAGCCAAGGATGGGTAAGATTCTGCACAGAGCCTTACCAACCTAAGATAGAAGTGCATTGCTTTTGATAATGCATATTCCATATTCCACAATGGGTAAGGAAGGCATTCTTGTCAAAATGACCTAAGACAGGCTCAGCCTTGTTTATGAAAAAAAAAAAAAAGAGGGAGAGGTGGAGAGCTTTTGGGGCTGCTTGGCAAGAATCTGACATTGGCCAAGGACAAGGAAGTGGGGCTTCAAGCAGGAATCTGACATTAGGCTAGAACAAAGAAATAATTTCAGGCAGGAATCTAAATCTTAGAATAGAACAAAGAAGTATTTTCAGGCAGGAATCTAAATCTTAGGCTAGAACAAAGGAGTAGGCTTCAGACATGAAAATGACTTTGGGCTAGGACAGGGAAGTAGGCTCAGATATTTTGGTCATCCTGATAAACTCTTAGAAATAGTGATCACAAGAGTGATCATGGAACTTTGTTTATTGCCTTGCTTGTTTTTTGACTATTTGTGTTTATTGTCTTGCTTGTTCCTTGACTATTTGCATCTATTGTACTGCTCATTCCTTAACCTAGAACTGACCTTAATACTTGCATGTAATTAAAATGGTATAAAAGGAAAAAGGAGGAGGTGGGATGGGATAGGAGGTTTCTGGGGGGAGGGAAATGGGGAAAGGGGATGACATCTGAAATGTAAATGAATACAATATCCAATTAAAAAAAGAAAAGAAAAAAGAAAAAATATCATTGGCTATTCATTATAACTAGTCTTCAAATATTCCTACTTTCAATGATTTGCAAGCCTCAGTCATTTACTGGCTATAATAGTTTTTATTTTATGGGATATTTCTTTTTAAATATTTCATAATGCTGAGCAGGCTATCCCTAATTAGTCCAAATTGTTAAACTCTTTATCTTAGGTTGAAATGTCTATTGCATAGCTTATAAAGAGACTATTTTCAAAGTTTTCTAGCATGTAGCCTTTTCTTTTTGATGTAAGAAATTCATCTGGTACAGAAATTATTTAGAGATGCTAAGGGATTATATTAAGGAAAAAGCATCAGAGGTTAACCAAAAAAAAGAGTAACTTATATAGAGAGACAAAAAGAAGCTTGCCTGAGAGATGAGGAGAGACCATATATCATGCTTATTTTGGTAATTTAAGAAAGTAACAGTGGAAAGGAAACAAAGTAACAGAAAAGAATGAGAAGAACAGCCTCCCCAGGACTGCCTTCTGTTGGAGAGAATTCCAGAGGAAAGTATTTAGTCACATTCCTGGCTTTTCCCTGAGATATCACGTTGCAAACTCTGTGTTCAGCCTGAGCAGCAGAGCACAGAATAGTGACTGCAATGCTGACAAGGGACGGAGAGAATTATATAATGCTTGTTATTGAGAACTACAGTGCAGGGATGTCTTCCATCAGCACAGCTCACATTCCAGAGGCCAAGAAAGTCAAGAGGAATTCACACTCAAGTGCTCCAGTTGGTGCAGTGTTGGATAAACCGACAGATGTCAAAGCCCCACTGATTCTTAATGAGTGAACTGTGTGGGATGCAATCAGGACCATGGGGTTCTAAGAACAGAGTCTCTACTCTCAAGAGTGTGTGTGCATACACACATATATTGATTGTATAAGAATGTAGTTATGTCTGTGACATTGATAGAATGAAAGGAAGAGTCATGACTTCATTTTATGTACATTTTCAAACTTATACAAAGTGAAGAAGTAGGAAAATTAACTCTCATGTACTTCTTCCAAACCCTCACTTGTTTTTTGAAGTACAGTATTCATAGTATATCTAAAAGTCTGTATTATTTTGACAGATCTATTCCTACATAACTCACATAACAAATTTCATTTTAGCCTCTCTGGGTTTCGCTAGGGATGTAAAGGGGGTTTTAATTAAGTGGATCTCATTTTAAGATCAAGAATGACTGACACAATGCTGGTGTTTTAGGTTGTTTGGGGTTCTGTTGAAGAATAATAGGAAGAAGATAAAGGAATAAAGTATACACACACATATTCAGTCATACATGCACACAGGCATGTGCATGCGCATCACACACCTACACAGACACAGACACACACATACACACAGGTGTCTGCAGGCGTGTCACATACCTCCACGTCCACACACGCACATATACACAGTCTGACAGGGTTTGAATGCGTCCTTCAAAAGCTGTTGTGCTAACAGTTCATTCCTGAACACATGCTATTTCTGGGAGGTGGTGGAACTGTGAAAAGGTGGAGACCATGAAAAAGTTCTACTGCAAATGGGAGTGTGTTGTTAAAAGGGACTGTGGGACCATGGCCTTTTGTTTTTTTTTTTCTGTTTTGCTTCCTAAAGGTTTGTTCTGCCATGTGCTCTCTACCACTGCCAAAGTGCCCACAGACTGAATCAACCTAGTCTTAGAGAAAAGCATTTAAAATCAGGACATCTAAAAGTAACTCTCTTCCTTTCACCAATTGACGATACCAGCTGTTTCATTATAGTGAGAGAAAGCTAACTGACACAAAATCTGAGGAACAAAAGAAGGAAAGGAAAACGTTCTAAAGTAAAGGATTTGGGCCTGGCATGGCCCATAAAGGAAGACAGACATTTATAAAGAACACACACATAGCAACTAAAATCTTTATTTACAGACTACACTTTAGATAAATGCAATTCTTGGCCTGAAAGCTGGGCCAGTGGTGAAAAGTACTCACTGCTCTTACACAGTACCCAAGTTTGGTTCCCAGCACCCAGGTCATGTGGCTCACACAGCCTAGCCTGTAACACTAGCTTCAGGGAACTGGATGCTGGTGGCCTCTACCGGCACCTACTTCTCTCTCTCTCTCTCTCTCTCTCTCTCTCTCTCTCTCTCT
>NW_021604594.1:10140119-10155813 GCF_004785775.1 Grammomys surdaster
TCTCTCTCTCTCTCTCTCTCTCTCTCTCTCTCTCTCTCTCTGTACGTGTCTGTCTCTCTTACACACAGAGACACACACATGCACATGCACACACACACACATACAGGGGTAGGTAAAACAAATCTTTAACAAGTGTTTTTATTTATGCTTTATTTTTATATGAAGTTCCAGGAGTTGCTTGATTGGTCAATATAAGTATTTAAGCTATGCACAGGTTTTACCTTTTGGTCTTTGGTTTGGTTTCTTCCCTCAACTCACTCCTCCTTTAACTTTCTGGACATGAAAGTCTAGCACACTTTGGGCTATAGCCCCATAGAAACTCTCTTCATTCCTTGCCATTTTCTTCTTTTATCCTTTGTTATTCTCAACGAGTAACATTGAGATTGATTTTGTTCTTTTCCTACTTTTCAAAACTAGCATCGGCTCTTAGGTTGAACTTAAAACACTGTCTTGTATTTTGTACCGAGGGCACGTTTCTCTTTTTTTCCTCCACAAAAGCAGACTTTCATGATTCTCATACTTTAGTCTTCATGATCTTTTTGTGTCCTCCTTCAAGAACCACGTACAGTAACCTCTGCATCTGACTGTGAGTGTAAGGCTACTGACTGTTACAGAAACACACAGTTCTGAAGCACTTTTGAATTGTGTATAAAATCCATGTTCAGTTTTTTAAAATAATAACTCTGCTAGCTATATGCCTTTAAGAATCTGCTTTGTTTGTTCCCCTCCTGCAGCTCAGTACCAGTGCAGGTTTATTCTGGCTCTGGGGGGGAGCAGATGAACCTTTGAGGGTGAAACGGATGCTATTTGCTGCTGAGATCCCTTCATATGCTCTAGGAGCACACGAAGGATGAAAGTCTGGCATTGGTGTAATCAGGAGGTGAACTGCTGAGCTAGCTGGTAGGAGCTCCAAACCCCATGACTAAACTACTCTCCCTTATTGGTTTGTTTGTTTTTATTTTTTGTTTTTAAGTTGGATTCCTTTTTTCTTACTGGTCACAAAAGCTATATTCACAATGTCCAGAGACATTGGTCACCTGTATGTAATATGCCAAATCAGAATCTGTCCAGGCTACTGTCATTCACAGTATAAAGTGAGCATGTGCTGGAGCATTACAGAAGCCATTCTTTATGTTTAAAAACAACAAAACTGTTATTGTTCTGGCCACAAAAGCACAGGTTATGACTCAAGCCTTGGGTTTCTCACCATCAAAGACATTCCTCTTGATCATACTGCATAGACCGGCCAGCAAGAGGACTCTCTAATCCTCACCATATGACAGTGAGACAAAGCTGCTTCCTCCAGAGAAAGCTTCTTTGCTTTTCCTGGAAGATAATTTTTAGGAGAAAATTGCCAGGATTTTGATACTGTAGCAGGCGAGTTTTCTTGTCCTTAGAAAAAGATATACTTGTGGTTTTTGGTTCTGTGAGGGCTGGAATGGCTGCAAGGCAGGCTCCAAGACCCTTCCTGGCCTGGACACTGAGGACAACTGTTCTTCCAGACACACCATTACAGAGGCTGAGAGATTCTACCAGGCTCCCAAATCTCATCCCTTTAAAGGCTGAAGATGCAGTTTTCTTTGCATCCATGGCACTATTATTTTCTTTGACAAAAGAAACTAGAAGACACTGAACAAAGCATTGCTCTTTTCCTCCCTTTAAATATTATACCCTGGAGAAACTGTTTGAGTGCAATTTATCCTTAACCCTTCACCCTCAGATGCTGCCCAATGCAAGGTCAGGTTTAACTTAGTTTATCAGCTCCAGAAACATGGATTGCTCATGTCAAAGCCCCACGAAGCACATTAAGCCATTGTTCACAGGCTCTGCCTTTGCAAATGTGGGGACCTTGTAAACCCGAGCACAAGAGAGACTGCTGGAAGCTTGGTCCCTCCCTTTTTATTCAGCTTGACTGACTTCCCACGTGACCCAAAATGGCGCTGGTTTCCAGTGACCAGGGCAGCCGTAGACTTTCATTTATGTTCCTTTAACTTTCCTGCGCCATGTTCATTGTCTTTCCCTACATTTTGCATCCTTGTTACTATCTCTTGGGGTATAAATTTGATACAGACTTTGATTATGTTTATAGCCTGAGAGGCTCAAGCCTATGCAACTCAAAGCTCCTTGGCCTTCTTCCAGAAGTTTCTTTATTGCTTTCATAATAACATGGAACAAGCTACCAGAAAAGTTCTTTAAATAAAACAACTGTGTTAGGTCTTTATTATTTTTTGCCTTTCTGTGGCAGGAGACACCAGTGGATGGTAGATCTTGTCAAGTCGGGGGGTCTGAGTAAAATCTGCATGACTGACAGAGGCCCACACAGGGTCACTTAGGCTATACTTGACATCCGATCAGGTGAAAATTTAGCTTCAGAAACTTGGAGAAGACCTCGGCTGCGGAAACCATTTTCAAAGAAAATTAAACTTTCTAGATGGTTTAAACACATGTTTTTAAAACTTATTAAATATCTTTTCTTTCTGGAAAAGACATGCTTCAAGAAAATGGAGTAAAAGATAAATAGTAGGAAAAACAATCTTTTCTGCAAATGTCCCAGAGTAAAAGCAAATTAAAAATGCACTTACTCACAAGGTAGGCTCTGCCCTAGTTTGGCAATTTGTTTTTATTTTCTCCCTTCTCTTTACTGTGTATATAACAGTTTGTTTCATGCGACTTCTTAATGAAACATCTAACAGTATGTAATGGTGGCGAGTGGCTGATGTTAGGCTGTGCTTTATTGCAGTAGCTTACTGTGGGTATTTCTACTTTGCAGAGATAGTTTAAACCCCCTGGAGGGCTCCGTCCAGCAGAGAGGACGTCTCACATAGAGACCTCACATAGATACCTCTGGGAGAATCAGTAATGATGCTTCTATTGTGTCCAGTTCAGGTTCAGAGCATGGCTTTCTTTTGCTTAGCATAGAAAATCATCATTTGTTGTTCTAGCCTCTTTAGAAAGTCGGAGTTGTTGGAATATACAGTGGAAAAGGGCACAGAGCTGGAGGAGCACTCTAGTGGCAGGTAAAAGGAAAATTTCAACTTTGCTTTCACTCTCACTCTCTCGCTCTCTCTGTTTCCCAACATCCAATCCCTCAGGCTGATTCTTAGTGCTGCAATAGAACACCAGCTGTAGCCTCCCTCCTTCACCTTGCTCGTGTCTCCAGTGGATGCCATAGACCCTCCCCTTCTGGCCTCTCTCCTCAACAACTCATTGTTGTGTCCCACCTACCCTGAACTCAGGCAGACACTCCCTGCTCAACCACAGGCCACGATTGCATCTTAGAAGACCAGATAATCTGATCATAGACATCTCCACTCTATCTCTGTTCTCCTAGACCAGTGGCTCTCAACCTTCCTAATGCTGTGACCTTTTAATACAATTTCTCATGTTATGGTGATCTCTAACCTTTGGATGGTCTTAGGTGAGCCCTGCGAAAGAGTGATTTGATCCCCAAAGGAATCACACCCCATTGCCCTGATCTAATTACTAAGGTTTGGCTTGTCCTTAACACTATAACAAAACACCAGCTGCAGCCTTCCTTTCCCTCTGTGTGTGTCTCCTGTGAATCACACAGACCATACCCTCCCAGTATCTCTTTCCTACTCATTTTTGTGTCCCAGCCACCAACTCAGACAGAAGCCTCCTGTTCAACCACAGATCATACTTGCCAGAAAACCAGGTGGGCTGCCTGCAGACCTTCTCCACGCCTTCTGTTTCCCTAGACCCAATCACTCAGTCTCTTCTCTAGCCTTGCAACAGACCATCCCCCATGATCCTCTTTCTTCCACTTGTCTGAATAATATTTCATAATTTCTGCTGAAGAAATAATATAATATTTGGGAGTTTTTTGGAGATTCAATTGTGTTATGTGATATTTTTCTAAAAACTGTCTTATGAGAGGATGTTTTTGTTAAAGCAGATACATGGGAGGATGTTTTGCAAAGAACAGACATTTGGTGTTTTTCTGAAAAGAGTATGCAATGTTTTGCTAGAGAGAATGCATGATGTTTGGAAAGGGTATAAATATAGCCCAACAGATAGTGGACATGGACAAGGCTGTGTGGCATTGGTTCACCTTGCCATTTTTGCTGATCATCATTTGTCATGACTTTATAGAGAGAAATACACCAAAGAACTTCTGGCTGCTTCTTACTGGTTCCTCAGACTCAGGTCAATTTGCAGATTGCAGTTTCTTCTGGGTTAAACTACCATTGCTGAGTCTTTGCCAGTAGATTGAGCTACTGCTGCTGACTCATGTGAACTAAACTGTTGATATCCTGACAACACAGATTGGATTCTGCCCCAAAGAACCATTTCTAAAGAGGTCCACCTTCTCTACTGCTCTATTAACCTTTTCTTTCTATTATCTCTGGTACGTGGTGGGCTAGAAGAGAGGTTAAAACATTTACATACACTTACTAAAATAGGTTTAAAAACATTTAAGCCTATACTCGTCACTGTCTCCCAGCCTCTAACACCAGCAGGCATTCCCTGTGAACTCAGAAGCAGCTGAGTAGGCCAGTAAAATAGGCAACACACAATCATCATGCTCTCTGGCAATCCAAAAGAAAAAAGAAACCAAGGAACAAACAACCCACCCAACAATGATGAACACAGAAATCATTACCTAGACATATAACTACCCCAGACCCAGATGCCTAGAAGCCAGTGTAAGAACATAATAACATGCAGGGCAATATGTCTCCACTAGAGCCCAGCTATACTACCATAGGCCCTGAATCTTCCAACATAGCTGAAGCACAAGAAAAAAGACCCTAAAATCAACTATATGAAGATGGTAGAGGTTCTTAGAGAGGAAATGAATAAATCCCTTGAAAAAAGCTAGGAAAACACAAGCAAACAATTGGAGGAAATAAATACATCTTTTTAAAGGAAATCAAGAAAAAGAAACAGTTGAAGGAAATTAATTAAACTGTTCAAGACTTGAAAATAGAGATAGAAGCAATAAAGAAAACACAAACTGAGGGAATTCTGTAAATGTATAATTTAAAAATCCAAATAAGAACTACAGAGGCAAACTTTACCGAAAAAATAAGAGATGAAAGATAGAATCCCAGTCATTGAAGATACATCAGTCAAAGAATATGTTAAGTCTGAGAAATTCCTTACAAAAAACATCCAGAAAATCTGGTAAACTATGGAAAGATCAAACCTAAGAATAATAGGAATTGAGGAAGGAGAATTCCAGCTCAAAGGCCCAGAAAATATTTTCAACAAAATTATAGAAGAAAACTTTTCTAAAGAAAGAGATACCAATAAAGATATAAAAAGCATATAGAAAACCAAAGAGATTGGACAAGAAAATAGAGTTCCCTCATTACATAATAAACAAATCACTAAACATACAGAACAAAGAACGAATATCAAAAGCTGCAATATTAATTATCTTAATTCCCCAATAGAAATACACAAACTAATGAATATCCTTTCTTCTGCTGCATCCAAGAAATACACGTAAACGTCATGGATAGATGTTACCTCAGGGTAAAAGGTTAGAAAAAGATATTTTAAGCAAATGTGCCTATAATGGGTAATATTTTAAAAAGCCATGTGGTTTGTCTCTTCTAGCTATTTGGGCTGCACGCCATGTTCCCACACTAGAAGCGGCCAGAGGCCAAGAGCACCCCATGAGACATTCCACTGATCAGCTCCATGGAGACCACAGCCAAAAGCATGAATCTTGGGCCAACCCTGTCACCTTCATGGTTCTCTGCTAAGCCCCAGACAATACCCACCATATTCGTGATACCTGGTAGAATGAAGACTCTTAATGCTTAAAGATTATCCAATAGATTTATATATTTGGAAATTCTCAATTAACAAGATGCCCACATAATTAAAATAGTTACCCAATATCTAACCTTTTGCTAGAAATTGCTGCCCAGGACTGTTTTCTACCCATTTGACCCATCTGTCTTCCTCTATCGTCACCCACCTTCTCCCTCTGCTTCCTCTCCTTTTCTCCTCCCAACTCCTCACTTTGTCTACCTTTCATACTGCCCAATTACCGAGCTTTATTGCAAATATAGCAGGAAGATATCCCGCTACATGGGCCTAAGAAGCAAGCTGGTATAGCTGTTTTAATATATAGTAAAATATCAAACCAAAAATAACCAAAAGAGATGGGGAAGGATACTACATAGTCGTCAATGGTAAAACCCAAAACTCAATTCTTAACATCTATGGCTCAAACACAAGGGCACCCAGTCTTGTAAAAGAAATACTAGTACAGCTTAAATCACATATTGAACCCCCTCACAGACTGATAGTGGGAGACTACTCCACCCTCACCACTGGACAGTTTCTGCCATCCAGACAGAAACTAAACAGACATGCTGGAGCTAACTGACATTATAAACCAAATGGACCTACTACATTTTCAGAACATTTAATCTAAACACAAAATATGCCTTCTTCTCAGTCCCTCATGGAACTTCCTTCAAAAGTGGCCCCATACTCAGAAACAAGGCAAGTCTCAACAGACACAAGAAAGGTAAAATAATCTCCTGCATCCTATCAGACCACCACAGATTAAAGCTGGATATCAACAAGAAGAAGAACAACATGAAGGTGGAACTGGGTCACAGTCAGTTGAGTTGCTGCTGAAGGGGTCCTTGGAGTTCCCCAAACAAGCCAGGCTGATGCTATAACAAAGAGTTGCTCTCTGAAACTGACAGTGGGCCCCATTGCCAAGGACAACTTCCACGCAGCTCAGTAAGTGTGGAGAGGTTGAGTTGGCAACTGCATGAAGCCCTCAACTCTACAGACACCAACCCAGCACAAAATCTTTGACCAACAATATGTCCTGCCTGCAAGATGTGCTAGGACAATGATGGCACAGAACTTTTGGAAATGACAAATCAATGTCTGATTTAACTTGAGGCCCATACTCAACACTGATTGGATGGTCAGAAACCAAAGACGAATGGTCTAAAAAAATCAATAAAGTTATTCCTAATGATATTCTGCTGACTTTATAGATTGGTGCCTTATCCTGTCATCAGAGAGGCTTCCTCCAGTGCAGATGGCAGTAGATGCAGAGATCCATAGCCAGGTATTATATAGAGAGCGTCTAAGTTGAGACTCTCCTCTTGCTCAGGGAATCCTATGGAAAAGGAGGCAAGATTATAGGAGTCAGAGGAGACAGAGGACACAAGGAGAACATGACCCACTGTGTTTGATCTTACAGAGACTGAAACAGCAAGCATGGGACCTACATAGTCCTGCACCAGGTCCTCTACATATATGTTACGGATGTCAGATTGGTGTTTTTGTGGGACTCCTGTGAGAGTGCAGGTACTCTGACTCTTTTGTCTGCCCTTGGGACTCTTTTCCTCCTGTTAGGTTGCCTTGTCCAGCCTCAATATGAGGGCTTTTGCTTGTCTTATTGTATTTTGTTTTGTTGTGTTTGGTTATTGTCTCTTTGAAGCCTGATCTTTTCTGATGGCAGACAGAGAAGGCATGGATTCTAGGGGAAAGGGAAGGTGAGTGGGTGGGGAGAGCTGTGAGGAGTGCAGGGAGGGGAAACTGTGGTTGAGATGTATAGTGTAATGGAAAAATATATTTTCAATTAAAAAAGAGAAGGAAACATGAGGATAGATATTCTGTTGCAACCAAGAAATTGCATATGTGATAATGCAAAACAAAAAAATTACATGATGGATAAAACATAATCATTTGTAGACTTTCAGATAATTGAATTAAAATGTTTAATCATTGAATGAATAAAAGAATGAATCTTGGCTCATTTGCCTTTTAGATCGGTATGTGTTTATTATTTAGAAATTCTGTCTTTGTAATTGGTTATCTGAAGAAGAATATTCTTTGAAAGAAAACCAATCTTGGCTAATATATATTATACTCTTTACTAGATATTTCATTGACTGGGCTGTGTTATGATTGATTAGCTCTGCACGTTAAAATATTTTTGGCCTCAATAAATACTTTTTTATTTATATTCTTTAAAGACAATTGCCTTCTGGCAAAGGGAATGAGTCACAAAGCAGCCTGCTGGCCTGAGGAGAGCTTTGTAATTTGACATATGTGGTTGTGAGGGTTTCAAAGAATTAAAAGCCAAAGCTTTAATTGGCATGGGAAATTTAGAGGCATGTTTCTGGAGAGCTGTTTGTTGCAAAGGTGAGTTGTTCAAGTGGTGGATCTCCTAGCTGCCAGATGACTGGTTATAGTGGTACAGCAGGAAGCTTCTTGAAAAGAGGAAATGGGGGTTGTGAGGAGGTGGGATTTGATGAGTGTGGGTGGAAAAACCAGACATGAATGAGGGTGATTCATTTGGTAACTTTTTGTCAAAGTCTACTGTCTGAGCTCCTAAATCTGTTAAGGTCATTCATGGACCCTTTGAGGTTATGATCAATGCTTGATATTGATTCTCACCCTTAACTTTGAACTACAGACATTTGGGGGTTACTCAGCTCTTTGTTATGGGAGGTATCCTGGGTGTGTATTGTAGAGGGTTTATCTACGTTGCTGGTCTTTGAATGGCCATCTTCCTTCCCTCAAGAGACGCTAAACAAAGTTGGCAAACATATTGCCAAATGTCCCTGCAGGACGATATTGATCCAAGTTTGAAAATTATTTCTCTGTGAGTATGTAAAGATACCCCACATTTATAAGGGGTGAGAATTAGCTGATGCATGAAACCTATTCAGGAGCTCCCCCACAACATCAGGAGAATTAAAACGTTAGCTCAGCTCTTCTTGTCCTGACTTCTCATCACCAGTTTAACGAAAGACATGGTTACCTATGTCAGGTCACACTTAAAACTTTTACCTATGATGTCATACCAACTATCTGTCTCCTAGGACAGTCATTCACTGCTTCTAATACATGAAAGTCAGCTGAGGCCATGGTGACTGGTAAGCTCACCACCACAGCACATTGCTTCTCTCGCCCTCCACCTCCTCTTCCTCCTTCCCTCTCCCAAACTTGAGAAGTGTTTTCCTTTTGAGAAACAAAAAGAAATCCTTTGCTTTTGTCAAAAGATATCAAATATCATGGGTGCCTTCTTTTCATTCTGTTTGTGAAAAAAGAATCTGTTCTAACTCAGGCCTGGGATATGTAGGCAGTTGTCTAAGTGTCCTTGCTAACTTGTCCTTGTCCACTGGGGCAAGTATTGACCCCCTGGCTTGTCTCTAGGTTAATTAAGGACACATAACTTGTTACTAGAATCAAAATGATAAACTAGGCCCATGTTTCTTTTTTTGGAATTTGAACTCAATACAGAAGTGACCTACTGTCACAGTCTAAGGATTATAATAATGTCAACCAAGTTCTGCTATAAGGAGGATAAGGAATTTGGAATAAGTCTACACACACAGCTCCAGGGAGGATCTAGGATAAGTCTACATACAACCTTATAGGGAGGGTCAGTTTCATTGATCCCTGTAATTCATTGGTCTTTGTCACTAGACATTACCTTCATTGGTCTCTATAATAGACCCATTAGACTCAACCTAGATCAGGTAGAGCCATTGTAGGCCTTTGCATGTAGCTATTTTCCTACCAGATATGCCTACAAACAGTAGGGGGAGTAAATAGAATCTTGAAGGAATTACCAGGCAGCCTTTCATGGCAGCACTTCCCACGGGAAAGCCAACACTGTTGCTAGGACATTGTCTGACAAGGGAGTAACAGAGATGCCCAAGTTTGTTAATGAGTAGAGTGGAGGTCAGCTCTAGGGCTGTGGTATCTGCCATGTCATGGGATGTCAAGTGTAGCCAAGGGGGAGGTTTACATGTGTCTTCAGGTTAAGTAACTGGGTCCATGTAGTGTCTCTTTGGCTAAGTGTATGGCCCTCAGTACACTTTGAGGAGCTGAGCCAGCCACTGTGCTAAAAGTTAATATCGACATTTTATGCTAGGGAGATGTTTTCTCCAGATAGAGATTTCACCCATCTTAGATCCTGCTGGGGTTCCTTTTAAAAGCGTGGAGGCTACAGAGAAATGTTCTCAACAGTCAGACTGCTTCTAGAGCCAAGGAACAGGGACATTTTATAGCTAGGGGAAGATTTTGGTTGGCAAAAAAAAAAAAAAAAACATGGCAGTTGGAACACATGTGATATATGTGTGTATGTGAGTGGGTATAGCCACCTGAACACATTTGGAAGCCAGGGGATGCTGCATATCCTGTGCTATCAATCTCTACTTTATTCCCCTGAGAATGTGTCTTTCACTGAACTTGGAGCCAGTGGGTCAGCAAGCCCCAATAACCTTTGTCTCTGACCCTTCATAGCAGCGGGGAGACCTCCACATGCCGCCATATCCAGCACTGACATGACTGGCTTTTGATGTAGGGGCATGTCCTCATGCTTACACAGAAAATGCTCTTGTGTGCTGAGCCATCTCCCCAGCCCCACTAGGGTCATTTGTAAGCAACAGCCAAGAATGTTAGACATTGAAGATTTGTGCCATGCTCCACATGAATTTTGCATGTCTCACAAGATCAGGTATAATCACCCGAGTGTCAGCCTTAATTCTGTTGAACATGGAAGCACAAAGTAGTTTCGCTTGGTCTTATTAGTCACTGATAAATCTAGAAGTGCATCATCTACCAGTTAATTAAAGGGTGATTGTCTCTTTTTTTTTTTTTTTTGGTCTGGAAATATGACAAGAATTCTTCGTTTTAGAAAATCATGTTGATAATTGCTTATTTGAGTTGCCAAAATGCAATGCGTTTGTATCAGCAGGCTTCTGAAGTGGTTACAAACATAATTCTCTCTGTGATAATGCAAATATATAAATGTGTACATGGGCAAACACACACACATATATATATGTATATATATATATGGTTGTAGTTATATATGTACTTATTGGTTTGCGTTTGTAGTTTAAGGACTATTATTCAATTATTCAATGTAGCAGAAAGATATGCCTCCAGTGCTCTGAACTATCTTGAATAATTAGGAAGTGCTAAGGTTCTGACCATAGAGCAGTGTTTTATGGTGAGATGTTATCACCTTTAACTGCTTGATTCACCTGTGTCTTTACGTTTCTTTCGGGTATGTCAACCACACCTGGCACCAAAGCAGGGCATTCTGATGCTAAGGAAAGGGGACAGAGCTCCTCCCCATCAGCACAAAAACGGTCTGTGTCCTTCCTCACCGCTGAGAATATTCACGTGTGTTTCTTTTCTTTCCCATGATCCCCCCTGTTAGCATTTTCACCAGAAAGCGGCCTACTGTTTATGGTACGGACACCAGGCTCCCACAATTTTTAATTTTACTTAGACTGATCCTTCCATTGACTGTCCCTTATGTTATGTTTCTCCATTTAACATTGTTTAAAGTTTATGGCTATCTTCCCCATTACTCTCAGAGGAGCCAGAGTCCTTTGACTTCAGAGCATAAAGGCCTTTGCCAAGAATCTCATCAACCCTTTCTTTATGTCAGAGTCTCAGCCTACTTCTAGTGAGTCTTACTGACGTGATTAAGCTCTCCTGAATTCAATATTGTCTGTTACTTACAAGTAGAAAAGTCCTAGTTAATATGTTTACCTGACAATTGAAATGACTTTTAATTTCCTTATCATTAGGAACTTGTTCCATGGGGAACTTTCCTATGTGTCAGGCAGTGTTCCAAGTCCCATCTGTGCATGGTGTCATCTAATCCTCACACAAGCTGTGGGCGGCCAGTCCTATTATTATCCCCATTTCATAGATGAGGAAGCTTGGAAAGGTTAAATATCTTGCCTAAGATTCCACAATTAATAAGTGTCCTCCTCTGTCCATCACACCTAAGCCATTTAATACCCTAAATATAAAAGCATCCCTGATAAAAATAGAGAGAAAAGAAGACTAAATCCATCACCCAGACAGTTCATCAGATTGTGCTGTGATCTGCCTAGCTCTCCCCTAAATATTGGCTTGCAATCACTTTCTCATTACTCATATCCAGACTATATATAGTAACACTATGTCATCCAGAGAAGAATGACTTTAGCTGTTGGTGCTAACACATTTCAGCATGCATCTCTGTTTCTGCTTTGAGTGGTGTCTTATTTAATTGGTAAATTATTCCCAATCAGACAACGAAGAAGAATACACTCACAACCTGTGTATATGTTCATAAACATACAACTCCTGCTTTCTGTGTACTCAAGAGCTAGTGGACGGAAAAGACAACATGGATGGCTGTTGCTGGAACTAACAAGGGCGAGGAAGGCCATTGTTTTAAACTCATTCATGTAAATTGTGTTTTCTCTGTGCTTACTGAAAATTATACCCCTAGTCCTGGTCTTGAAGCATGATTTCAAGAGAAATCAGGGCATGGGCTGAGCTCTTTGCCTCTATTGAAATGTAAAGCAAACTATAAAATGTTTGTGGATAGCTGTTCAGTTCCTCTCATATTCAGGCTTACCACCAGGCTCAGACCCTCCAGCCAAGCTACTTCCATTAATTCAAGCAGCCATACTCAGGTGAGCTTAGGGGATGTAAAGAAAGCAGACAGGGTTCTGCTTTAGACAGCTGTGTTGGTGCAACTATGACATTATGGTTGTTTGCTTGGTAGAGCTATGTGTCAAGACTCACTGCCATGAAAGAGCTGATGACTCAGAGTTACACAGTTCCCTCCCTTCATTTCTTCTGTCCAAGTGTCTTCAAAATTATCAATCTTTGGTTAACCCTTCATTCCCCATTATTTCCTCTCATAGTCCCTCCCAAATTTCTGACCAGTTCTCAGGACCGGTTTTTATTTCCTGGTATAGACACCACCTAATAGGTCAGGTGGGGTTTATAACATTCAATCATGCCATTTCTTTATAGATAAAAGACAAATTTGATCATTGAATGATTTATTCTAAAACAAAGAGATCATAGTTGATGGCTTCTGATAGGAAGCAGACTCAGTCCTAACCAGGCTCACATAAAACATCTCTCCAGCTCTACTGAATGAAGGTCTAAGAACAGAATAGATTGCACCGAAAACACAAAAAACAAAAAACAAAAACAACCGACCAACTAACCAACCAACCAAGCAATTGTATGTAGGAGTGTTGCTACTGCTTTCTAAGATTCTTCTAGATGATTCCACAGTAAATAAGATGAAGACTTATGCTGGTGTTATTCAGTACGGGCCAGTTTGACTACCAGTAAAAGTCACAACTGTATTGAATTATAGAACGTGAAATACACATAAACACATGAAATTAAAATAGCAGCAGTTATCATCTTTGGGGAACTCCAAGGCACTAACTTGTTATTTGGAAACTGTTCAACACAATGAATCATTCACTTTTCTGTCTTTCTTATATGAACTGTACCTCAGGGTAACCAAATAATTGGTAGATGAATGTCTTCTCTGTAAAAGTATTCCAGATATTGAGGGAGGAAAGGCAGAATTTTGAGATTAACATTCTATAATCCCTAATAAAGGAATAGATCTGGGGCCCAGTTGCTAAGACCACACAGGGAACACTGAGTAGATAGTGTGGCAAAATACACAACATCACCTGCATTATAGTACTAACTAAAAGTCTAATCTGAGTAATAAATTCATTAGAACATCTAAAAAATTACAGAGAAGAGAGGAAAACCTTAGGCACAACAGACGAAGTCAGCAAAAAGTCCAATGTTAGGTTTAAGCATAAATTTTATGAAGAAAGAAGTTGATAAAGGAGTTGAAAGAGACTTGAAATATCAAATAATTATAATGTAGGGTCCTTATATGAAAGCTGATGCAAACACGGTCATGAAACAATTGGGGATATTTCAACCCTGGCTGCATAATTGATCATATAAGATATTATTAGTATTAATTTTCTTTTGGTTCAATAGTATTTTATGATCACGTTTTAAAAAGAGCCATTATCTTTTATGGCTGCATATTGAATTGTTTGTGTAGAAATTATGGCTTGAATTTGCTTCAAAATAACCTAGGGAGCAATGGAGATACTTAGGATGAAAACTAGACATGAGTTGGTCATTGTTGAAGCTAAGTAATGGGTACACAAGGCCTTGTGCTAATTTTCTTTCCACTCATATACATTCTAGAATCTTCCTATAATAGATGAAAAGGGGGTAAGTAGAAAGCATACAGAGTACATAGCAGCTCTCTGGCTCTGGGCAATTAGACTTCCCCAATCCCCAGTCATCGCTGCCTGCTCAGTTTATCAGATACCCCCAAGTGCAGGGACTCTAAACCAGAACTGAACTTTTAGAACCAACTTTGTGCTCTTCAGCTTGAAAGCTACGAAGATCTAGAAGAAAATGGAATCAGGAAGAGCATGCTTCTGTTGGCTGTTGACATATCACACACTGTGCTACTCAAAACAACCTAAACTTACTGTCTTACAGTTCTAGAGATCAGTCCATGAAAACGTCGTGTCAGGAAGATGTGTTCTGGTTGTTTGTTTCTGGAAACTCTAGGAAAACCTTCTTCTTGCCTTTCCATCTCTTCAGAGAGCTCCAGAAGTCCTCAAGTGTTCTCTACAGCTGTGTCTCATAAATTTGGCTAATACCAACGAGAAGAAACACTGAGTCAGGACCCTTCACGTGTCTTCAACCAATCAACAGAGTGTCTTGTTTCTGTGTTTTTACGCTTAAAGAGAACCCATTAATGCACAAGGTTGATTATTAATGTTAATGTTGTGGCTCACAGCACTCTCACCCATGCTTGAGCTAAGTGTATCTAATAAACTTCTTCTTATAAGACACATCCCAACTATTTTGCCTTAAGAATATTAGGCACCACTTCAGCATGATATAGGTAGACCATTTTAAACAATGAAATCAGCTAGGACAACAAAAAACTACACATGAAAGGCAAATATGACAATATGTCATCCCTAAGATGTTTGTTTACAATGAAAATTTAAACCAGAAAACCAGAAGAGACAATATAGTTGTGTTTAACTTCCTCTAGGAATACAGACATTGGGCAACTTTGTCCTGTGCCCATCTGAGAAGGGCCATGTAAGTACCACATGAACTGATCTTGAAGATATAAGTACATTTTTAATAAGCAGATAATATTACAAAAACACAGAGATTGCAATAATGAGGATCAACAACTTCCCAGAGCAGAGACACATGGCTATTGTCTCTTTCTAGTCCTCTCTCACAGGGATTCTCTTGGATAAATCAGATGTAAGAGAATCCTAGGAAACATAGTTGGAAGGAGAAGGATGGGAAACATATCTGGCTAGAGCATCCACACACCACAGGTTGAAAGGCCCAGGTTGATGGTGAATGTATAAAGAGAAGGCATTGGAGGGACTTAATACCTATAGATTTGACACCTACCTGAAGATGTGCAGGTGTTAGCAAAGACAGAATGGTGACAGGCTATTCCCCCCTGCCCCGCCCTTAGAGACAGCATCAACTGATGTAAATGTAGCAGAAGCTATATTTGGAAGATGTGTGGTCACTCTTCTAGCTTTAGGAATAGAAAGCTCTAAGAGCATTTTAGAAGGGATGGATGTGGCCAATAACCTCCATTTCTTTGCTGCTGTTGGTGGCTGGACCACCTGGAGAAAGGCTGAGCTGGCCCTCCCTGCAATTCTGTTTATGGTTAGCATAACCTTGAACTTTCAAGGGTAGCCCATGCCACCACAGCTGCCTATAGTATTGGATGAGAGAGAGAGAGAGAGAGAGAGAGAGAGAGAGAGAGAGAGAGAGAGAGAGAGACAGAGAGAGAGAACAAAACTCGGTGTGACAAAGGGTG
>NW_021604594.1:10155913-10187426 GCF_004785775.1 Grammomys surdaster
GAGAGAGAGAGAGAGAGAGAGAACAAAACTCGTTGTGACAAAGGGTGATGAATTTAAAGCAAATCAAGAAAAAGATCACCTAAGCACGGAGCTGGCAGTTCACTTGAGTAAGTTGGTGATTTACGACACAATGTTTTTATTTGATTTGGCATTACAGGGATAAATTATTGAGTGTTAATTGTATGTTGATAAGCTGTTCCTACTTAAATTTATTCCTTCCTTGGTTTGTGTTAATTGGGGTGTATTGGAACAGAAGGGAATTGCCCACTTAATGCCTGGTTTGGTTTAGGTTGTTGGTAATAAGCGTGGTTTTAATTGTGTCTTTGCTTTTATTCATGCTAAGAGAATAAAGAACTCCTATGGTGAGATTCTCTCCTGGACATTAATGCATTTTTAAAAATAAATGAATTGTTACAAAGTGCCATACTCCTGTTTACCTGTTAAGTTTACTTACGTTGTAGCAGAAGGTAGGGTCAGAGGTGGACTGGCAGAAGGCTGGAGACATTCAAACGAATATTTTAGCATTTGAAATTTAAATCCTCTTTAGATAAAGCGATCAAGGGGCTGTGAGTGGTTTTACTTCTGATTTCCATTTCTTTTCTCAGGCAGGAAAGGACTTGAGTGAGGATGGGTCCTGAAGGGCAGCATGGAGAACCTACGTGTGTTCATGAGTAGATGTGGGTACAGGGCCAGGGGTGAGGGGCACACCATGAGACAGTAAGGATCTTGTTTTTTCGGGGTCTAGGGTGAGCAGTTGAGTACCATGATGTGAAAATCCAAAATCTGAGATGCTCCAAGATGCAAAAGCGCTCTGACTTTAAGATTAATTCCGTGTGTATGTTTTATGTCCACATTGTGGGGGGGGAAGGGTATGTGAACTTGAGTGTCATTCCTGTTGAGGCCAGAGATTAGGATACCTGAGGCTGGAGTTAAAGGTGGTTGTGGGCTGCATAACTTGGAACTGAACTCAGGCCTTCCAGTCCCAAGACCCAAACAATTAAGCACTCCCCTGACATCACAAATGGAAAACACCATGACACACTGCTTCACGCACAAACATATGCAACACTGCCTTTAGGACATCAATTTATCAATGAGTCAAAGAGTTTGTATTTAGATTTGGGTTCTATCCCCAAGATATCTCATTTTATAGTCACACACACACATACACACACACACACACACACACATACACACACACTCATATGTTGGAGAGATGAGAGGTAATGACAAGTAAATCTAGAGAGATGAGTGTAGATAAAGAAGGCTAAGGCTATGTGGTCCTGGAGAGACTCCATGGAACCTAAAGTCAGCATCAATATAAACTCCTTTAGTATTCTTGGAAATCTTGACCTTGATTTGATTTCTGTCTTATGGTTTGCTAGGGTTGATAACTGGCACCTAGTTTCTCAGAGTGTGGTGCTCAGATCAATGGCATGACTTTCCTAGAGGACTGCTGAGAAATGCAAGTGTGTGGCTCTCCTTCCAGTACTACGCAATTGGAATCACTGAGGATGAGCATAAGAATTGATTTCAACAAGACCTCCAGATAGTCCTGTTGTATATTAAAATTTGAGAAGCCCTAAACTCAAATAAAAATATGGCAAGGAATAAGAGCCTGAAAAGGGACAGGAAGTAAGGCTCAAACCATGACCCTGCCAGGTGCCAGCTACGAGGTCTCTGACAAGTGACCACCTCTGAGATTCTGAATGGTTGGGTCTGCTCATAGAGTTGCTGAAAGGGTCAATGAGACAGCATGAGAAAAGTCTATGTATAGAATCCTGCCATTGCTCAGAGGGCGTTCATCCTTGTTATTCTATGACCACTAAAGCCCTGACTCCATCCAGTCTTCACATGCCAGTGTGGGTCCTATAACCTCCTCGTCCTCCATCTCTCTTACTATGCTGTCAGTTTGGTTGAGCTATGGAACTTGGAGGCAAGTGATCTTGTGAGCACCTTAGATAATGAACCTACTCATCCCTGAGCACACCCTGTCCCCAAGATAACAGGCCAGCATTAAACTGCATTTGGTCTTACTTTATACTTTGAGAATCCTGTTGTTTTAGGTTTCTATTGCTGTGATAAAACACAACCAAAAACAACTTAGAGAAGAAAGGACTTGCTTTAGCTTACAACTTGTAGGTCACACCTTGTCACTAAGGGAAGTTGGGTCAGGGACTCAAGGTAGGAACCTAAGAGGTAGGAATGGAAGCAGAGGCCATGGAGGAATGTTGTTTCTAGCTTGCTCATCATGGTTTGTTTAGTTTGCTTTCTTATGAAACTCAAGACCACCTGCCAGGGGTGACACCACCCACCATGATCTGTGCTCTCCTATACCAACCATTAATCAAGAAAATAAGAAAATGCCCACAGATTTGCCTACAGACAATCTGATGGGAGCATATCTCAATTAAGATTCCTCTACGAATATATGTATAGGCTTGTACCGAGTTGACAAAAACCAAACAAATCCATGACCTCAGGAGGCCTTAGATAATTTGCTAGGTTTCCAGTACCAGGCATGATTTCCATCTTGCTGACCCTTCTGAGTCAAAGCTCAAGCCACAATCATATAATCTTCTTTAGTTGGTGAGAAAGTGCATATCTCTATAATGGAAATGGTCCTCGGACATCCAAAGTGTCTGGTCACACACAGTCACATGGTCACCAGGTCACATACATAGTCACTAGGTCACACACATTGTTCTACCTACACATTTAGCTACTGTCATCAGTGTCCACATAACCACAATGAGCAAGAAGTGCTCCCCATTCCGGGACAGTTGTGGGCCCCATCTCCGGCCTCTGTGTAAAATACATAGGCAGAATGGCAGGTTGGAGCAGCAGCTGCTGCCACCTCCCTCTGGGCCACCATAATGCATCCCATGAGGCCAGCCCAAGCTTGGATGAGTCTCAGAAAATTATCAAGCAATCCTGACTTGTTTAATTTTTCTCTCCTAAGAACTTGAACGGCATGTCCTCTTAATCATCCTATGAGAGCAAAGACAAAAGAAAAGAAAGACATTCAGGAAAACAGAGCAATTAATCTGTTCATTCAAGTTCAGCAAATGTGTTCTGAGCACACTCATTCCTCTATTCCTAGCCCCTCTGATAGGCACACAGAGCTTGCATGCAGCACTGGAGACACTGGGCAAATTGAGAACACAGCTGCACTTGAGAATGTGGGAAGCCAGTGGAGAAGAGATGGGTCCTGCATTGGTGGACATTTCCTGTGTGCTAGGCTCTGGGCTAAGAGATTAATACTTACATGAGCTTTGTGAGATCCATAGTCTTTAAAAAAAATATGTAAAGATTGTATCTACTTATTTTTAATATTGTTCTTTTTCAAAATTAAAATATAATTAAATTATTTTCCCTCTTTCCTTTTTTTATCCCTCCAACCCCTCCCATAACCCTTCTGTTCTCTCTCAAATTCATGACCGAGTTTTCTTAAATTGTTGAATTGTCATTATATGTAATATACAAATTATATTTTAAATCATAAAAATATGACCCACTCAGTCTGTATAATGTTATTGTGTAGAGATAATTTCAGGGCTGACTATTTGGTATTGGATAAACAGTTGGGGGAAAATGTTTCCTGGGGGAGATGATTTCTTCCAGTTCTAGCATTCCTTAGTTGCCTGCAGTTATTTATCTAGGGTTGAAGCCTTTTGAATGAGATTTCCCCCTTCATATTAGCATGCGTATTGATATTGTCCTTGTTCAGATCTTGGTCAGGTAGGCATGTTGATGAGACTTCCCAGGTATAGCTTTTCTGACATTTCTAGGAAATAATACTCTCACAGCAGACTTCCTGTTCTTATGTTCTTTCTGTCCCCTCTTCCTCTGTGTTCTCTGAGCTTTGGGTACAGAAATTGCATTGTAAAATGTCATCTGGGGTGAGGCACCATGGGGCCACTTGTTCTCTGCATTTTGATCGATTATGCCTTTCTGTAATGGTGTCTGTCTGTTGTAAAGATAGACTTTGATGAGGGGTGAGAACTACATTTCTCTGTGGATCTAAGGATAAATATATAGAATGCAGTTAGGAATTATGCTGGTTTAGCAAAGTGACGGTAGAAGAGTCTCCTCCAACATCCATGACATAACTGACCCCACAGAGTTGGCTAGGTTTACAGTACCAGATATGATTCACCTATTGTGTTGTGGTCCTTAAGTCCAATTAGAGAGCTGGTGGTTATAAGGACCACCAATGTCCTTGTACCCTCAGGGTTATCACTCAGTGCATGGCATTATTGTAGTTCATAGCTATCACGGATAGGAGTACAGGTTGCTTCCCTTCCTTGGAAAGTAGCGTGGCACTTTCTGATAACAAGAAACCTAGTTTTCAAGGAGGAGGCTTTCAGGTCAGACCCAGACCAGGTCCTCTGTGTCCTATGCCCTAGTTCATAGTGTCTTTAGTTATAGGGACTTACCTTCCACCCCTGGGAAGCAACCAAAAGCAGCAGCAATACCCTGTGATGTTTGGGAAGTCTCTTGTATTCTTCTGGCTAACAACTCAAAGTGGGGGGGGGCAGTGTCCAGTGTTGGGGGCTTGTTAAATAATCTATGACTCTTTAGGGAATGCATTGCCAGTCCAGATGAAAATGTTTTATTTAAACTATATTTGAATACATATAGACTTATATGTCCTATATAATTTTAAGTAAATAAATTATTCCTGTGGCTTTTTCAAATATACTGTTATTTTACTCTCCTTCCGTGTTGATCTCCCTTCTCCGTATCCAATTAAAGCCCCTCTCCTACCTGCTTTCCCATCTCCCTTTGCAAATCACCTGAACCCAGCTACTCCCTTTTTTACTGCCTAGCCTCATGGCCCCTTTTTACTTTCCAGGTTTCTGCAATTACTCCAGGTTATAGACACACATCTAAAGATTTGGACTAAGAAGCCACAAATGAAAGAATGAAACGTGACATTTGTTTTTCTGGGTCTGGGTTACCTCACTCAATATGAACGTTTACATACCTACCCCCAATTTCATTTTTATTTACAGCTGAATAGTATTCCATAATGGAGAGGTACCATTTTCATTTTCTATTTATCAGCTGAAGGGCGTTTAGACTGTTTCCATTTCCCAGTTACTATGAGTACAGTAGCAATGAACATGACTGAGCAAGTGTCTGTGGAGTAGGAGAGCTCAAGTCCTTTGGGCAAACGCCAAGGTGTGATATACCTAGGTCATAGAACAGATTTATTTTTGACTTTTTGAGAAATCTCCACACTGATTTCCAGAGTGACTAGGCCAGCTTGCAATCTCCCCAGAGTTACCTTTCCCCTGTATCCTCTCCAGCATCGTGACCCAGAGTCTTATTCCATCTCCAAGTGAAGACTCACAGCAACTATCCCACGAAGCCTGTGGATATAAGATGAGAGGGCAAGAAGAAGATGCTACCATTCTTCTTTGGATGATCTTGTTTGATTTCTTCACCATATCTGAAATTTTGGTTTGTTGCTTTGTAGAAGAAGATTGATTGCTACATCAGAATTTTTATATCACTGTATTAATTTTGAGAATGGCCAAAATAATATGTCTCAGAGTAGGTGGCTTAAGCAACAGGAATTTAATTATTAGAGTAGGAAGCATGAAATCCAAGATGGGACATCCTCTGAGATCCTGTTCCTTCACTGGCATGCATTCACCCAGGCTCTGGTATTCTTCTTTCCTCTTCCTCCTTTTCCTCCTCCTCTTCCTTCTCCTCTTCCTCCTCTTCCTCCTCTTCCTCCTCTTATCTAAGATGGATCTCACTATTCATCCACTCCATGGTTGGCTTAGAACTTGTTATATAGACTAGGCTGGTCTTGAAATCAAGGAAATATGCTTGCCTCTGTCTCCTGGTTGTTGAGACTGTCCCAACACACCAGGGCAACTCCCTATAAAGGCACAATCAGTCAGATTGGATAAAGGCCTACCCTGATGCATTCTTTTCCACTTAATTACCCCTTAAAGAGCCTATTCCAAAATATAGTCATATTCTTGGTTACTGAAGGTTAACACTTCAACACTATGTATTTGGAGGGAATATTGTGTTGAGTTTCCTGTACTATAACAAATATCTGAGGCAGTCAATTTAGAAAGATAGGATTTATTTCTACTCATGATTTTAGAAAGTTCAACCCAGCAGATGATTTCATGTTCTCATTGTTTTGGACAAGAAGGTCAACATGACTAGAGTACATGGTAGAGAAAACTACTTACCTCATAGTTGGGAAACAAAAAAGAGGGACAAGAAGAAGCTGGAGTCTTACTGTCTTCTTTGTAGCCCTAAACTCTACAGATGACCCACTCCTTAAAGGTTTCACCAGACCTTAAAAGCACCACTCTGTGGATCAAGTGATCTATGAGCCTTTGCGGCACATTAAGATCTGAGCTATAATGGAAATAATTTTGAAAGAAACAACTATGGAATCTGGACTGTCACTGCCTTCTTATATTCCTGTCTCTCTTGTGACTTCCTTGAGTCACTCAGGAAGAAAAGACAGTTAAATACTAAATGTAATACATAGATTGGGGGTAGAATGTTTATTATAGTGTGGGTGGCGTGTTCTCGCCCGCGAGTAACACAGACACCAAAGTTCTTCAGCAGATCTTTATTACGATGTTATAGAGAAAAGACCCACTGGGAAAAGGCCGGCTGTTGGGAACCGGCTGGCGGAAAAGGCCCCGAGCCCCGGGAAGGCCCTGGTTAAATACCCCCTGGAGTGATGTGTACATACCCGGTTGGTCAGTTGCCCATAAAATTCTATATGCCCCGGAAAGGGCTTGTGACTTCGCGCGCTTTCCCCTTACACAAAGACAGTAAATTACAGAACTTGTGAGGACATCGCTTCCCCGAGATGTCTCTGCTCTCCACGGCTCTCTACATTATAGTTTATGCTGGATCAGAATCAGAATCAGATGAAAACGATGCAAAAAATGAGAGGAGTCTACTTTGAAGAGTTCCTATTGCCTCTTGGTAATACGGAGACCATTTTATGAATGAATGTATAGTATTTGGTAATAGGAACTCTAAAACAAACTCAAAATCTCAAAGAAAGTTGAGTTTTGTCCCAAGTTGGCGGTCGGTGATGCCATGCATGAGAAAAACACTCTTGATGCAGTGGTGGTTTGGTAGTTTCTTTCAGTAGGATAGAACATTGAAAGTTTTCTGACCTCCTTTGAGTTCGTTTTTCTTGTTAGTGAGCCATAGAACCAATCTGAAACAATGACTGAAAAGTATACCTGAGGTTAGGAATACAGAAAAAAAGAGAATGCTGGGGAAAGAGTGGGTTGTTTTTCTTAAACCTTATGTTTCACGCTGATATATTTTCCCAAAGAGAAGCTCTGAGCATGGAAGGATTACTACATATTTCCTTCTACCTCCTCTATTCATGTGGTCCTCCTCTTCCTTCTGCCCCTGTCCCATTTTACATTAACTAGCAGGGTCATCGATTGGTGCCCCAGATGCCAGGACAAGCTTTAATTCAATGACTTTAGAGAGTCTTAACTTGGGACAATTTGTCTGCCTGTAACATCCCATGGAATGAACTTTCTTATCACTTGTTAACTTCCAGGGCAGAGTTCATTACAAAACATTCTCACTGTAGATCTGTGACCAGAAGCTGTGGAAGTCCCATGAATACAAACACGTTAGCCTGTACTCAAAATATGCTTATGGGGCAGATTCAGATATGATTAATGTCGGCACCAATGAGCATACATTAGTGGAATTTGCATATATAAATTTGAATAATGTTCAAGGACGTCAAATGATTTCAGACTTAATAATTACAATACCAAATATTTATTGAAGTATCATGTACCTGACAGTGCTGTAGTAGACCTTTCACATACTGATTTAACTACACTCCAAGGGAGCTATGTAATTTAGATCCTGCTATCATAGCCATGTTATAGATAAGGCAATCAAGGCACACAAAAGTTTACTACCTTATCCAAGTCTACAAGATGAACTCTTGGGAACAGACCTGAGAACCTGACTCTGAATTCTATGCTCTTATCCTCTGTGGTATGTAGCCCTAGATGTTAAATACATAAGGTCATTCCTTTGCTTGGGAAATTAGGAAGTTATATGGGAAACTGAAAGCTAAATGAATACATTATCTCAGACTTGGCTTCAGGAGACTCACTCATTCAGAAGTATCCTTTAGTAAGGAGGGTATGAACAAAGTGTGACCCTGTAAGACTTGGGTCTTTCCTTATGTAACTTTGAAGGCACTGACGCATGTATGACAGTAGACAACAAACACATCACCAAAGACAAGTTTCTGGGTCTCAGAGTTACAGTGACCAATGAGACATAGATTCTCTTCTCATGAACATAGTGCTTGAGGTAAGGGACATATTTGATAACCCTGGAGGTAGAAGCTGGAGTTGGGTGATTGGGAAAGGAGCCTTGGAAAGAATTTCCAAGAAGGGGCATCAGAACTGAAGATAGACAGCAAATAGAATTTCACCCTTGTGTGAGGTGGGAAGGGTTGGCCAAGCCATAGAGGAAAGGGCACTACTGCTACTGTCTAGAGCATGAGGGTGTGCAGTGTTGACTGACGGCTCTTGAGGCTGGGCTTAAACTCAGTCCTCATGGGATGCAACAGGGTCAGCTATGAAGACAATTCTTCAATGACGTCTTGATTTTCTTAGCCAGTTGGGGCAAGTAGATTTGTTTACCTGGAATATAGTAATTGTGAAGAACACTCATCATTCTAGGAATGGTGTTTGGCTAACATAGAGAAAGTAAGCATCTCTCTTGATACACAGCCCCTCCCTACCATTCATATTTTTGCTACCTGTTTTCTGACACCAGGGAACTCTGGAGTTGGAGATTTGTTTTCATTACATATAGAATAATGAGGTTTTGTAAGTTACTCAAATTTGACTACACAAGGTATAGAAAGAATCTTCCTGAGAGTAGGTTTTGATAAAATATAGAGGGAAATGAGAAAGAATAAGGAACACACAGAGTGAGGGCACTTGAAAGAAATGGAGCAGTTACCCAAATATAGTTTAGAAGTCTGTTACATGAAGGGTAATGTGCTTCAAAGTCCATTTGGAAATGATACAGATTTCCAGAGATCTGTACACAGAGGTCCACCTAGAAGTTGCTACCTGTATGTCGAGATCTTTTTGGGGAGTCACAGATCAGATATCCAGCATGGAGGATATTTATATTACAATTCGTAACAGTAGCAAAATTATGAACAGTTATGAAGTAGCAACAAAAATAATTTTATGGTTGGGGTCACCACAACATGAGGAACTGTATTAAAAGGTCACACAGGTTGGGAACCACTGGTTGGTGCACTGTCTACCAAACAAGTTTCATCATCTGCTTCTGATGCTGCCTAAAGTCTACCCAGGACAAAAGAAAACACAGAGCTATGCCTATAGAGCTTTGGCTGGCTATTTGAAATGTACATCCTTTAAGCTCTTCCTTGTATACCAGTCAAAAATGAACACATAAGAACAATGAATCACCCAGTCTAAAAACTAGGTCTGCGCTTTAGTTTGGGACTTACAAATTTTCCTCCCTTTATCTGTGTCTTTTTAAGATGCCATTTCTGTCATCTTCCCCAAAGCAGGTTAGAAATAATACAGGCAAGTCTTTCAAAAACACATTATGTAACAAATAGTTCTAAGGACGTACAGGCTTAGATGTCTGAAAGTGAGGCTGTAGTTATGGCAATACATTTTGCCTTGATTGCACTGTGGCTCGGGCAGAGCAGCATGCCATGTGACCATGGTGACAGGCATTCATTCATAATTTGATGACTTCTCCACCTAGAATCTGGCAGCCTGACAGCCAGCACCTGCTCAATGCAAGCAATGAGCCAGGAGCTCCTCAGTAGTGAGGGGAGGATGTGGGCATAGGGACAGCTTGTCTCACTCAATATTCTTTTTGTCTTGTCCAAGCATGTAAAATTTAGGCTAAAACCTTTAGGTTGACCATAAAAATAACTCAAGGACCTCATCATTCTGTGCAAAGCTCCTGGAGTTGCCTGGAGAAGCCATTTATTTTTCTTAGCTTTGCAGAGGTATAAAGATGAATGGGTTGTAAAAAAAAATACATTAACAATTTATTGTTACAGGATCTGTAAAATTTTCAATGTGCAAATTCACTGCAGAGGAATCTACACTACAAAACTAAGAGCATCACTCTGTAAAGATTCAGACACAGAGAAATGTTTGTTTCAGGGTGGTATGGAGTGTATTGGGATTTTTTTTTTTTTTAGATGGGGGACCGGAATGTTAACAGAGGAGAGGTTAAATGTATTCTGGCGCATTCATATGTTTCAAAGAGGTTTTAGAAGTTTGGAGATAGTTTGTTCCACAAGCATGTGGATCTGAGATTGAGTCTCTATCCTCCATGTAGGGACTGGTGTGGTAGTATGTGTTTATAATCCCAGCACTGGGGAGACAGTGGTAGGTAGACCTTAGGAGCTCACTGACTAGAGTCTATCTGAACTGATGAGATTTAGTGAGAGACCCTATCTCAAAAACAAGGTAGAATGTAACTGAGGAAGTCTCTGGATGCTGGCCTCTGGTGTCCACACACCCATGCACACATATAATCTCACACAGATGCATGTGTATATACACACACACACACACATAAAGGAAAATATGTGTATATTGATCTAGAAGGGTACCTATTCATGTTGTTATATTTTAAAACCCAAAAAGTGTCTATTCATAGTTATATTTTAAAACTATAGACAAAAATGTATTGTATAAACCCATTTGTTTACAAATACGTATTTACATATTTGTAATTTCTTTGTGAGACTTGAGATACCTGGGGAGGAGTTCAAGTCAATTTTTTACGTTTGCTAAAGGTTAATATGGGAAGGATTGTTTGGCTTGTTGTAAGCATATATGTATGAAATACAATACTGCAAAGGAAAACCTACTTAACCATTTAAGATTTGCTGAGAAATAAATAAGGCAATATTTGTGAGTGTTTATTACAATCTTCAGTATTTTGTATGTATCTAGAAAATGCAGCCAGTGTTTGATTGCTTTATCCCTCTGCTGATATTACACAGCAGTCTGGTCTTGCCTTCTTTTTTACTGGCTTTGCTGCATTTTATGTTCCAGATGTTCTGGAGTCTGGATTCAGCATCCTTTCTCCCTGTCACCCTCAGGCCTCAACACACACACTTCTCTGTCTCATCTCCTGTGGCCTCTTTTTGACCTGGTTCAGCTCTGCAACCTTCAGGTTTGACCTGCAAGCAACCCTTCTGGGCTGTCCTATATTGTTAAATTCATCATCCTGTTGAGATAATCCGTCTAGTTATGTCCTTGTACTCTTAGCTACTAATGCAGGACCATGGGATGGGGACTAAGGTTGGCAGAGTAGCTGAGTGAAGAAGGTGCCAATGTCCCTGTGCCTGTGTAGGAAGAGGCAATGCCTAGCTCCTCACAGCTGGAAGCCAGGGCAGCACTGCCAACTGCAAGGTTTGTATTTCAGTTCCTGCTTGGGTCATCTAGGTGTAGCCATTTTGTTTCTCAGGTTTTTGAAAATTGGAAATCGAGTAAGGTGCTAGTCGTTTTTAAATGATTAATTTGTTCAGATTACCATATATTGCCCCTCTAATTTGGAAGTTATTAACTGGTGAGAACAGTTAATAATACTCTATTATTTCTCTGCATAAGAACAGGAAACTCACTGAAGCCAATGTCAGATAAAGCAATCGAGAACGGACTCTGCAGGCTGCAGTCCCTGAGCACGCTGGCTCTGCTGATGGTGATCACAGCTGTAACATTGACAAGTGGCAACAGCCCTTAACAGCCAAGAGCTTCAAGAAAGGAAAACTGGATTTCTCACACAGATGTAAATCAAATACATGTTGAGAATTTTCCTTAACTCAATGGTCGATGAGAAAATGCAGGCATACGTTATGACTGATTTTAAAAGACTCCAAAGAACATGCATGTTTAAATGACAAGCATGGGGGTGAATGTGAAAAAGGAGGCAGAACTATGTTGTCTCCCGTGAGGTTAGGGCATGTGACAATCAACAGAACATCTCAAGAGGATAGAAGTGGCAAGTAGGCAGACAAGCATCCCTGTATGACCAGGTTCCCACAACTCCCAGCTGTAGATACATCATAACCTGGGAAGGTGTCCTTAGAATCTAAGCAATTGCTTAGATTTGGATAGCAATATCTCTATCCAAACAGAAGATGTTGCTACAGAGTGCTCCGCTCTCAGCATGCTGTGTTTCTGTGGGTACCAATGCCTCCTAGCCACCTCAACATTCTTTGCATATGATGTCATTTCATATACTCAACCTTCACAACATGAATATGAGGTAGGTATAAAGTAGAATTGGCATCTCAGGAATGTTGTCATCCAAGAGTCACTTAGCTAGCAAGTTGACATTCACAATGGAGTCTCTTCTCTTCCTCAACTCAGAAATGATGTCTCTTTCCAGTCTGCTGTTCTGTCTCTGTTTCTCTGGAGTTTCACTTTCCAGCCTACCTCTGCCTTGACTGTAGTTTTCTGTGATTTCTTGTTCAACGTCCACCCTGCTCATCTCTTTACCATGGAACACTCTCAGATACTTTTTATTGATAGTTCCCCATCTCCCCTGGAAGAGGGACACTGTCTCTGTGTGTCCTTGCCACCTTCTGTTCTCTCAGAGAATGAATTCTCTGCTAACAGAGAAAATCACTGTTGCAAGGATGAAGCACAGACTGCTGGCTGGTCCCACCAGAAAAGACACTGGTCCTTCTCCACTGAGACAACAAATCTTTCTCTACAGTGTAGCTTGGTTCTCCCTTTTGCCTGCAGACAGTTGTCTGGTCCTTTCCTGTTTAAGCTTTTCTCAGGGGCTATAAGCGCAGAGCTATGGCAGACAGGAGGAAACCAGTTTCTGTGTGTTTTAAAATCTATCATTCAAGAAAGCTTTCTCTGGTTATACACATATTTTTGAAAAGACACATAAAAAGAAGTCCCCAAAGTATTGATTTCTAGCATCTTAAAACATAACCAGCCTTATTATTTATATCAGTGGAAGTTGATGAATATAGGAAACTCACCAGAAGTCTAATTTATAAAGTCAGTTTATCTTTGCATGTTTTGATTTAGTGCTTCCTTCATCCCGAAGAGTGAAAAATGACTCTTTTGACTGCTGTCTTAACAATAGGCAAGCTCCCTATAAGAAATAAGAACATCCACACTGAGGTTCGTCAAAATGGGTCACCTGTAAATGGGAAGTGCAGCTCAGTGATAGGCGCTTGCCTAGCATCTATGACACATTGGGTTCTATCCCCAGCATCCTCATGGGGAGTGGGGAGATAAAATCTCCTAAAACCAGTGTTCACTCTGACCATGTCAAGTGAGTCTCATATTTCTGGGATGAACCCTGCTTCTTTCTGGTATGATATCCCTTTACTATTGTTTGGTGCAATCACCTAAAATTTTATTTAGAATTTTTGTATCTATGTTCAGGGAAGACATTACTGTTTATATTTATTATATTGTCAAATTTTGATAGCAAACTAATCCTGATCTCAGAGAATGAGAAGTGGAGGTGCTTTCTCATCTTAGGTTTTCTGTCAGAGTTTGGGAAGAATTCATTATTTCCCCCTTAGCTGGTAGAATTTATTAGTGAGATTACCTCAAAGTTTAGTGAGCCCCAAAGTTTCCTTGGGAGAGGGTCTGATCTCAAATTCAGTTTCTGTGACAGTTATAGGCTGTTTAGATCGTCCTTCTCAGTGAGCATTGAAGCTCTCATGTTTTAAATTTGTTCATTTTAGGACTGTGAGATAGCTCAGTAGGTAACGGTGGTTGCTACCAACCCTGAGGATCAGAGTTGGATCTCCAAGGCTCACATCGTAAAAGAGTAGAAGGAACTCCTGTAAGTTGTCCTCTGAATGTCACAGAGGCCTGCAGTGGCCTGTGAGCACACACACGTAAACACACACCACACAAATACATATAATAAAATTCATAAAATAAATTTGTCTTTTAATTTAAATAATTAAATTAATTGCTAAATGGCTCTTTATCTTATTTCTCTATTTTTCTTTAAATGCTGTAGGTTTCGGGGCTAGAGAGATGGTTAGTGGTTAAGAGCATATTCTATTTGTCAGAGGACCCTATTTCAAATACCAGTATCTAGATGATATGACTCACAATCACCATAACTCTAGCCCCAAGGGATCTGATGCTTCTGGCCTCTCTGCAGGTACCAGAACACATGTGCACATACTTACACGCACACACACACCCATACACACATACACACAAACACACCACATACACACACATATAAACACACACTAAAATAAAACTTTTAAAAACATCTGTAGGTGCTGTATTTATGCTACATCTCTCGTTCCTTTTTAAATACTATCTTGTTCCTTGAGAATCCCATGCATGCAATGTATTTCAGTCATATCCATATCTATCTCCCATTCCCTACTCTGACTCCTCTGACATCCCATGCCCATCGCAACTTCACATACTCTTTTCTCTCCCTTACTTTATAAGCCACTAAGTCCAATCAGTACTGCCCGTATGTGGTTCTCTACTAGCACATGGGCAACTTACTAGTGGCCTCCTAAGAAAAGCAATTCTCCCTTCCTTGACAGCCATCAAATGCCCATAGGTCCTTAGCTGGGGATGAGGCCTTCTGCGATCTTTGCTCATCCAGGTTGGAATTTTGAGTGGATTGATCTCCCACGGGTCTTGTTCAAGATAAGTACAGCCACTGTGGGTCCGTGAATGCTATAAGCATGTCATGTTCTGAAGTTTCTAACTTTCCAAGTTCTTTTTTATTTTTTTTATTTTTGTAAATTCTAAGCTGTAAAAGAAATACAAAAGATATTCTAGAACGATATCCAGTCTATGACTGGAGAAGTCACTAGAACAATATGCATCATTAGAAAATTTCAAGTTGGAAGACACTTGGTGACCACTTATTTAAAAAAAAAAACAACTCTAGTATTTTTTTTTTTAATTTTCATTTTTAATTGTGTCTGCTTATGGTTCTGGACATGTATGTGCTGTACTCACAGAGGCTCAAGGAGGGTGTTGGATCCTCTGGAGCTAAAGTTACAGGCAGTTGTGAGCTGCTTAATGTGGGTGCTGGGTCTCAAACCAAGGTCCTCTGTAAGAGCTGTATAGGCTCTTAACCACTGAGCCATCTCTCCAGCCCCAACGGCTTAATTTTGCTTCTAACATTCTTTATTATTCTTGACTTTTTTTTTAAACTTCAACTCTTGATATATTATTTTTGAGAAAGACATAATGGTTCCTTTCCAAACCAATCTTGAGCTAAAAGATTGAACATTTTTCAACTTCCATATTACAATTATGATTTCAAGCTTCAATCGTACTTCCTTAATGTAAAGCTCGGGAAATTGAAAACTAAGCCACCTCATCTCCAGCTTCTACATTTATACCACATCTGTTCTCTTACTTAGGTACGTAGCATAATATCCAGCCCCTTAAACTTATGATGTATATAATTGATCTGCTTGTGTTTTTCCTCCACACGTGCAAATAGTCACATTTGATTTGGGGTTCAAAATTACATTTTCAAAATACTTTAGAAGATTCTTGTATTTTATTTTTTATGATACCCCATGATTTCTGTAGCTTTATTTTAAAGTTGATATAAAAATGGGTGGATAAAAGATATTGATTACCAGTAATAAAAGTTCATATATTTTATTGTCTGGGAATGCATAAAAGCGGGGTAATTGGCTTGGGTCTTTATTTTCATTTTACACATCCTGAGATTTTTGCACACACACACACACACACAAATGTACACACAGACACACACACTCGTGCACACACACACACACACATGCATGTCATATATTTTCCATTCTAATGCTTTTTCTCTAAGTGGTAGTTGCCCTCACTTGCAGCAAAACATCCTGGTCTTGATGCTGCACCCCTGCATGTACCCAGATGAGCCACACAGCACTGTTTACTTTGAATTGTTTTGCTTGGTGTACTGACTGTACCCTGTGCTTGTCTTATTGTGCCCAACAAACAAAAGCCCTAAGAGGCTTGACAGGAGAACCACGAGTACATCTATTTTTCTTACCTCTTCTATTTTTTTTGTCCCTTTATCTCTTTTCTGTCATCTCTCAATTTTTTCCATCTTCTTTATTTCCTTCTTCTTTGTTCACAGAATGAGACACTGAGACAGAAGAGATGTCTACTATACAAGTATTAAGACTGGATTTGCTGGGTGTAAACCCAGCATATGTCTATCATATAAGGGCACAGATGGGGAAAAGAGTGTGTGTGTGTGATTTAGGTAGAGGGTAACTTCCAAAGATTCTTTCTTCTTCAAATCTTGCTGTGGTTTTTCCAAACCTTTCCATCTTGGAAGGCAGCTGAGGACCAGCTGGGTCAGTCTTCTCCAAGGCACAGCACTACCCTTGACCCTTACAGGAATGAGGTCCTCACTTTCTCACAAGACAGGCAATCACCTGGTTTGGGTTGTTTGTGTTGGGTTGAAATTTGCCTGTCTGTGACTCCCATGTCTGACAGAAACACATGAACAAATGCCACCTTTTCTCTTCTATTTATGACAGCTTCACTGCTATGTTTATGCTGTGTTGTATCCATATGCATCTAAAAGGCACAGGGAAATGAGAGACAACCCTGGACCAGGAACAGTAGGACAGTCACAGTGCCTAAGCCAAAGGGCTGTGTAAGTGGAGACTCAGAGTGTGGACACTGGGAGGATCTTGATGCCCTTATCCTGACTCTGTCCTGGTAAGCTACCTAGCTGCCTGTTCTCTACATCAATTTTTGGTTTCTAAAATGCTGTCAATAGAAATAAGTGAAATAATGTTTGTAATTTGTAGTAATGCCTGATATATAAAGCTATGTGCTACTGTCATTATATTGATATTCTCAGTAGTCATGTAACACCATTAGTTCACTATAAACTTTTAGTCAAATAAGACTGTGACCATTTATACATGAACTGCTAGAAATCAATGACTTTGCCCTTATTCTCACGTGTAATATGTGCACGTGACCCTGAATGAAGGACTCTATCTCTGTTAAAGACCACCTGACTTATTTTATTAGCTCTTCCAACATGTTAATTTACTGAATCTTGGTGTCAGGCAGCATCACAAGTCTAGCTTAGGGTCATTTATCTTGTCCATCACAGCACAAGGTAAGTAATCTATTTGTCTAGAATTAAGATGGCCCCTTTGCAGAGACTCTATGCTGACTCACCACCGAGATCCGGTGACCCATGGAGACTGGTTTGGCATGCCTTCTTTATAAAATACATTTTGTTGTCTTCTCTCATGTCTCTTAAACTTCTAATGAATCACATGACGTGTGTGTGTGTGTGTGTGTGTGTGTGTATGTGTGTGTGTGTGGCACTGGGTACAGTATGTGTGGTTACTATCATAACTGGGCTATCAGAACCTATCTAACTGTTTAAGGACAGACAAAAGTGTTGGCTCTCTGGTGTGGCAGAATTCATCACTATGAAACAAACCATAAGCATTATTATGCATGTGTAAGCTATAAACATACATTTCTTTTGTTTCAAAACTCTCCTGTTTCTTTGCAGTAAGTAATTTCTCATCCTAAATAATCCGATGAACAAGCAAATAAATCAACAAATAAAACAAAAAACATACAGAAAAGCACCTGTGGAGACTCCTGGTTATTTCCTTGGGCAAATAAAGAAAGTGGGGAATGGACAATAAAAATCAGGTTTACTCTCCCCTGACCCCAGTGTCCTCTCACTGCATTGCATTCTGCCCCCTTTCTCTCTGAGGGGCGCCCTGCCCTTCTATGTGAGACCTGACTAGAGCCTCCTCTCAGCTTCACAGGAAGCCTCATGTGTTTGACCTAACCAACCTCCAAGTCTTCGGAGGTTTGTCCATCATAAATTTGCAGTAATTGTTTTGACATTGTTGATCTCTCGAAACATGAAAAGTAGGCCGGAACAATGAGCAGGCTGTGATTTCATTAAGGAGTTGTTACATTTCAAAAGGGACTACAATTTTTTATGAAAAACAAAAGGAAACTTGTCATATTCTATTAAAGTGGTCTCTTAACCCTCGCTGAAAATTGCCTGAGGACTTACAGGCTCCTAATTGCAACACTCTGCCTCAGGTTTCATGTAATTTAAACGAATGAGTCTTGTAGCGAATGTCTCCTCTTTAAATTACTCAATGTCTCTTTCTTAAATTGCTCAAACTTAGTATTCTGACCTCCTTTTTCCAAGAGTTCAGTTCTGAGAACAGAAAATTCTGGGGGAAGGAAGTTTGTGTCTAAGGAAGTTAGCAAATGATTCATTTTTAAAAACACTAACTAGTTCACATTCTTTACTAGAAATGCCACTCCGTTTTCGTGGAAGGAGGAAAATGAAAAAGTAGGCTCGAAGGGGATTTTCTTCCCTTACATATTCTCAGTGACATAAGAAAATACTTATTATGGCAACTCGAAAATCTGATCTGAGGCCTTGTGCACAGCTAGCTGTGTTTGAAGGGAGTGAATTGCCAGACTGTAAACGTAGCTTGAGTCGCCTCTTTCTTGATGTTTGAACTAATTTAAGTCCCCTCGGGATCTGCCTGGAGTTTTGACAAACTACAGCTTTAAGTTTTAAGAGTTGAAAAAATATACACACACACACACACATATATATATACACATACACATATATATACATATATATCTCACCTAACTGTGCCTCCTCCACAGGAGAGTTGTTGTGAAGTTGGTCATCTTAATGACTTGTGGTAAAAAAGCTGAGGGGGAGGGGCAAATGATGTCACCAGGAACTTCTTGAGGTATTGGTTGGTGATGAGCTTCCGGCATTTAGAACGAGTTCTCTGAACTTGGACTGGGATGTGAGCAAGCATGGGGGTGGAAGCAGAGAAATTGCTGGTAGTTATTACTTCCTGGTTATCCCAGAAACTGGGTAAAGAGATTATAAGGGAAGAGAGAAGGGGAGGGAAGGGAAAGAGAGGAAAGGAAGGAGGTCCAAGGGGAGGAGAGGAGCAGGGCAGAGAGGAGGACTCGGGATTTCTTCATATCTCTGTTTACATTCTTCTGTATTTTTTAGGGGCTACTGGTTATTTTATCGTGCAAACCTTTATTTACACCACCAAGTCCACTTAATGTCACGGTGAGTCTCACTGAGCTGCATAAATATGGTGAAAAAAAAACTGTATTGGACTACTTGCCTGTGATCCTACTGCTTAGGAAGGCGAGGTGGGTAAATCATGAGCTCCAGGACACTTTCGATTGCCTAGTGAGGCCCTATCTCAGCAAGCAAAGACAGAGGAGCAGGAGGAAGAGGAGAAGGAGGAGGAGAAAAAGGAGGAAGAAGAGGAGGAGAAAGAGATAATTCTTTTTTAAAAGATGTTTGGTCAAGTCCAGTGGTAAATAAATAAGACTATGTTTAAAATGTGATATTTGCTGGGATGTGGTGGCGCACGCCTTTAATCCTAGCACTTGGGAGACAGAGGCAGGCGGATTTCTGAGTTCGAGGCCAGCCTGGTCTACAGAATGAGTTCCAGGATAGCCCGGGCTATACAGACAAACCCTGTCTCGAAAAACCAAAAAAAACCCAAAAAACAAAAACAAAAAAAAAACAAAACAAAACAAACCAAAACCAAAACCAAAAACCCTAAAATGTGATATTTTAGTAATAACAAATATTTCAGCAAGACTTCAACATGTACATAGCAAGAGTCTAAATTTCTTACATGTGCCAATTAATTTAATTCTGATAGCAGCCTCATGAAATAGGTCTCTTTGCTATCTTCACATTTGAGAAGGAGAAGCCAAGGCATGGGCTTGTATACTTATACAAACTGGTCTAGTTGACACAGCTTTTAGGTCAATGGTACTACAACAGTTTGCCCTTTCTGCAGCATGAGTTTGGATTTTTAAAGACATTTGTGGTCAGTCATTCCCTGGAAAGGAACATCATCTCCATCCCAGACAGACTCCACTGGAGTCATGTCCTGCTGTGTCGCCCTGGTGGTGACAGCAATTAGCAGCCATGTCTGCATGAAGGACAGTGGTGAAGATCGTAGCTTTCTCATTGTCTGTGGAGAACTGAGACAACAGAAAAAAAAACCCACAGGACAGACTTGTAAAAGATGGATAGAATGTATATTTTATCTGCTCATTTGTTCACCTACCAAATACTCACAGAAGGTATCATGTGTGCCTAGCATCCTCTTCTCTATGGTGAGGACCCACAGTGGACAAGGCAGGCCCTTGCTGCATTGCTTGGGTGTCTCAGACACTTAGCTCTCTAGGAACTCTTCCCTCTTCTGGAGTTAAAAAAAAGAAAAAGAAAAGAAAAAGAAAAAAAGAAAAAAAGATGAAAGGTGTTCCGCATAGTCTACCTGTAAGAGCAGGGGAGGAAGGTTCCTGAAGGTTATTTCAAACCCACACAAAGACATCCAAGCATGGATCGCGCGACCCTGAATGTGCTGACCATGTCCTCAACTACCAAGCTGCATAAGGACTCACATTAACACTGTTACAACACAAAGGGGGAGGGGACGCAGAGACTGAGACACGCAGTTCTTGAGTTAAATGGGTCCTCTCCGGGGATGAGCACTTAAGGATGCAGTCAGCACAGCGTTTCGGTGTCTTTGGACCTTAGGAATTTATTTCAAGATTAATTGTAAAATGAATTCTTTAAAATGGAAAAATACAACCATTTCCTAGCACTTCTGACAGCAGACCGAGTAAGAAAGTCTTGAAGCAGTTCAGTGGCTGGACCGCCACCTACTGGTCATTGTTTGCCACAACTGAGATGTAGCTTGGGAAAAGCGGTAAGAAAAAATGCCTCGGGCAAGCCCTCTCTCTAAAGAAAGTATTTTAATGCTTATGCTGTAGTGAAATGAAGGTTTTAAAGGATTAAGAAGATGTGATTGGTGTCATTTCAAATTCCTCTACATGATTTGGTAGTTTATGGTTGTCACATTGCTTAAAAATGCAAATTCCACAGTGTTCTAAAAATGTATATATATACAGGCCATTTTATTTAAGTCTAACAGAGCACCTTCATGGAAATTTATGAAAATGTGTTCCAAACACAAACGCACCAACTTGAGGGTGTGAGCTCACAACTCCAGTGTCCAATGTCCAGAAGGTCTCTGTCATCACATTTTTCTGAGTAAGAAGCTTTTGCAGATTTTATATATATATATATATATATAAAGAAGGTAGGTTTAGAGAATACCACCTTCATTTGTTAAAATATCTGAAACACCCCCAATCATTTCCAAAGGACCCTGAACTTTTGGCAGAAACCTGTTCAGTTAACACTGAGTTTGACATCTGTCAAATGCTTGCAGTTCAGAAGGAGGCGTGATTTCCTGTGTTTCTCCTAAATAGCCAAATCCCTCATTCAAGTGATAACACATTCTTAGAGATGGCAATGTTCCCTGTTGCTTAAATGTGGAATCCTGGTGGAAACTTCACAAACATTACGGAGCCCTTCATTTTAAAATGGCACTTCTTCAAGCCTTTGTGTTAAATTATACATGTAAGGAAAAATTACAAAGTGTTTACCATTATTGATAGAATATACGCTTTTGCATTTTCACATTAGTTTGTAGGTTATTTTACTCATACTAACATGTGATTTTATTTATTATATTTTTAGGGCATAAGGGAGAAAATCAACCTAGACTGCTTGGGCTTTATTAAACTATGTTTCCTACTAATGCTATGCTATAGTTTTCAGTATTAAACTATGCCAGTAAATTCTAACAACCCAACCATTTTCAGCTGGTGTGTCTCTTTTCCTTCCAGGGGAAGGTAGGTTTAGAGAATACCACCTTCATTTGTTAAGATAATTTCTTCACAAAATAAGACTAAAAATCCGTTTTATTTTTTGTGATAACGCATTTTTTTTCTGGATATAAAGAGCCTTATTAGATTTAAAATCACCATGATTAGGCCAACCTATGCCCAGTCTTAGGTAAACATATCGTTTAGAATGTTTTCCTTTACAATATCGGTCAGACAGATATAAAGCAAGAGGTTTGTGCTTGCCTTTATTCACAGCGACACTGATACGATTTATAAAGATAATATAAAATGATATTAAGCAACATGAGTAAAGTTGATCAAATATTCATTTTCTATTTGCAGCTTTTTCCTCATGTGAGTCCATTCGATAGTGACATTGAACCAAAGTCAAAGAAAAAATAACTTTACCTAAAAATACTGATGAAGAACCGAAACAAATAAAATTAAGCTGACCTCTTAATAAATGTCTGCTCATTGTTTTAAATTCATGTTTTTCCCTACTTTTCTGAATCATGCTGACAACGCATCTTAGAATACAAGCATGTATAATAACTTGGACACAACCATTTTTATTTCTTTTGTGTGTCATTACTGAAAGATTGAAGCAAGCTTCACCTAAGTGTAGTGATGCAAAAATAATCGTATCCCAGTCTGGCTGCGCAAGAGCGGAGGCAAACAAGAGCCTCATATTAAAGTGCTTCTAGGTAGCTGACATGACACATCTAGCCAGACGTAAATAATGACAGACGGAAACTATCATAAGGTCTGTGAAGCATCAACATACTGCTATCATTTTCTCTCTAACCTTGCCTTGCTAGCAGCTCTCCGCCTTCCAGGCCGAGAGATCATTTAAAAAGCAAATCCTAATGACTCTGCCTAGTGTAACAACAGTCTGGAGAGTGGCATCAATTTAACTCAGTTTGGGAACTCAGAGGAACAGTATTGTTGATCCAAACACCCTAAACTCCAGCTCTCCACAGATCAGTCCCCGCCCCCATGGTACCCCTTTCCTGTTGCTATTTCAAAACCTTAAAATGTGATCATCCTCACAGGTGGGGAAATGGTTCATCTCGGTTATTCCCTTGGCATTCTGTATGTCACCTCTAAGATGTCTCCTAGCTTTTAGGACCAGCTCATTTGGAACAAAATGCTTTAACTTTCCCCTCCTCCTTTTCATGTGGCACGCATTATTCCCTGTATATTATGTATGCACAGGGTAACAGTGGATAAATAACATCCCTGTGTCCCTGTAGCTTAAGCGTAACACGGTTATGGTTCAGATAAACACGTCTGTACATGGCTGCCATAATCAATGTGGAATGGCAGAACAATTTTGCAGATGCATTCCCGGGAAGGAAAAAAAAATAAAAATAAAGGCTGTCTTGCCCAAATTCAATAGAATGTATTCACCAGGAAAACCTGAGCTAAAGTACTCACGTGCTTTATTTGATAAGGCAGGAATGACTTTGCAAGCCTGAAGGAACTGAAGCTGATGCAGGATAGGATAATAGCATTATCACTTTGCAAATCAGCACGGAGCTGTCCTTGGGTGCCAGCAGAGGGGCTGGGGGGCTCTGGGAGAGCTTGCTGGCCATTGGCGAAGACAAGGAGTTCAGGCTGCCTGCTTGTGAGTGGAAATGTATGAGAACACATTGCTGGCAATTTCTTGTTTGGTTAAAAACCAGATAACACATATGTGTTTTCACCATCATGCGAGGGGCTTGAGCCCATGTGGGTAAGCGGGGGTGGGGGGAGGATGAGTGAGGGGAGGAGGGGTCGGAGGAGGTGGGGTGGGGGAGGAGGGGGAGGGGCAAGAGTGTATAGGGAAGTTTGCAGTGGAAAGCAGCTATTGATCTCATTTTACAACACTTTAATCTCTAGCTAAATATCTTACTTACCTTGTAGGATAGAGAGGCCAAGTTGAAATAAATAATAAACACACAATATTTTAAAGACTTTTGAATTTTGCATGGTAATAAATATTAATGCAGTTTGTGACTCCCAAAGAAAATAGGGGGCACTTAATCCTGTGGTTGATAGCAGGTAGACTGAGTGTTGATTTCCCGGGGGCGAAAGTGAAAAATGCACTATTTGGACTTAAATTTAGATTTAATAAATAACTAATTTAGGATCTTGTTCTATATGCAAGGATATAATCACAAGGCATTCGCTTTTAAAAGGTTTCATTTATTCTTGTGAGCTTAATTATTGCGAGGAAACTGTGAGCAATTTGTTTTTTACCAGTGTCTGATTTCTGAGAATGGTTATTAAATATTAAATGGATGCATAATTCAGGCAATTAAGAAAGTAATCACACAAAGTAATGTAATGGAAGTTAATTATTACTGCATAAGCAAATAGTTCATTAATGCTAGTAGTTGCTCTGGCTGCATTCTTAATACATGCAGAACTGAAGCATGAATCCTCTGTGTATTCCAGGGGCTGGTAGGAAATGTGAAGCTACGCAGACAGGAGCAGCACTAATGAAAAGCAGAGGCAAATGAGGCTGTATTGACCCCTGACTTGTCCAGATAAGGTGGGATTATCATTACTTAGGAGAGTTTTGTTGAAACCAGCATGGCAATAGCTGCTTATCATTTGGGGGGGGAGGGGGCAGGGGGTAGAGGAGGGGTTGGAATATGAACCTTAATGTAAAGAGAACTGCTAAAGAATTCAGCTTGTTAAAAATAAAAGTCACCAATCTTGCACCCACCCTGACTTGTTTTTCTTTTTAAATCAACCCTTTTATTAAACAGTTAGAGTCATTGTTTGGGACTTTGAAAGACTCCGATGATTATTTTTTCTTTCTTCCCCATAAGAACATCAAGAGCTGGTAAGGTTGTTGACTTAGTCCTGCCGCTCAAACTCAAGTGAAAATTCTAAGCCATTTTTTTTTCCTGGCACTGTCCCCGAAAGCACTGCGTTCTTGAAAGGCTCTGTGATATTAGATTCCCATACTGTCTAGCATGACATTGCACTGTTATGAGGCCTGAGGTGGCTGGGTTGAGCCCAAGGCAAAACAATGCTGGAGATTCAGCCACCCCCTCCAGGATCCACTGATGAGCTTCTTTACGGGTTTACTGTTTAACTATGTAGATCTGCCCAGAGCTCACTCTTGGCCTTTACGCAGGTTGACGGTGTCTGTTCTGACTCTTCAGAATTCCAGGCACACAGAGGAGATTCTCGAAGGCCAGGTCCTCTTCTACCATCTCAGTTTAATCAGGCACTCATGAGACTCCTGAGAGTATTTGTCACTTCTCTTTGGGGGTGGGGGGGGTGCTGGGCAAACACTGGGGAAGTCAAGAGACTCTGGTCTCTCCAGAACAGGCTGCCAGCAAGTCAAGGTCAGTTTAACCACTGAGGGGATATGAAGGATGCCCAGGACATTCCATCTCTGTTCCAGGAAGGAGCTAACGGTCCTTTGAGAGAGAGCAGTGGCTTTCTTAACCTCCTTTTGAGCTACGGAGCTTTGCGTACTCTCATGTACGGGGAGTTTATGTTAAAAAATTATATTTAATTTTAGAGGGTTTGTAGTCTCCCCAATCCCACCTATGGACCTCCAATCTATGCTTCTGCTTTGGGAAAATAAGACCAATGTACTTTAAACAGATAATGAGCATTCCACTGATTATCTGTTTTGGTGTCGAGGCTAGACTCTAGCTAAAGTACTTTGGGAAAGGCTTCATGGAGCAAATGAACCTTGATCTTGACTATAAAGTCTGATGAACACTTTGGGGCCAAAGGAAGAGTATTTCAAGTAGAATGCATGAGCAAAGGAAGAAAGGCAAGGCTTCTTCTGTTTAATTGCTGGCACATCTGTCCATGTAACAAACATTAGACACTTTCTGAATTAAGCACAGAAACAGGTAACACATGGTTCCCAGACTCTAAGAATTTACAGTCTAGAAGTCAAAATACAGCAAGCATAAATGATTATGCTACAAAAGAAAAATATAACCATTCTGAGGAAATTCATAGGAGGTTTGTTTAAGGGGTTTCAAAAGGCTTAAGATAGGAGGCACATTTCAAAGGAGGTGTTATAGCAAGAAATCTGTTCAACATGATACAGGCACGTAAGGCACAGTTAACATCATGCCTTTGGTCTGGATATCAAAACGATAGGAATACAGTAATAGCAAGGTCAGGACGATAGGGGAAAATATCGGGTTTGAAAAATGAGTGTATCTTGACCCAAGAACAGTTTACAAGCTGGGGCTGCGTTGGAAAGTGAATGGGGCAGATCTTGGATGATCTTAACTGGCAGGTAAGGAGTTTGACTGAATGGTGGAGAATCTTGGAGTTTTCTTTTTTATGTGCTAACTGTGGCCACTCAGGAAGTGCTGGAATTCGATGTCTTAGCGATATGGAGATGTTACAGGCTGTTGCAATGACAAGAGGGACCCACCCAGTGACCCTTGATATGTCACTGAGGAAACTGCTACAGTGAGCAACACAGTATGGAGTGTTGACTAGGGAACCATGGGAATTTATACCCACCCGATAGGTCTAAGGCTGAGATGTGATACGTGGCTCACTTTCATAATAGGCAGTGTCTTTTATTCTACCAGGAATGTTGTGAATATGCCTCTATGATGACAGTCCTGTGGCCATTGCCTCCCTTCCTCTGAGGAAATCTCTGAGCATGGGTCTTGCTTTAGGATGATCTGTGTCAAATACTGGTCTGCTTAATTCCTTTGCAATGCATTGTAGCAACTCCTCAGAGTTATGCTTGCCACACACATAGCATAGGATAAGTTGGATAAGGTCACACTGGTTTTTATCAATCCTCCCCCTTTAAAACACATTTTTATGAGACAAGAAAGCAAGTCAGTGCTTATGCATGCTTGCTGCTCTTCTAAAAGACCAAGGTTTGGTTCCCAGTACCTGGTGGTTCATAACACCTGTGTCTCCAATTCCAGGGGCTCAGACCCCTCTTCTCCACCAGCACCGGATTGGTTTGAATGAGAAATACCCCCATAGGCTCAGGCACTTGAACACTTGATCCCCAGGTGGCGCTGCTGCTGGGAGAGATTATGGGGAGGTGCAGCCTTGCTGGAGGAAGTACATCACTGTGGCCGGGCTCTGAGGGTTATAGCCTCATATGCATGCCGTTGGCTCTCTCCGCTTTGTACTTGTGAAGAGATGTGATCTCTCAGCCTCCTGCTCCTGTGCCGTGCTGTTTGCTGCCAATGGCTTCCTGTCATGATGGACTCCCATCTTTCTGGAACTGCCAGCCGAAACAAACTCTTTCTTCCATAAGTCACTCATAGCAACAGAAAAGTAACGAACACGGGCACTGAACTGCATGTGTTCAACTGCACACACAGACAGGTAAAAAGAAAAAAGATAAAAAGATAAAGATTAAAAAGGCAAGATGAATTTAAAAAGAAAAACCATAGAAGATTTGTACTTCTTGCAGAGCAAATTCGTTGTTCTGACTAGGACTTGAAATTATAACCCAGAGAAGCAAAGAGGGTTATCTGCTTACAACCCTGACAGAGCAGAGCTGTAGATTCTTTTCTACACTATACAATCTCCATACTGCAGGAGGTAAATTAAGAGGTTATTTCCGTTTTCTCGGTGAGAATAAGAAGAGTTGAAATTCTTAGCTTAAGAAGACACAGCTAGTGAAACAGGACCCGAGGTTAAAATTCCAAAAGGCCACTGATGCCCAAGAAATCCCTGAAAGATAGCAAGAACCTTCCTTTTTCTCCACAATTTCTTCCAATCTCCACAGTCCAGATCTGATGTTGACAGGCCAAACACTTGTCTAGATCCTGTAGGGCATTTGAAATGCCCACTGTGCCTTCACTGAGAGGCTGTTTCTACTTCCATCTTTTTTGGACTTCTTTGCTGCTGCTGAGACTTCTGATCAGCAAGATTGCATTTGAACTCATTCTCCACTGAGATACCTTTCTCCCTTTCAGTAAGTCACAGATCATCCTGTCCCCTCTTTCTACTTGACAATTCTTTCCTTCCAAGCCATGTATGACTTTCAGTGAAACACGGACCTTCTGCTTGCTCACCTAACATCCACTTAAAGTCCCAAGGCCATTGGAATACTTGGTCAATTCTAGAAACTTCTGACAAATTCCCATAAGCTTCTGAGATTCACCCACTGATTCTTCAATAATAGGGCGAAGTTGCCATCGTAAACCAGAATTTCAATGTCAAGGTTGGCGTTGCTATATCTGACACCACAGAAGTTTCTTCTTACCGTGTGCTGAGTTTGCTATGAACTGGCTTCTTTCAATTGATATGGTGGTGTTTACATGCCGGAGAAATAAAGCAGATGCAAGCAGGCTGAGGACATGTGTGTTGAGGGGGTCACTTAGCTGTTTTAATGGGCCCTCATGTTAGGGCTGCACCCTGATTCTCTTCAGTAACTATCATTGTGATGGGGTGACAGATGGAAGCTGGGTGGAGGCGACAATTGCCATCCCATGTGAACTCGGGGCTGGCTGCTGAGCTCTCATTAGACTGCATCTGAGCTGCCAGAGAACGGCTCGGCTCTCACACTGGAGCTCTTGTGTTAAACCTTCCATATCACCATAGTGGGAAAAAAACCACCACCTTATGGGGACTAATGACTAATTCCCTACATCATGTCTAATGTATCCCAGGGTGCTAACTTCAGCACACCTGCCTCCGTCGCTGGTAAGGTAATGAGAGTACTTGTGAGTTACTGGTCACTGACAACATTTATAATATTCTTCAACCTAACATTATTGCATAGGTCAGTGTACGGTGTTAGCTGGAAGGAAGTGAATTTTGTTACCTTGGGAGCCCCGGTTTTATGAGGAAGTTGGTCAGCAGAGTATTTCGAAACCTTTTATAAATGAGGTGGATGCTTTGGAAAGGTTCTAGGTGTCCCATGACACCTTTTTAAATTTTGTTACTAATTACATCATCAAGAGGTAATTATAGCACTCTGAGGCCAGAGATTTTAAAATAATAACCATCTAGGAAATTTAGCTCATAAAAAAGGTATGCATCAGTCCAGATAGCTAGAATGATTGAGGGGAAGTGGGGGGTGGGGATGGGGGTGGGGAGATGGCACAAGGAAGGAGCTTGGAAATCCAGATTACCTGGGACTTTAGTTAGCATCAAGATCCATGGCTGGCTGTCAATTTCCAGGCAGTGTTGTAGGATTTGAGTGTAACTGTATTAAAGAGATACTTCTCAATTCTAGAGGATCAAAATTACCTAATTCACTGAAGAATGTGTCTAGAATAACTTTATCCAATCCCTCTCTAAAGCTGAATGGAGAAGGAAAAGAAATTAAACTTCCTGTGAGCAGCATTTCTAGATAATGTTTTATTGTTCTTGTTTGTTTGTTTTCTATAGTCACAGCTAAATGCGACACAGCAAGACACAACTAGCTCTTCATAGTGTTTCTATCTTCTTTTGCTGCAGGGAGAAAACTGCTCCTCCTTTCCTAGAGGCCCTCACTCAGCGGTTAAGAAGGCAGTATCTGGGGTTAGAATGTCTTCATTTTCTTTCTGGCTTTTGCAGAGTAATTTTATATATTAGTTAGTATCACCCTGATGGCTGTATCAAATAGATTCTGAGTTACAGTTCTTTGAAGAAACACAACAGAATTGTATCTTTTTTCTCTTGCATAACAACCAAATGTTTTTGAGTTCCTCAAGAGTAATTGTGCCCCTGATCTGATTGAGGGAAGAGGCTCCTTTGTCTTGTGGCTGGTTCTCAGTCTCCTAGAAGCTCTGTGTTTTCTGTATCCAACCAGCTGATGATTTGAGAGTGACTTCATTAAGGTGCAAAGGACGCTGGGAAATGTAGTTCAGAGATGGGCAACTGTTTCTTGAGTTGTAATTGATTTGAGTCTATAGAAAGGATGTCAATTTTTTTTTCTTTTCTGAAAATCAAGATGTCCTGTACTTGAGCAAGATAAATCAATTTGTACTTCATTTTAGCTTTTTTTAATCTATAATAAAAGCAAATTTTAAAACACCCAATTTTAGAGCTGTTATATGAAAACAATGTGAAATAATGTACACACTATAACTGGCATACAGAAAGTACACAAAGTACACAAAGTTAGGCTTTATTTTACCTATTTTTGCTGCTAAAATTTGTTGTTATTTTATGTTTATTCAACAGATATTCATAATTTATGTATTACTCTGATTATAATAACTAGACAAATAAATTGTGATAAAACACATTCGTTTTCTGAACAAAGAGACTGTCTTTGGCAAGATGTAAAACTTCAAAGTGCAACAGCTCTGAAGGATCTGAAACCTGCCAGTAAAATCCAGGCCCCACTATTTCCTGTTGGGCATTCTGTACTCAGACAATATTCAGAAGTTGAGGTAAATTTAAATTTCTTTGAGGGTGGCAGCAGAATGCTCCATCATTTCATTAGCTACTGAACAATTTTAGCATTTCTTCCCATACCATTTCCACTAAGAGTCAAAAATATCTGTTGTTGACTCTGTACCTGTACAGACTTGAAGGACTTCAAAAGGATCTCAACCCTCAATGTAACTCAGTTTTGAACCAAGAAAACCGCTCAGTGAACAGGGAACAATCCAGGAAGGTGTGTTTTCCTGTAACAGACCTCAGGGAAATCCCACGATCAGTAGGAATCTCGGGAAAGTAAAAACAGAGAACAAAGGAAGTTAGCCACAGCCCTGTCCGTTTTGTGGGAGGCCACACGGCTGATTAGGGTGCTTTGTTTGTGGAATGGGACTTGTGTTTACCCATTTCTGTGAACCAAGAACACCTGGGTAAGAGCACAGGACACCTGACCCACCCCACAGTCAGTACAGGACTTAAGAGAATTCAAGTGAATAGGCGCCATTGCTGGGATCCCTGATCGGACTTCTGCTTTACTCCTCAATGCACCTACCCACCCTTAGGCAATCCACCTAACATTTGAAGCCTTTGCTTGCTCTGAAAATAACGCCTGAACTGTAGATTTCGTTGAGACAATTTATGCAGCATGCTTACCATGGTATTTGGTGCTTAGTATGTTAACAGGAAAGAGCACTTTGTACCTACTCAGTTTTAGGAGATTGTTTTACTCTTTTATTTGTGGGATTCTTATACAAATCCCATGGGGATATAGTATTCTGACTTTATGTGTGAGGAAACTGAGAATTCAGGGCTGAGGGGTCTCCTCAGCATCTAAGTTGTGTCAGGTTCAAGCCCATCACCACAGTCTGTCATTTTCAGCCCTGAATCATACTGCTTCTTTGTAAGAGTCCTGAAATGGTGTCCTTGCTTACAATTTTACTAAAATATGAAGGTTCAGAATTCAATTCTGAAATGTTTGAGGCTGTAGGCCCCAAATCAGGGACATTCTAGAATAAGGGCTTAAAAAGCTTGGCTCATGACTAAAAGTCTTGTCATGGAGTGAATGAATGGGTGAATGCATGAGTGACCAACTGAATGATCACATAGATGAAAAGTTCTGTGTTATCACATCCAGAGATGTAGCCCAGAGTGATACCTAGACAACACCATCAGCGGGGAACAAAGGCCTTACTCCAGCACACTATCAGCTAAGCATGAGATGACCACTCTGTAGCACTAGCCAGGTTAGAGTCATAGAGACTGCCTCATGGAGTCCTGGATGGTAGAACATTGAGACCCCTCAAGAAGCAATCCAGCATAGTGGCCACGTGTGTACCAAAGAGGCTTGCCAGAGTCCATCACCAGTCCCTGTAAAAAAAAAA
>NW_021604594.1:10187826-10201655 GCF_004785775.1 Grammomys surdaster
GGAGAGGAGAGGAGAGGAGAGGAGAGGAGAGGAGAGGAGAGGAGAGGGAGAGACAGTCTTTTTACCTCATGGCCTCCATATCTGCTTTTCCCTACTGTCCTTCCACCCCTCACCTCCCAACTCAGGTCTGGCGTTTTTGTCTGTTAGTAATAAATCCAAGCACTCAAATGTACCTGTTCTTTCATGGAGTAGGACTTGGAGATGGCTTCCCAGCTCTGCAAAGGGACGGTCAAAGCGGTAGCATTGCATATGGGAACTAGAGGTCAGGCATCTTCAAGAAGCGATCACTTCTGCAAAAGGGGACTGATCATCCTCGGCCCTGTGCTGCCGTGTTAGTATGCTAGCCAAGTCTTTGTCTCTTTGCTGAACCTTATCAAATATTCCTAAGATTGTCTTCCTTTTAGCATAATTGGAGAACATCTTACTGCCTCACAAGCCACTTTCCCCCAACCTTATCAAGGACATTTTCATGCAGACTTGGCAGGGGCCAGAGCAGGGGACTCTCCTCATCACGAAGGCTGCCAGTGGCTGGGCTATCACCACCACCTTCGCCTCCTTATCCACCCTCTGTCCTGAGGCCTCTTGTGTGCAGGCCAAAGTCTATGTAGGAGTCTGGAGCTTAGCGTGGGCCAAACACTCTTCAATCCAGAGTGTGTGTACACAAGCATTTATGTCCACAGGTAGACTCACAGAGCGAAGTGCAGGGAGCATGAGAGAGTGACATTCTGCTTCTGCGTCTGGAGTTCGAAGGGTGTTCTAAGATTGATCTAATATAAAAGTTAGAGGTTGCAAGTTCAAAAGTTAGGCAGCCATAAATGGCAAGTGTTCATGACACCGAAGGAGAATCCCCTGAATTTGTAGAGTGGAAGACGAGACGCAGCTGTGGCCCAAACAGAAAAGGGACTGTCCACTGAAAGGAGACCCACTGATTCCCTGTCAACAAACAGAACTTAGCACATGTGCTTCTCAGAACGCCTGGGGCTGTGGCTCTCAGACTGGTGGGTGCAGGAGACTAGGGGAATGCTTTCTGAAAATACTTGCTTCTAAAACAACGCTTCCCAGACTTAGTGCATGAACAAGACCACACTGGGGGTGGGGAGCAGGAACCCAGGTTATGTATAAACTCCCAGATAATTCTGAAGGAGTTGGTCCATTGGCCTGCAGACCTCTGAGAAATACATTTCTCAGTCAGCAGGCAAGATGATCAGAGATGACCATAAAGACAGTGGAAAGATCCACACTGAGTCTAACTTTCTGTGCTCGGTATGTTACACAGAGGATCTCATTTTGGTCTCACGGTAGCCCTAGTGGCTAGTGATGATTGCTCATTTTACAAATTGACTATGCATCGTACAGAGACTGTCAGTAACCAGTGCGAAGCCACACAGCTGGTAAGTGGCACAGAATTTCCACCCCACGGTGACTCAAGTCCACGCCTGAGCATAGGGGCTGGGGAGATCACATAGTGAAACGTTACTATAGCTTAGTGACCTATATGCTATGCCTTAGATAGAACGCCAATCGCAGGTTTGGGCCAGTCATCTTGAAACTAGAAAAGAATGACGTGGTGGAGTTTTGTATAGCACTAGAAAGTAGTATTAGCTTGGTTTCTTTGGCTAAGAAATGGAAGGGTCTTTTTTTTTTGCATATGTATGTGATGTGTGTTTGTACGAGTAGCTCCAATGTGTTCAGAGGTATGGGGGTATGTGTGCATGTAGAAGTCTGAGGTAGACACTGGCTGGCTGTCTCCCTCGATAGCTTTCCACGGTATGTATTGAGGCAGCATCTTTTGCTGAATACCGACATTTCCACTACTCTAGCCAGCCGCATACTCCCGAGCTAATTCCCTGAGCTGGGGCTATAGATAAGCTGCAACACCTATTGATGTGGGTTGAAGGATTTCAGACATCTTCTAATCTGCTTTTTTGTTTCGTTTGTGTGTTATTTTTTTATAGGAAGAAAATTGTGTGCCCAAGATTTTAAACTCTAACCTTGAGTATGACAACACTTAGCCAATCAAGTTGATTCCTCCCACCTTCATCTAGGGGGTAGGGGTGACAAATGATGATCACAGAGTAAGTATTTTGTTGGATTTTATATTAAACAACTTCCAGGGAATGCTGAACTCAATGTCTCTTACATTCATTGCCTATGCTCAGGACGTGCCCAGTGAGGCCTGATGCTTTTTGAACTGTGACCTGAAAAGCACACGTGTACACACACATATGATGTGCATGTGCGAGTGTGTGTGTGTATGTGTGTGTGTAGAATTGTGTGTGTGTCCCCTCAGCATTCTGAATTTGTTGAGAAACAGAAAGAACTTGAAACCCAAAAGCTTGCTTTTATTTGGCCAGAAAACTCAACTAATTGAGAAATTTCAGTTTTGGAAAATAAATTGCTTTCCCCCCTCTGATGTAGCAGTTTGTGTGCTCTTATGGGAGACAGATGGAAGGGTAGTGTCATGGAGGAAGGTCTGCAGGGTTGGTGTCTATAAGGTGCATTCTTTTGAAAAGGGATGAGTAATTCAGTGATATATGGGCATAGGAATATGTGTGTGTATGTGTATGCATGCATGTATGTATGTGTGTGTATGTATGTATATATGTATGTGTGTATATGCATACATACATACATACATACATGTATGTATGTATGTATGTATGTATGTATGTACTTAAACATTGGGATGAGTTTGGAGCCACCGTAATAAAAGGCAGGTGAGTTTCAGGAAAAGGCAAGTAGTGTCTTAACAGTTTGAGCTCTGTGTTCCACCAGGAGGCAGAAATAATGTTCAAAAGGCTTTTTCTCTATCCATAATCCTTTGATCCTTTATTTTTGTAGGAGATAAGGCAATAATTTTTCTATTGGCCACAGAAAGATTCCCAAGAAGCCCAAAAGCATCCCTAGATTATGGAGAATTTATAAAGTTGGCAGACAGACATGGGAAGGTGATTTCCTTTGCTTTAGTTCCTTTATCATTTTCCACTTAAAAACATTCAAAATACTAGACTTTCGTTGTCATCTACATCCTTATGGAGTATGAAGAAAAGACCCTGTAAATGTTGCTTCACAGAGGAGCTAGGGGAATCTATGTGACCTCAGGGACAGAAGGAACACCAGGAGCGTGATCTTCGGGTCCTTCGCCTCCTGTATTCTCCATTAGCAATTCTACCTGTCATTTATCCTCTGCGTTTGGAAGTGTGGCCTCAAACTTTGTTCTGGCTGAAGTCCGCACTACCCTTATCTCTACTGTAAATCACATCTTGTTTTTTTTTTTTTTAATTGGAAACACCATCACTTGTCCTTTTTTAATTAATTTTACATCCTGACTACAGCTCCCCTCCCTCTTACATCCTCTCTTCACCACCCACCACCCACTCCTCCTCCATTTCTCTTCAGAAAAAGGCAGGTCTCTTATGGACATCAATCAGCCACGGCATATCAAGTACAGTAAGACTAGGCACCGCCTCTCCTCTGTAGTCTAGATGAGGCAACCCAACAGGAAGGAAGAGTTCCAAAGGCAGGCAGCAGAGTCAGAGACAGCCCCTGCTGCCACCGTCAGAGTTCCACCATGGTTCCGTGTTCAGTCTCTCAGCTGGAGTGTATGAACTCTGTCAGGGAAATAAAACGGGAGGTTTTTTTATTCATTGCTAGGTGAAGCTTCTCTGATGACAAATGGGCTAGATGTCAATCTATGAGTGTAGTAGAATATCATTAGGAATCATTTCATTGACTTTTTATTTTCATTCATGTTTGGTTCAACCTAGATGTCCCTCAACTGAAGAATGGATAATGAAAATATTGTATGTTTTCCTAATGGACTATTACGCAGCTATTAAAAGCAATGACATCATAAAATTTGCCAGCAAATGGATAGAACTAGAAAAGATCATTCTGAGTGAGTAATCAATCACCAGATCCAGAAAGAGAAGCATGACGTACACTCAATTACAAGTGGATATTAACGGTCAAGTAAGGGAAACCATGCTGCAATCTACAGATTCAAAGAAGCTAAGGAACAAGAAGGGCTCAATAGGGGACACATGAATCTCAGTGAGAAGGGGAAACAGAATAGACATCACAGGTGGATGGGGGAGGAAATTGAAGAGGGGTGTGGGTAGGGATGGAAGCAGGAAGGATAAAGTGGGGGCAAGATGGAGGGAGGGCATATTGGAAGAGACAACTGGAATGGGGACATCTCTGGGACAAACTAGTAACACAGGACAATGGAAACTTCTAGGAATCTACGGGGGTGCTCCTAGCTAAAAATCCTAGCAATGGCATATGGAACCTGAAGCAGCCATCTCCTGTAACCAGGCAAGTCTTCAATAGAGGGATTAAGAGACCAACCCAGCCACAAAACCTTTGACCTACAGTTTGTCCTGCCTTCCAAATGTGCTAGGATAAGTGGCTTAGAAATTGAGGGAGTGGTCAACCAGTGACTGGTTTAGCTTGAGATCTGTGCCATGAAGAGAGAGCCGACCCCTGACACTTCTAGGAGGGCCAGGAATCAGAAACTGATAGCCCAGAGACCCAGGATTCGATCTTTCTTTTTAAGATAGCATCTCATTCTGTTGCCCAGGCTAGCCTGGAGCTCCCATAGTCCTTGCTGATCTTCATCCCTTAGTGGGCTTCTTGTCTCAGTCTCACAAGTGCTGGGATTAAAGATGTGAGCCACTACCCCATGTAGAAAATGTCACAACCTCATAAAAGAACTGTAAGAATAAGTAATTCTCCTTTAGGTGTGAAGTTCCCACTCGAAGCAGGAAAGATGAGTATGGAATTTTCAGACACTTTTGTGTGCTGAGTGTTGTAAGCCACCTCTGTGTCTCTCAGGCTTCTGTTGGATCCTCCCATCTACCTCAGTGGGAGTTTTTGAGATGTGTAAAGAAAGAGATGCTGACCTTTAAAGAGCACAGATCCATTTGGGTATCTCCTGTCGGCTGTGCAGTGACTTCAATATTTCAGTGGAGGTTTTTAATCGGAAGAAGGTACAGGCCACACGTTTATCTCTACCTGACTATTGAAAATAACTATATTTATGACATCAGAGGTATTATGAATGAGCTTTAGGGTCACTTTACCATGTGACAACCAAATAACAGAACTTGTTTTGAATGGGGCAGAGAATGGCCACACTGTAGGAAGTGCTCGATACGGAACAATGGAGCTTGTAAAAGATTAGTTTTTCTGTGGAGTTAAAGTAGACATATGAGCCAGTGGATTTATGGGCCATTACAATCTAAGAGTGGCTGCCTTTCATTTGAGAAGGGACAGATAAAGGTCAAGGTTGTAATGAAGGGTCCACCCTGATAGTGTGGAGATGAAAATAAAAAAGACTCTCCTCAGAGTTTACTTTTCGTATTCTGGGTTCAATGGTATGACACAGGGGATTTCCTAGGTATGCCAAGAAATCAAAGCGGGATGGTGAGAAGGAATTGTTCATGTAGGGCCCTCTTTGCCCCTTCCAGATGTTGGGAGAAGGGTCCCTTGTGAGATACGTGGCTTTGCAATTATTGCAAAGGGAATGTTAGAAAACCCTTGAGAAGCAACTCTAATTCAGTGGTAGGATATTGTAATCGTCCAAGGAAAGCAGAATAAGAATCCAAGAAGTAACCAGAACTGATTGTAGGAGCAATTGTGGTGGTTGGAAAGAAGCCAGAAGGTGAGTCTTGAGATAGTTTGCAAGAGGTAATGTTACCAATTTCTTTTAATGTGAGGATTAACTATCTGACTCTGCCCCAAAATGCCAAGTGTGATAGTCAAACAATGATGAAAAGTTTGCCAGTAATTATAATTGACTCAGCCAGTCTTGAAAATAGAAGAAAATAACATAGCAAAAAGCATAAGAACCAACAGAGAACAGAAAGGGCTGCTAGGTCTCTGTGTTCCTGGTCTGTTTGCACAGCAGTCACAGCTCTTAATGGAGTAGCTTCTTATGTGGAATGTCTGTGGTGGAAGGCAAGGAAATGCCTAGCCACAGAGGAAGTTAGACAGCTGAGAGGTGCTATGCATTTTCAAACTGTTTCCCAAATGAAGTCACCACAAAAATGTGGTGGAAGGGGAATAGAGCAACATAAATTTAACTGACCAAGATGTTATTAAATAGATCCAGCCAGCAAAACATAACGGCACTGATGATAAGAAAGACTTCAATGAATGAATACTTTAGGAAAGATGTATTATTTTGAGCCTGGGCTGTTAAAACAATGTTCTAGGAGACTTTTGCTCTATTGCCAGAAAAGGAAGTATTCTTCAACTTTGTTCACTCACTACAAAGAATACTAACTTTCCATACAAAAATAACAAGTGTAAGAAGGTGCCAGCACACTTCTCAGCATAAAGTTAGTACTTTATAAATGTGAATATGTTGAATCTAAAGCTAAGTAATTCCCTCACACATTGAGTTTTACTGCTAAGCTATTTTATCCCTTTGGTTGAGTTTGTATAATATATACCAGCCTCTAACTACCTCTATTCCTAGTCTGCCCTTCTAAAAAGAATCCTCTAGCTTTCTTGTCCCCAGTTCCTCATTTCCTTCAGATCACCCCATCTCTGTCACTATGCATCCACTGACCTGGATGTTGTGAATTGTCAAATTCATTAACATTTCAGTTCTTAATTTCCATTTCTTGCTAGAGTCTTATACTGTCTCTGTCTCCCTTCCTCCCTTTCCCCAGAGAGAGGAGAGAGAGAGAAAGGGGGGGAGTGGAGGGACAGAGAGAAAGAGATTTTTCTGCACCTGGATTCACCTTTGCCTACCATCTATGTCTTTGTTCAGCCGTCTCTTAGCCTTTCTGAATTGGTTTTCCTCATAGTATTTCCTCTCCTTACTTGTTTACTTCCATCCCTTAAAGGTTGTAGTTCTTTCAGAGTTCATCCTTCCACCCTCTATCCTGTTTTCTCCCTGCCCCCCCCCCACATTTGATTTTAACACAAAAACTTACCCACAGTGTCATTTTATATGCATCATGTCAGGCTAGTGAGTCCAGGTTTGTGTGTGTAACTAAGGTCTTTCTGGAGCTCCCTGGGATCAGTGGCAGCTTGTTCTGGACACCTTCACTGGGATGGTGGTGAACAGTACAGTGTCACCACATCCAGAATCGAGCTTGTCTATTTTCTGTGCTTAGTAGCTTCCCCTCCAATTTCCCATCTTAGGCTCAAGAGTTTGTGAAGTTGAAGCCATCTACCCAGTTGTCTACCATTGTCTCCGTTATTCATACTGAAAATCTACGAGCAATTTTTAATTCCCTTCTCATGTCTCAATTTGACGTCCTTGTGGGTCCTCCTGTGCTCTCGAGCCATCGGCTATTCCCACTCGTACGACCTGATTTCAGACCTCCATTGTTGTAGCCACCTTGCTTTTCCTGCTCCCATCTTCACCAGTTTGTCTTTCATAATTCAGAGTAGTTCTAAGCATGTGGATGCAGGGGCAAGCATGGCCAACAGAGTTCCTACCCTTGTGATGACTGTACTAGGACCCTGTGATCACCCTAAAGCCCAGAGCTGACATATCATTCCTTGTCCAGTATCCTTCAGGGGCTCTTCATGCTTTAGAGCTATGTTTGCCTTTCTTACAATAGCTTTCAATGAATTATATGAGACACGGATCAATTACATTACCTGACAACCTTGACTGAAACTGGACATGTGGTTACCCAAAATGGAAGGCATTGTCTTCTAGACTCCCATGTAACTAGCATGATGGCCGCAGAACCAAATTCAGGCTAATGGAAAGTAAGTTTCTTAAGAGTCAGCTAGTCTAGTTTGCCAGGGGGATTAGGGCAATTTTTGATCCATTTTATTTCTTGCTTGACTTGTTGCACAAAGTGCTGATTTGGGTCCAGCAGCCATCTAGGGTGGCAAGGAACTTCATGGATGGAAGGGATCCATGCTAGCACAGTGAAGCTTAAAGACGAGATGCCGAGTCACGTGTGCTCACAAACATACCCATAATCACATAAGTACACACATCACACACATATATACCACACACATACATGCACATGCACACACAAGTCTTAAAAATACACAGAGAAAAATATCCCCGAGGGAAAGTGAGATGAACTTGTGAATCATAATTGCTTTCACTAATTAGAGAAGACTGTCTTTTGATGATGTAGAGCAGACAAAAAAATTTCCCAGAGTTTGCATGAAAATTTTGAATCTGTTTTCACACTGAGAGATTACTACAGTTTTCCCCGTCTCTCCCTTTTGTGTGCTGTCACTGAATTCCTTGTACAAAAGTCACCTCTTGGGTCCCTCATGTCGATTTGCCTCAATTACCTCCCAGCGCTGCTCTGACCTCCCTATTTATGGGAAGTGGCAGGAGCTGTATGCTTTCTCCAGGGACTTGCCTTCTCCTTTCACAGAGAAAGTCTGACAGGGACCAGATCTTATTTCTCTTAAGAACTAAACTCTCTCACCTAACTTTATAATTTATGGCAGCTATCGTCTTTCTGGGAAAAAAGACTGTATTTTCTACCAATGAAGAATGAGATGGAACACAGCAGAGAGAAGGGTAGTGATATGCAAAGTCAGGGCAAAGCTTAGGACTGCAGGCAGCTCAGCAGGACAGGCTCCTGGGTTCCCGATGCAGTGAGCTGATGGTCACACCAGCTCTACCTTTACATGTTCCGGCCTGTTGTTGCTCCAACCTCTCTGCCTGCTTTTCCTCCATGTACTTTTTCTCCGTTGTCTCTTGGTGATGGTCCTTAGGGCTCTCCATACTACCTTCAACATTTCACTTTCCCTGGATGATCTCAGTCACCCCAGGACCATAGGAAACAGACATTTCTCTCCAGCTGCAGAGCAAGAGACCCAAGTGCCTGTTGTTCCCTGTTAGTTCTCTTCTTTATACATTTCCACACCCCATAGGGGCTGATGACATCAGCTCAGGTAAGACTTTAAAAGTCGAATTTCAGAAATTGGCCCAATATTGGAGAAGATAAGACTGCAAATTCATTTATTTAGGCCATGGGCTTTTTTTTTTTTTAAATAATTGTGGCATTTTCCCCTCTTCCAGTTCTGAGCATGGCTATTCAGATTCATTAGTACTAAATGCACACCTCTAACCTTCCTTCTGTTCTCAAACTACCTCTCCTACACTTTATTTAGAAAATGCTATCACTACTGAAATTTTGCCCTGGGCGAGATACTGACTTTGGCTTTTTACTTTCTCCATCTGAGGCCATCCAATCAATCACTTACATTGCACCTATGGTTCAGCCTTCCCCTAGCCCTGGGACTGATACCAGATGAATACTGGTGAAGAGTCGCAAAAGCCTTCTTCAATCTGGTATCAGTGTGTTCCTTACAAAAATGTCTGTCATCAGACTTGGACGTGCCCTGATAATCTCTAATGGTCCTCTCATCCCAAGATCTGTAATTACCTTTTCAAAGGTTCTGTTTCCAAACACAATAAAATTCAAAGGTTCCAGGGATTAGGATATCAACAGCACCGTGTGTGCATAGGGATGGAATGTCACCTACTAGATGGAATTAATCCTTCCATAGATGTCAAGATGAAGAAGGCGTAGGCTAGAATAACCAGATAAGATTTTAAAGTAGCCACAACAAAGGCTTTTCAATGAGCAGTTATGAACATTCTTGAAATAAATAAAATAGCAGAAAGCATTAATAAAGAAATAGAAAATATCTCCACTGAGTTAGAAGGTACCAGAAGAACCAAGTGTATATAATGAACAAAGTAAAGCTTGGGACTCAACAGAAGACTAGGAGGGTACAGGAGAGAATCTGGAAAAAAAGAAAAAAAACCAGAAATCTAATTTGAGCAATAATGGAAAATACACTACAAAATAATAAAGGAAAAATAGACCCTCAGAGACCTTGGGACCACTACAAGAGATCTAACATCTTTGCCATCATAGTTCAAAAGAAGATTGGAAAAAAGGATGAGACAGTACCTGCATGCTAGCCAACAATTAAAAAGATGTAACCCATTACTGGTACTGGAGGTTTTATTTGTTAGCATGTAATGTCTAGTTGGGTATTTATTTCCTTTAGTACTTTCCAACAAAATCTTTCTCAATTATTGAAAGCGAACTCTCATTTCAGAATTGCTACCACATGAAAATACCCTTCAAGAATGCAGAAGTAATGTTGTTCAAGTATATGTGAGACATGAAGACAACTTAATCATAATTTAATGAAATCTTATGAAAATATACCACCAGCAGACTGTGATAAGTTACTTACTGCAATATGCAGAACAACCATGGGGGAAAGTACACAAGAGGTACAACTCAAGGACACAATGGACAAATTAAATGGAATTCTAGGGTTAGGGAAATGGCTCTGTGGGTAAAATTATTTGCTATGCAAGCATGAGTGCCTAATTTCCTCATCTCCACCTTGCCCTTAACTTGGGCAGTCAGTTGGTTGGTCAGTTGCCTGCTAAACACCTTGACCACCCGTCTGTAGGGTGAGTGTGGTGGTTGGAATAAGAATGACCCCCTTAGGCTCTATTTGAATGCTTAGTCACCAGAGAGTGGAACTGTGAAAGGATTAGAAGGATTAGAAGGATTAGAAGGTGTAATTGTGCTGGAGGAAGTGTGTCATGATAATAAGGAACTAAATCTCTGAAACTGTAAGCAGCCCCAATGAACTGTTTCCTATTACCCGAGAAAAACTTTGCCTTGGTCATGGTGTCCCAAACAATGCTGAGAAAGTGAGCATCCGTAATCCCAGCGTTCCTATAAAAGCTCATGGGCCAGTTAGAATCAAACAACAAAAGACTCTGTCATAAACAAGGTGAGGCCAAACGCCTGTGATTATTCCCTGAACCAGACGTGTGACATGGCATATATGTGTCTCTATTCACACACATGAATGTACCCACACATAGATACAAAATGCACATGCGCACACATACACAGATTTTAACTATAAAAATAGATTCAAATATCCCATAGAAAATCAGAAAAAAGAAATCCAGTAAACCAAGCGACAAACAAAACCAGTGATACTAAAAAAAAAGATTTATTTATGTCTTAGCATGTCAATAATTACATTAAATTTAAGTAAACTAAATCTACCAATCAAAAGAATGAGAGTGAATAAAAAGGAATTGACTCAACTATGTCCCATTCTCATGAATAGCTTCAAATGTAATAGAGATAACCAAACATACAAAGATGACAAAGAAAAAAATTAATGCTTTGTGTAAGCATTAATCCCAAACTACCAAGAATAGCTATACTAACAGGAAAACCTCAGAGCAAAGAAAATTATTAGAGGCTGAGATGAATACTCCACAAAGATAAAAGAATCAACACACCAAGAACACAGAGAAATCCCAAATACACTGGAATTCACCAAACAATGAAGCTTCAAATCATGTCAAGCAAAACTGGCAAAACAGAATGATGGAATGGAAAACCCACAGATATAGTTAGATAAGTCAACACTTTGTCCTCAGCCATTCATAGAACTGTTAGAAGTCAACCAGCAAGAATACAGAAAAACTGAGAAACACAATGAATCAAGCAAGTGTCTGTAGATGATTCTACCTAAGAATACAAAATATTCTTTTCAGATGTCTTTATAATACATACCAAGGTCATACACAGAATTATTTAAAAAGCTTCAAATTAATAAACAGAAATCAATTAGAGTGTATCCTCTGACTATAATGCAATAGAATTAAAAATAAGTAAGAAAATCACAGGATAGTGTATAGTACTAAATCCACAAACAAGGAGAGGAGAGAAGTCACATGTCGATAATCTAAACCCCTCCCACCCAAGAACCCAGGAAAAGATGCAGTGATACCAAAGGGAAGTGGTCAGGAGCAGAAATCAATAAAAGGAAAAAATACAATAGAAAGGACAGATACGAAGATCTGGCTTTTTGAAAAGTTCAAGATTGACAAACTTTTAACAAGACTGGCATAAATAAAAGGGAAAGCTGGAAATAAATGACTAACGTTAGGAAGGAAACAACAACCTTCTCTGTAGATTCTGCAAACATCAAAAGAATCACGAGGCAATAATTCGAACATCTCAATACACAAATAATTGGCAACTTACATGAAGTGAACCACTTCATGGAAATGTATAAAATACTGCAACCCACCCAATATGAAAAAGATAATCTGAATATCCTTACACCTACTAAGGTTTATTATAACCAAGAAAATTTTCTGAACTTTTCTTCCATCCCAGGAGTATTTTCCCCTAATTCTTTAACATGTAATCTAAGTCAAATAGAGGCCAACTGTAACTTGAATGATTAAAGTGTTAAAGTGTAAATTGTTGAATATATTCTTTTTAAAGATGTGCATTCTCGGACCAAAAAAAAAAAAAACCAAGCAAAAAAGGAGAGAAATAAACAAAATAAACAACCAGAAATTTATATCAAGAAAAATACTGACAAGCACAGAAAAGTTCTGCCCTGCAAAAGATAATATCAAGAAATATTAGGTAAAGGACTAGTAGTATCCTGCTGAAGACACCACAGGCTTTGGTTGCAGGATATGGAGAAACCAGGAGAAGTAAGTTAGAGGCTTTCTCCTCTTCCATGTCCTGCGTGGCTTGGTCCTGGAATTAGTGGGGTGGGCAAACACAAGTTCTCACCCTCACCTGCTACCCTGACATATACTCATGGAGTTGGCTGAGGAATTTTCACAAGCTTTCTGGGCAATTATAATAATCCAAGTGCCTGGTCCCAGTTAGGGAAACCATGCATTTTAGTCCCTAGACTTATGTCACGCCTAGTGTCCTTATGTAAAGGAACAGTTGTATAAAGTAAGGACTAATAATGGCTGCAAGGAAATATTGATATTCAATATCTTTCTAAAGGTCTCCTTTATCGCCAAGGTGTGAGGCAGTTGTTAGAAATCTAATCAAAACTTACTTTTCAGTAGTTAATTAACACATTTTATGTTCTAGTTATCATAGCCAAAGCTATATATGTGCATGCTGTCTTTTTGGCTGTGATTTGCCTTGTGAAGAGGAAATAGAAACAGAATAGCATGCCCACTGGGTATTAAACTACAGATGCATTTTCCTGCAGCAAGGCATTAATTTATAAAGACCACTGTACTACACTATGCACAGAGTCTGGCCTGATCTGATCCCTAAACTCATCCCTGAGTTAAACTATTTCTCTAACTATTATGATTTAGGGCAAAAGGCTGAGACCAATACCAAAATACATGTATTTTCTCAGAGTGTTATCTCTAAAGTATGTGCTTTTGCCCGGCGGTGGTGGTGCATGCCTTTAATCCCAGCACTTGGGAGGCAGAGGCAGGCGGATTTCTGAGTTCCAGGCTAGCCTGGTCTACAGAGCAAGTTCCAGGACAGCCAGGGCTACACAGAGAAACCCTGTCTCAAAAAAACAAAAACAAAAACAAAATAATAAAAATAACAAAATAAAGTATGTGTTTTTAATATTAGGAAGAATTAAGAAAACAAGAATTACTGTAAAAGTCATAATGGCCATCCAACATACAAGGACAATCATCAAAACTAATCACTTTGATGTCTTTCCTCCATTCTGATATTACTTATAAAATTATTTCTTATTAATGTATGAATTATCAAAAACAAGACATGAAATGAGTTTATCAAGAAATTATAGTTCTGTTGAAGTATCATCTATGCATTCTGGAGCTTAGAGGAAACCCAGGTCCCTGGCACCACCCTGGGACCCACAGTGAAACAGATACAGTCAGTTACTTGGTGCTACTCTTATTGAAGGTCCATTTCAAACATTACCTATCGTGAGAAAATAGGGGAAAAGTGCCAAAGGACTCGTGTTTGTGTGTGTGTGTGTGTGTGTGTGTGTGTGTGTGTGTGTGTGTGTGT
>NW_021604594.1:10201665-10212762 GCF_004785775.1 Grammomys surdaster
TGTGTGTGTGTGTGTGTGTGTGTGTGTGTGTGTGTGTGTGTGTGTGTGTAATACTTGTATTCTTAGATCTTGATTCTACTCCAACTCTGAAATAATTACAGTAATTACAAAGATAAAGGGTAAAAGTCACAAAGTGCTGGCTGGGACATTCCAGAGCAGGAACAAGCTTGGCGCCATTTTTATAGTTATGCCCGTTAAGATTTAATAGACGGAAAGTTTCATTAGCGAGCCGCGCGGCAATTAACTTCAAGGAGGTTCCAGACTACTGTGTGCTGCTGTTACAAAGAGCTGTTTGCATTTCCCTCCTGAGCGGGCGCTCAACATTTCAATTATGAAAAGCTGGTAAGAAAAAGCATTCTTAAAAATGGAACATACAGCCTAGTCTTTTCTTATCACATAACACATGATAAGAAACGTCTTTCACACCTCAATGAGCACTCCAGTTGTTGACTAGGGGTGGGTTGGGGCTATGTATATTGTTATCGCATGCAACAGTTACATGGAGTTCCCTGTCTCTCCCCTATCTCATAAAATCATATCCTGATGGAACTGTAATGATGTTAGAGGTGCTTTCTCTGTATCAAGATTTTCCACACACTGTATCTTTAATATAAACTTGCTCGCTATGAACACCAACAAAGTTGGCAAACACTACAAAATCCGGTAACCTGCTGTTCTCCTGTGACTGGTTAGAGTCCAGTCTGCTTGGGAGATTTGAGTCCAGACTTCACAGATAAAGAAGACAATCCTTGAACTCTACCTCAGTAAAAATGAAGCCATGGTTCCCCTGTGCCTGTGTGGTCTGTAGTTAGCCCTCCTCTAAGTATCCCCACTATCCCAGTCAGGTGTCCTGGGTAGCTGTCTCTACCAAGCACAGGCTGTAATTTCTGAATCCTGCTATGATATCGCTGAACTGTTATGGTCCTTGTTGTTACATTTTATTGAATTAAACCGCAGACTGGCATGCTTTTTTTGAAGAACAAAACCTGCATTTTATGACTTTTAAAATCTGTCTTGATACCCTTTCCTCCTGTTACAACCCCCTCCCACTTATTCTACATATGTTTCCATTAAAAGGCTTCAGACTTTAAATGCAGTAGGCATGTAACCATGGTAAGCACTTTCAGAGACATATGCTTGCTTTGTCAGACCAGAGGCTACATTTGGTGTCTGGAAACAATAATTTAGCTTGACAAACTGTTATGGAGAGCCTAAAACACTAGAATTTGGGGGCACATAGAATTGTCTTCTGGACCAATATGCTTGCTGCTGACTGAGCAGCACAAACGATTCCATAGTTCTGTACTCTATTGTGAAGTCTGGAAGGGAGTGATCTCTGATTTTGCCTATCTTGTATCCCATGGACACTCCTTCTTTCAAGATGGTAGAAGTGAAGACTGAAAGTCCTAAGACTCGTCACCAGCAAGTCTCTTGTCTCTTCTGCAGAGTCCTTCTCTGAACTTCTAGATGACTTTAATTCACCCGACACCATGTCACCACTTGTGACCGATATGGGAAGAATAGGAACAATGTCACGGCAGGAAGCCATGCTTAGACTTTCCAGGAACTCCTTACCTTCTGTCCAAAGAGGTGATGTGGACAGATACAGATTCCAGCAGAGAGATAATACGCACATGCTCTCCAATTGCTATGGTGTTCTGCACTGTGGTGTACTTGGATGTTATAGTCAGGTAGGTCCTGTTTCTTGGGAAACTTCTAGTTTAGCTCTAGGAAAACTGCTAATATTTGCATAAAGACTGCATAAGAGCTTTAGGGATCAGGATGGTTATTTGTGTTTTTGTATTTGTGATTAGCTTTAGTTTCTACCCTCAAACACCAGCATTAACTTCTAGAGATCCGTGGAACATTAGATGCTACTTCTTCCATCTCCCTGTGACATGGTGCTTGAAATAGGGAGCCAGAAATCATTCTGGAGAACCGAACTCTGACCTCGGGTGCCTCTCTAAACAATTTATACTTCTGACCATCTCTATTGACCAATATTCTATGTTTCAGTCCTCTCACAGGAAGGTAGCTAGGCTCCATTGATCTTCAGAATGTTGCTTTATGGATGGCTACATTGTGTGACTTTGGCTATCTCTGGTGCACTATATTACCATTTGAAGAAACATTTGGCTTTTTATAAGCAGGGACAGGATAATATACAATACCACTAAGCCTGGTATTCAAGAAGGTTTTTGCATATGGCTTAGTATTAATTAGGGAACAGTTCTTGTTTGACATGTTTACTTTTAATTCTTAATGGGTTTCTAAGTGGGGTAATGCAGTAAGTCCCCAGAAAAACTAACAATTATCTAGCCTAAGGAGCTTTGTATTTCACTGTAAAATTAAGATTGTGAGAAAACTGTGTTTTTGTTCTACTTATATTAACCTTTTCTTATCCGTATTAGCTAAAGGTTAACTTGTTCTTGCCATTTTTATGAAGTGAGAAGCAGGAACTGTATCTTTTTTATGAAAGGAAGCACGGGAGTGGCCAGCATTCATTAGAGATTGGAATTAGAAGTGACTGTGATATTAAGTTAGAATGTGGCTCATTGTATAAGCCCGACTGGAATGTTTGTCAGTGCTGATATTAAGGAGAGTGAACATGACTGCTTATGTGAGTGGTGACTTCATTTTACTCTATGCAGAACTGACTTGTGTTGGAGAAGCAGCAACTGACTTGTGTTGTGACTTCTGAGCAGTAAATGCACCTTACACATAGGTGCTGCCACCTAGGCACTGGAGTAGGGGAATCTATTTTAAATGTTGTCCAGTAGTCAATGGAGAGAATCTTGGCTTCTCTTTATTATTATTTTTTTCTGGTTTCACCACTGCACGGCTGAGTGGCTAGCTCAGTTTCTTTGTCTGCCTTTACACAAATAGCCCAATTCAGCCAAGATGGCTACTGTCTTTGCAACCTGGCAAAAAGGACAGGACTGCTGGGTTTCTGAGTCTCAGATTACAAGTATTTGGGGAGGAGGAGAAGGGACTATGGATTGGTTTTCTGATGTTTAAAAAGTAAGATTTTTCCATTATGGTACCTTCTACCAGGAATCTGAGGGAATAAAAAATGGAAAATAACCATTTTTATTTATTTTCACAGTTGATTAGAAATATTTTAATCACTTCTAAAGAATAACAATAATAATTGTAACAACAGTGAAAAATACGATTTTTCAACACAAACAAGTCTCTGGTCTATAAGATTAAGCTTTTGATAGAATTCATTCCATAATTTCTAAATGAATGAACAGAAATAAGAAAAGTATTATACGATTTCACACTGAATTAACCTCACTACATACTGCTAAAGATCTATCTCTGGAGACAGGTCATAAAAACTAAACATTTTTTTTTACCACAGTGACAGTATTAGAGAGTATTTCATAATTTACTATTTGGGTGTAAAATTACTAATCAAGGGTGGGAAATGGCCAGAAGAAAACAAAGGGACAAAGTTATTGAAACATGCTAAAGCATTTATAAGCTTTTATTGAGCAGTCTCCTCTGTGTTTTCCCTATCATCCTTGAGGGCCACTATTTTTGAAATCAAAGACTGTTAAGAATATGGGAAGAACCACAGTAAACAGCTATTGCAAGTGAACAAATGCTCTCTTGCCCAATAGGAAGAACATCTATCTATCTATCTATCTATCTATCTATCTATCTACCTATCCATCCCATCTCTATCTATCTATCTATCCATCCTACCTCTATCTATCTATCTATCTATCTATCCATCCTATCTCTATCTATCTATCTACCTACCTACCTAGCCTATCTCTATCTACCTACCTATCTCTATTTATCTATCTATTGTTTTTCCCTGGGTTCCTGGGACTTGAACTCGGGGCCCTACACATGCCAGCTAGGCAAGCACTCTGCTATTGAGCTACTTTTTCAGTTTTGGGTTTTTGTAAAATCATTATTTAATTCATTGAAGGTCAAGTCTCTTTTAGGTTGTAGACTGCTTCTCTATTGAAAAGTAGCTTTCTGTCACATAAAACAAACCACCTAGGACTTAATTGCTATGAATGAGATGAATGAGTTTGTACCTGATTTTTAATAAATATGTGTCTATTAATATATACTAGTTATATATTATTAATATATTACTCCATATTACAATATTATATTAATATGTTATATTATATAGAATCAATAGATTATATAATATCTATTTTATTAATGTAATATATATATGTGAAACAATGAACAAGCATGACTATCCAGTTTGTAGGCCATCATTTGGAAGACATTCCATGGGTCCTTGTGACTTTTCCAATGTGCCCTTCAGCGACACTGGAAGACCACCTCTCTTAGTTTGCTTTCTATTGTCAAAACTAAAACCACAACCAAAAGCAAGTTGAGGGGGAAGTGGTATATTAATTTTACAACTCCAAGATCATAGCTCATCATCTAGTGAAATCAGGTTAGGAACTCAAGACAGGAACCTGGATGCAGGAACTGAAGTAGAGATCATGGAGCAGTGCTGCTTACTGGCTTGCTCTCAGTGACTTGCTCAGCCTGCATTCTCATACAACGAAGGACTGCATGCCCAGTGGTGGCACCACCCACAGTGAGCTTGGCCCTCCCACATATGTCATTAATCAAGAACATAACCTTCAGATGTGCCTATAGGACAATGTGCTGAAGGCATTTTCTCAGTTGAGATTACCTTTTCCATTATGACTTTAGATTGTGTCAAACTGACAAAAAAAAATGTAACCAGCACAATATGTCACTGCTCTCACATTGCATAAAGCAAGCCGCAAAGACCTCCTTTCCTTTATGTGGCAAGGGGACCCTGGGAGATGTGGGAACTAGCACTAGACTCCATCAGGAAGGGCAGCCCAGTCTCTTATTCACATTTGGCTCTCAGTTCTTCCAAGTACTGAGCCTGTTTTATGGTCTGAAAAATGGGAATAGTAATATATTCTGGCGTATCTTAAAGACTAATAACAATACCTAGTAAAAGTAAGCACTAAACAAATGTCAATAATATAATTATTGTGCTTTTTAAAAAAATTTTTAAAAGCTTTAAATTTATGTATATGTATGTACATGGGTCTCTCTCTCTCTCTCTCTCTCTCTCTCTCTCTGTGTGTGTGTGTGTGTGTGTGTGAAAGAGAGAGAGAGAGAGAGAGAGAGAGAGAGAGAGAGAGAGAAAGAGAGATGACATACTGCCTATAGAAAGCATTTACCTCCTAAAGGTTCCATAACCTATCCAAGCAATACTATTTTTTTTTTTTACCAGTTAAATACAGAATTTTAATCCCATAGCTTAACAATTAAGGGTCATACAACACATACCTAGCACGTCAGTCTAATGTACACAGCTATTATCAGTTACACAAGATATAGCCTAACAGATGCTAGGAACTTTTTAAACTAGTTTTTACAAGTATTTATTTTCATCTTGAACATTGAAGTCATTATACATACAGGGCAAAGTCAGAGCTTTTATATTTGTGTTTATTCTTCATTTAACTTTTAAAACACTACTATAGTTGAATATTAAAACAAAAACAATAGCCAAGTAGTGAGCATATTATGATTACAGTCCTTCCCACATTCACTACTGCATACAGAATGTCAAAGAATGACTGGCCCATTACGAGGTCTGACGCTGAACGCCACCTCTGGGGTGATGTTCATCATCCTCATACGCTTCTCCATTGTAATGACCCCGTCTTTCCTGATTTGGATCAAAGTCCACCAGTTCTACCTGATCCATTTCATCAGTCTCTTCTACTTCCTTCCTTTCAGGAAGGAGTTTTTCCAGCAAAGAGAGTTTATCAGGAGAGAGAAAGCCATTTTCAGGAAAGTTTACCTTAAACTCAATGATTAGCTGTCCCTTTTCATATGGACGACGATATATTGGCATGCCTTCATTTGGCACACATTTTATATCCCCATGCTTGACAATCTGACCTGGATGAGAGGTGATGACTATGGTTCGGTTGTCAAGTGTAGATATTGGCTTTTGGAAACCACACAATGCTTCAACCAGCTGTATGTCCATACACATGAAAGCTAATGTGTAAAGCTTTCTCCTCGCCTTGTAAAAACAGCATGGTCCTTCTGATCTAACACAATGATAATATCTCCTGGCTCCAGTCCTGGTTCTTGGTCTCCTTCACCGTGGAATGTTATCTTCTGACCATCTTTCATGCCTTTATCAATATGAACTTCTAAAATTTTCTTCTCTCAAACTATCTTTCTTCCATTGCAGCTTTTACATCTGTCTTTAGGACTGATGCGTTCTCCATGACCCTGGCACTCCATGCACACTGACTGAATTTGCTGAACCATTCCTGGTCCAATCTGATGAATCCTTATCTGCATGCCTGTCCCCCGGTAGTTGGGACAGCACTCTACTGCTCCTTTCTTACCACCTTGCCCTTCACATTTGTCACAAATCACATTCTTTTCCAGAGCCAGTTTTCTTGTTGCACCATTATATAAGTAAGTCTTCTAAGGTCACTGAGAGCTGATGAACAACATTCTTACCTCTCCTTTCTCTTTGCATTCTTCCTCCTCCTCCAAAGAATATATCAAAGATATATGGCAAAACCACCAATATGGCAAAACCACCACCTGCTCCGCCCTCTTTAATCGCCTGCTCGCCTCCTTTATCATATAATTCTCTCCCTCTCTCCCTCTCTCTCTCTCTCTCTCTCTCACTCTCTCTCTCTCTCTCTCTCTCTCTTGGAATCAGCAAGAACTTCATAAGCTTGAGAAATCTGTTTAAACTTTTCTCCTTCATTTGGATTCTTATCAGGGTGGTACTTCAAGGTCAATTTTCTATATGCCTTTTTCAATTCTTCCTGGGTGGCATTGGTTTGACCCCCAAAACATCATAGTAAGTGGTTTCTTTCACCATTTTTTACAGCTGGTGAGCGGGCCGGCGCTGGAAAGCGGAAAGAGGAGCGTAGCACAGCGCGCAGCTCGGCCAGACGCTGCTCCTCCACCACCCACCGAGCGTTCTGGAAAGTTCCGCAAGCAATACTATTAACTGAAGACCAAGTATCCAAATACATGAGCCTATGAGGGAAGTTTCTCATTGAAACAACTACAATTGAAACCAGTTGTTCATGGTTTACAAACTGATACATTTTCAAAGAGCAAACATACCATGAGAAAGCTTTGTAACCTGGTGTTAGTACTCTTAAATATTTCTGTTTGAAAACTGAGCCAAACATTTTAAGTATCTAAAAAGACACAAACTCCTCTGATTTCCAACAGTCAAATCTGACATTTTAGAAAACCTGGAGATTTGTGCTTGTTTTTCACAGACAAGTTATTTATTGTATTTTAGCATCTTTGCCAGTGGTCCCAAATATTGAAAATACACATGGCATGTTCTTGATGTTCAAGCAACAGTACACACAGACAGATGTGTCCCAGCCTCCTCTGCACCTGCCTCCTCATCAGGCCCACATCTGCTCTGCTTGTTTTTAGAGTGGTGTTGATACAAATTACCTATCCTCCTGACACCTCAGTGTTCCAAACTGTAGTTGGGCCACAGTAACTGTACACTTAAACACGCAGGTTACATTGTATAACGTTCTTAAAGATGTTTTCCATGGACCACAGTAACTGTACATTTAAACACACATGTTACATTGTATAATGTTCTTAAAGGTGTTTTGCATGTTCAAGAAAACCTCAGAATGCTGTTGTTTGTAACTATTATTGACCAAGTATTAACCTAAGGGCTAGCAGCTGGGTTTGAAGCAGCTTTAGAAACAGCCACATAGTCCCGTGGAATTTCATAACGTCCTCTCACAGACTGGGCTGGAGACAAGATGTCTTTACAGATGAGACCTCTTTACAGATAAAATTTGTTCCTGTGAGGAAAGGTGCTGGTGCATACAGGCTTGTGGTTCTGACTCTTCGTAACTGATGAGTTATCATGTTAGACTCAGGCTTGCAGAGAGAACAGCTCCAATGGTCTTAAAAGAATGTCATGTAACATTTATTAGAGTCATTGCAACAGGGACACCTCCCACTCACTTTGATTTAGTGACATTACCTCTGGTTAAAAGCATTAGGTAAGGCCACACACAGTGGCTGGTGATTTGGATAATTAGAAGGAATGGCAGAGGCCTGTCTCTTTACAAGGAAGTTAGCAGTGACACGCAATTAAAGCAAATGGTGGGGGTAGGCTGTAGCCATAAGGACTACAGTGGATTGGGTCAAATCAAACATTTATAAAATCCTGACTTCACAAAGGATTTCTGTTTCTCTATTTAACAAATTACTGCTGAGATGACTGTTAATTTACACAAGCAGAATAACAATTCAACACCATAGTCATTTTTCTCATAATTTGTGAGAGCACACAGACCCGCCACGACATCTGCTTACAATCTCGGGCAACTGAATCATCCTTGTCATGTATTTTTGGTGTGGGATTTTCTGCTTTAACATGGTGACTTCCATGGCCATCGACTATTATGATTCTGAGGGCTGTAAGAGAGGGAAGCAAGGGCTTGTTATTAAGTCTTTTTCAAACAAAGAAATGAAAGCTTAGGTCTGAGAAGGCGTTGTAAGTTTGCTTAGGGTGGAAATAAGCACAAACCCAAGCTGCACGTGGAAATGACTGAACCGTAAAAGCACATGCCTCAGGGAGCAGTTTTCTCCCTCTTCTTGAAACATAAGAGTGGTTATTAGAGTCTTTAGAGGAAATAAGCTGAAGGTGACAGGCCTTCACTTGAGAAAGGTGGGCACACGGACCCCTCCGCAGGGAAAGTTTCACGTTTTCCTCAGGCCACTTCCTCAAGTCTGTCAGGGTAGTGGAACAGAGAATGTGGAAAGAAAGTACCCTGTGCTTGACCTTAGCTATGTGTGGGTACCTGGCACTTGAAGAGGGACAAGGAAGAAAACAGAAGCCAAGATATCATTAACACTTATTTAGCTCTTAGTGAGGGCCAGAGGCAGAAGTATGTGCACTGTGTGATGTCAGACACCACAGCAACCCCGAAGGAAATTATTAGTATTGGTGATGGTGAGTGGATGGAGATGCTTAGAATACCTTACCAGAACTTGAACCTGGATGTATACTTTCAACCCCAGGTTGCGCCACCTCCCTGAAATGTAAACTATGTGTTGCTGAAGAGCTATTTCCCTAGCAATCAAACCTGTGTGTGGTGGCTCTGCAGGGAGGTAGAGGGGGCTTTCTACAAGCTCTTTCAGCAACAAGCATCCCTTGGGGGACTCAAGGTGGAGGGTTGGAACTGTTAACAACAGTAGAAATGTGAGGTGTAAAAGTGTTCGCATACAGGAATAGAAGAAAACAGGGTAGCGTCCATTGGGTGGTCCATCTCCCTTGAGATGCATGTTGGATATTCAGCTGTGGTATTAATTTTTATGTCTTCCATGCTGTTTCCTTGCTGACTTGGTAAATGACTCACTAACTTACTGAAATGGGTTGGGTAAATTCCTTGTGGGTATTACTGGGGCTTGGGGAGAAAGAGGAGGGAAGTCCCTCCATTTGGCGTTTCCTGAACCATAAATAATGGTGGTGTTCCATTCCTGGCAATATGCTTCTGTCATTAATTAACTTTTATGGAAAGCTATGATGTTCATGACTCTAGCCTCTCCCAGCTCTTGATCTATGTGGTGTTATGTGGTGCAGACAGCCGTGCTCACAGGTGGGATTTGTCTGACAGGGAAACCTGAATTAGTCTGTTGTGGAAAACCTGCTAATATATGGCATGTCCCTGTGTTGGGTGGGTGGGAAGGGAAAGAGTAACAGGGATGTCCAGCCCATTCCTTCTGATTGTCTTCCCAGCATGTGCACAGGGGACCAGAATATGCTGCTCTTTGTTAGGTTAACTTTTTTAAGATTTATTTTTGATATTTTTAAATATATACCTCTGGTATATCTGTGTATGAGTATGTATTTGTATGTACGAGTGACCTCAGAGGCCAGAGGAATTGGATCTTTGGAAGCAAAGTTACAGGCTGGTATGGATACTAGGAATCAAGCTCTATTCCTCTGGAAGAGCAGTACCTGCTCTTGAACAACTAAGCCATCTCTCTAGTCCATTAGGTTAAATTTTAAGTGTCAAGACTTTTTTCCCCAATATTGTAGAAAGGGCAAAAATCTTAGTCTAAAATTCAACAGTGCTCTTCATAGGAAGAGCAGGAACATAAGAACCTCCAGTCCACCAAGACCAAACAAAGGACTCTAGTCAAAGATAACCAAGACTGTCTTTTTGAAATAGGTCACATCTGTGTTAACAATCCTGCTAGAAAGGTACCTATTACAGTTGACCTAAAGTTTCCCCGTGTGGCTTTCAGACAGGATTAAAACAGTAACAACAACAAAAAGTATCTATTAGAATCACCAAAAGGACTTATTGTAATGATTGACACGAAATCATTGTTGACAACCATGCTGATTAAACCAATTAAGTTTTAAGTCTTTTTATGGATGGTCAGACTAAGAGTAGGCTTGAACCTCCAAAATGTCTCTTGGGGCCCAAGTTCAGGAATAATGCATTTTAAAAGACAAAATTCACAAAGATATGTCAAAGTTAGGGTTGGAGTAACTGTGACATGCCTCTTTCCTAGCAGAGCATAGTAGTGATTTTAGATGTAACTTCCACATTATTTTGCTTATATCTGGACCATACTCAAAGCCATGGAAATCTCAAATATGTTGCTAGGATAGATGTGATTTTGGGGGGAGGGGAATAGAGGGCTGAGAAATATCTAAGCCAACAAAAAATGGAGTCAGACCGGGGGACTCTACCTTAGTTGTTTCATTATAGAACACAGTGCTGGGTTCTACCTTTGGGATTTCTGATTTGTTAGGTCTAAGTGGGGCCTGACAATTTGCACCTGAAATAAGGTCCCAACATGGTGATGTACCTGATTCAAGAGGAAAACTTCAGAAGAAGCCTGGGCTTGGCAGTCAGAAAGCCTGAGGCTAGAATCTTGCTGCATTGCTGTGGATATTTGGAAAAGGTGCTAAGTTCAGGCTTCCTAACCATGGAAAAGAACGGTAGAAAGGGATTGCAAACATTGTTTTGTCTGGTTTGGTTTGGTTTGGTTTGGTTTGGTTTGGTTTGGTTTGGTTTG
>NW_021604594.1:10212772-10218178 GCF_004785775.1 Grammomys surdaster
TGGTTTGGTTTGGTTTGGTTTGGTTTGGTTTGGTTTGGTTTGGTTTGGTTTGGTTTGGTTTGGTTTGGTTTGGAAGGGGATTAAATAATCACCAACATAAAAGTGATTGCCCATGTCAGGCACATACATGTAATATAGCAGGTGTCACCTCACGCTGGTGACAAATTATTCCTCTTTGTGCTAGGTCACAAGAATGATTGGCCCATATTTTAGAGCAAAGACTCCTCTGAGAGTTAAGAAGGTAAGAGGAAATGTGGGTGAAAACAACCCACCTGCCAGAGACCTGGGACCACGCTCTGGAAGACTTTCCAATGTGTTATGAAAAAGAAAAAGGCGTGAGATGCCACTCTCGGGAGAAGCAGATGCAGAGGACCTGGCGTGAGTGAGAATCCTAAACTTGCCAAGAGGGCTATTAGTGTGTCACATATAATCCCAATAAAGCATTGCACGTGAGAAGCTGAGCAGACTTTTTTCTAAATGGGCTTTGGGGAGAGAATGACATCGAGGTAGGCAGGGTCGAGTAGCACACGTGAGTGGAATGAGTGAGTTCTCCAGAGACCTGAAGCTGTATGAACTGAGTCACAACCATGCCACTGTGGAGGCCAACAAGTACCACAGCACACTGTTCCAAGACCCAGGGAAGCTGGTGACGAGGCTCAAAGCCAGAGCTGACATGCTCATGATCGTGACTCTGGTCTGCAAGGCCTGAGGACTATGTGAGCTGGGGCCAAAGACCTATATTCATCTCAGGCAGAAAACAAACTGTACCTCTGTGTTTTCTTAGCACCTTCATAGTTTGATGATCCTCTTCACCAGGGAAGACAACCTGCTTCAAAAGCTGATCTCTTCCAGAAGCACCCACATAAATATATTCCCAAGTGACACTAAACCAGCTCTCTGGTACTCTCGGCCCCAACAGGGTAGCACATAAAGTTTACCAGTGCAGCATGAGATATCTATTTGCAAAGAGAGTGTGTGTTGGGACCATTGATGGAGGAAGTGATGTTTTCCGTCTGTCTACCAACGTACTTCTGTCTATACCTCATTTCTCACTCCTGATGGGCTCTTTACTTAGAGGAGTGGTTTCAACTTTCTATCTCTCTCACTGACTACCCCCCCCCAAAAAAAAATCCAAGGAAAGATTTAGAAACATTAATTAGAAGCTGAGTATAAAATTATATCCAAAGTGTTGCCTCCCCCTTTAACAGAATTCCCCATGCTGTATTTATAGAGACTATGATGCTACCTGTGACTGAGGGAAAAAAGCATTGCTAATTCAACATTCATTAAAGCATCAGAAAAGTCCTGAACTTTAAAAAGATAGGCCTTTAAAAAAAGACCTGATGCCTTAAAATATTCCATTTGAAAAGCTTTTCAAAAAAACAAACAAACAAACAAACAAACAAACAAAAACCTCCATAATAAAGCTTGGCAGTGACAGTACACATCTTTAATCCTAGCACTTGGGAGGCAGAGGCAGGTAGTAGATCTTTTGAGTTCAAGGCCAGTGTGGTCTACAGAGTGAGTTCCAGACTAGCCAGGACTACACAGTGAAACCCTGTCTCAAAACAAACAAACAAACAACCCGCAATAAACTAATATCACTGGTACTTCAAGATAAGGATCAAATTACAAACAAATTTTAAAATGCAACGTAGGTTCCCAGAGGTAAGATTTTGTTGTTTTTTAACTTTCCCCAGCTTTCTCTTCACCCTCTCTTCACCTACCGTCCCTGGCATGGCTTCTTCCAGAGGCAGCATTTCACAACAAAAACGCCAGGAGCCACCGTCTGTGTAACTCCCACAAAGTTGAAGACTGTGCCTTGCTTCCAATCCTTGGTAACAAAAAGAATTTGTAAACAACTATTGTTTAAAAGGTGTTTTATCCATTTTAGGGTATCCATTTAGAACCACTGACTTACAGTTGTAATTTGGCTGTTTCTGCTTTCTAATTAGCTAAGACCTTTTTTTTTCCTTGACCTAAAAATATGATACAGTTTCTAGATGATGCTGTCATGGTACCAGGTGGTGAGAACTCTTTCTCAGCTTCGTTTTAACAGGTGTACAGAGTGCATGACCTGACCTCCTTTAGAATTTGCAGGGTGGAATGTTGAATTTGTAAGCAGAACACCCGTGAAACCTTGGCAGCATGAACAAAAGTTGGTTTGCCTGCAATGATGTTCAAGCTTTTGGGGATGAGTGTTTCTTTGTGGTAAGAGGCAGTCACCTCATCTATTGAAAACTTCTCCGGCTCCTGAGACAATTATAACTAGAATGTGGGTACTTTTGTTAGATTGATCAGCAAGCTAGAAATCCCTCATACTTGCAGTTGAGAAACAGTGCAGTTCTAGGTGCTATAATAGTGCAGGAGTAGGTGTTCTGAAGAGTCATTGATGAAGTGAAGCTCCATAATGATGATTGATGGGAGAGACAATGAGAACATTTGCCAACAATCTGATATATTAGCAAGTGTCCTCACTTTCCATGAAACAAAAATAGTGAGAAGATTTAGAAGAATCTATGTGGACCGTCAAAGATGCTGATGTGTTGAGGTTAACAGTATCCCAATATATCAATAGCAAGGACTCTTGTTCATGAAGAATAGAAAGCCACCTCCAGCAGGCAAGGGCAACTTACTCCCCTTTTCTCTCTGCTTTATCATTTTTTTTCTTGTACCCAAAGATTTCCTTCTTTCTTGGAGACAACTTTGGGATTATGCCATCAGTTCAACAATCCCATGAAGGGCAGAAAGATGTTTTCCTCTCAGGATCATCTATGAAATCCTAAAGGGCTCTAATTGTCCCAGGAGTGTCCTAAGTTCAGCACAAGACCACCACATGAGCAAATGTTTAGCAGACTGGTGCAGCCAGGATGTGGAAATGAAAAAACAAAAACAAACAAAAAGCATAAAGATGCTTGATCTCTTCTAAAATGGCGGACAATATAGTCCATTAACAAGTATGATACTGGGATGAGGGAGATTTAAAATGGTGATGGAAATGAGATAGGTCAGCTGAATGTAACTCATAAAAAAATACATTACATCCATTTGCAGAAGGATGGATTTGACGATTTGTGATTGGACTGAACATGGGAAGACAACCTATCACAAAGCTCTGCTTTCTCATCTAACTTGAGATCCACGTCTCTGTCCATCAGCTAGATCAATGGTTCTCAATCAGTGGCTTGTGACACCTTTGGGAGTTGAGAAACCCTTTCACAGGGGTTGCCCAAGATCATCTGCATATCAAACATTTACGTTACAATTCACAGCAATAGCAAAATTATAGTTATGAAGTAGCAACAAAAAGACGTTTATGGTTGGGGGTCCACAACATGAGGAACTGTATAAAGGAATTGCAGCATTAGGAAGGTTGAGAACCACTGAGCTAGATACTTCCTTGTATGCCCCATTACCACTCAAGTCTCCCTTTTCTCCAGCTCTGTGGAAGCATAATATCCCCAGCAGTTCAAAGATAGTCATTCTTATGAATTGGTAACAACTTGGGTAAGTCACGCTGATCTCAATGAATCCCATTTTAAAGTGGAAGGACAAACTGAGAGGATATAAGAAATATGCCAAAAAAAAATGAGTATGCATCCTTGGGGTTTTGGGAGCAAAGGGGCGCAGGAACACAAGACTCTGTGCAGGCACAATGAGTCTGATGAAGCCAAGTACAGTTACAGACAGAGTAGCAGAAATGAGTCCTAGGCATTTTGAGCATCAGTTAGGTAGAGGCTCTTCCATCACCTCAAATAGCTGAGCTTTGGGGACAAATTAAAGTATAACATGGCTCAGAAGCCCCTAAAGGCTTTTCTGGGGACTGACTGATGCTCAGTCTATCCTTAGAGCACAAGCAAAGGAACCTGAGTTCAGATCTGTTGTGCTCATGAAAGCCTGGGCATGGTAGTGCATACCTCTAACCCTAGTCCTGGAGAGGTGGAGATAGCAGGATCCATGAGACTTGATGGCTGACTAGCCTTGCCAAATCAGTGAATTCTAGCTTCAGTAAGAGGTCCTGTCTCAAAATAATAAAGTGGGGGACAATAGAAAAAGTTAATGTTGATCTATGGCCTCCACATGCACACACACACACACACACACACAGAGGCATGTACACTTACAAACACATATATGGACACACATGCACATATGTGCACCTACTAACACATGTACATACACATACATGCATATTCACACTCACATGTGGACATGCACATTCACAAAATGATAAAATAGATAAAAATTTAAAATTTTTTTGTCTAAATCTGAGTGTGCTAACTTAAATAGAGATTATCTATTTACATATAAGACCCTAAAATAATAGTGAGTTATATAGGGCCTCTTGTTCTTATGCACTAAGAGGAACATGACTCAATACGGCTTTTCATGGTATCGACAGTTCTGAAACCCACAGGAGTGTACATGTATAGTGGTTTGAATGACAATGGCTCCCATAGGCCCATACATTTGAATGTTTGGCTACAGTTGGTGGAATTTTGGGGGAAGAATTAGAAAGTCCCCAGTAGTGAAAATGTATCTTGAGTGAGGTAACTCAGTCACAAAAGAACCCACATGGTATTCGCTCACTGATAAGTGGATATTAGCCCCAAAGGTCAAAATATCCTATACAACTCACAGACCACATGAAGCTCAAAAAGAGGGAAGACCAAAGTGTGGGTGCTTCAATGTTTCTTAGAAGGGGGAACAAAGTACCCACAGGAAGAGATACGGAGATAAAGTGTGGAGCAGAGACAGAAGGAAAGACCATCCAGAGGCTGCCCCATCTGGAGATCCATCCCATATATAGTGGCCAAATCTGGACGCTATTGTGGATGCCAGGAAGTGCTTGCTGACAAGAGCCTGATATAGCTGTCTCCTGAGAGACTCTGCTAAAGCCTGACAAATACAGAGGCAGATGATCACAGCCAACCGTTGGACTGAGTGCAGGGTCCCCGATGGAGGAGTTGGAGAAGGGACTGAAGGAGCTGAGGGGGTTTGCAGCCACATGAGGAGAGCAACAGTGTCAACCAGCAAAACTTCCCGGAGCTCTTGGGGACTGGATTCAAAGAGTACACATGGAGGGACCCATGGCTCCAGCTGCATATGTGGCAGAGGATGGCCTTGTTGGACCTAAGTGGGAGGAGTGGCCCGTGAGCCTGAGTGGGTTCAATGCCCCAGTGTAGGGGAATGCCAGGGAGGGAAGGTGGGGAGTGTGTGGTTGGGTAGTGGATAGGCGTGGGAAGGGGGGACAGGATAGGGGGTTCTGGAGGGGAGATCTAGAAAGGAGATAACATTTGAAATGTAAATAGAAAAAATTTCCAATAAAAGAAAAAAATATTTTCACAGGGTAAAAACAAAAAAACCAGAAAGGCCTCGTCTCCTCTCTCTTTCTCTCTCTCTCTC
>NW_021604594.1:10218188-10241377 GCF_004785775.1 Grammomys surdaster
TCTCTCTCTCTCTCGGAGTGCTCAATGCCTAATTTTAAGTAGAAACAAAATAAGAACACATGTTTTCCTCTGTCACAGCCTTGTATTGTTCCCCTTAAACAGATCAGGAAAAGACACAGATCTGTAAGAATATTTGGTTCCTAACTTAATACTTTCTTGTATTTTTTGTAAGAAGTTATTTGCAGATGCCATTTTGTTAAGGCTGAGTCCTACTCTTAAAAAGACGCAAGGAAGAAAGTAGGTGAGCACTACGGAAAGAGCATTGGTTCAGAAAGGATGGGATCCGTACTTCTAGATCTGAGAGGAGGACTGTCCTTTGTGAAGCGGGACCTTGCAGAATCCTTTGTGCTCTTGGCTCTAGAGTAAGAGAGGTGGTGGTGACAGTCGTCTACTTTAAGGCCAGGGCGTTGTAAGCTTGTCTTGACTTCTGAGCTTTCAGAGTGTTTGTTCAGGAGGTAGTTTCCAAGGTTTTACAGCTTTGCTAAAAACATTTGGTCTCCTCCTTAGATCTGCTCCGCTGATATCATTTTTAGTGACTTCCGAGACATTGTTGTCGAATTGAGCAGCAATGAATCTTTACTGGTGCCCATCAAAACTGAACTTTTTGTATCTCACATTTCACTTTGATTGTTTTTCGTCTCTTCCCGAGATTCCCTGGAAACCAGCTTTGTCTTGTCAACTGTATAACAAGCATGGAATTTTTATAATCACAGCCTTGTCCCAGCAGAGTGGATTTGCATCTTCTAGTGAAATGCAAATTGTCTATCCTAGAGTTCAGCGACATTTGCCTCTCTTTAAAGCGCCGCACTAAAGTGACTGGTAGACACGACTGTTTGTTTAGCTTGGCTTCCGTCTTTGATCTCATGTTAACATACCTTAATGGCAGGTAATGATTGATAATAGACTATTGTAAAGTTCAGGTAATAAATACTGCTTAACTCATAATAATTCTGAATAATGTACTTTTTATGACTTGGTTTGATGGAAAATTTCCTTGTCAGCTTGGTCTAATTGTCCAAACAAAACCACCCATTACTTGAAGAAATGCATGTCCTTCCTAGACACATTAATTAGGGTCATGGCTGGGCTGCAGAAAGGAACATAGTAACACTTCAGTTATCTTTAAATGTAATCTTTGGACGATCTTACTAATGCTAAACTCGGGTTTAATTGGAAGCTTTTGTTTACACTTGCCCTTTGAGACTGTCAGGCCTCCATTGAAATCTGTGGTGATGGCTGGGGCCACATGTATACTTACTTATCCAGGTCTTTCCTTGAGGTTTCTAGAGCCATCAGTTGTAGCGGTTTGAACATTGAAAGTCACAATGGGACAACTTTTTCTTAACGTAGCGGTTAAGGCAATAACATATGAAAAGAAAATCAATTAAACATGTAAAAAGTTTTAGAAAATATTACTAGATCTCTGAGGTCAGCAAACTTCGTGTGGCACAGAGCAACAAGAGTTTGATGACTTGGCGTTGACAAGTTTGAGTGCCACACATCACATTGTTCACCAGAAGCCTGCTTGTAAGAACGCAGGATCCTAGATTCTAGCAATAGCAATTGCAGTAGCCTTGAGCAAGTAAAGTGCTCAAGAAAAAAATACGAAGAAAGTCAAAGACCTTATCCTGAAAACTGTAAGCCACTCATGTAGGAAGGTAACAATGAGTGGAAAGATCCCCATGTTCATTTATTAAAATAATTGATATCATTAAAATGTCTAAGCTGCCTGAAGTGATCTCCAGATTCAATGCAATCATATCAAAATCCCCATTTTTTGTACCCAGAATTACAAAACAAAACTCTGACATATATAAAGAATAAAAAAAAATACCCTCAGCAATCAAAACAATCTTAAGTAGACATAGCCAGAAGGAACTACCTAAATATCTGATCTCAATTTCAGAGGCTCTGATAACTCTAAAGCAAGGCACTGTACAAGCAGACATTTCAAGCAAAGGACCCGAAAAAAAGCCCAGAAAAAATCCACAGAGCTGCCATCAACTGGCAACCAAGGTGCCTAAAGCACACAGCAGGGAAAAGACAGTCTTTTCAATACATACTGGAAAAAAAATATCTGTCAGACAACAAGCAAAAGGATGCAATTGGGTCTTTATGTCACTAAGCGTACATACTCAACTCTAAATGAATTAAAGGCTTGGATACAAGACCTGAAACTTTAAAACTTAGAAGAAAACATAGAGGCATTCTTTATCGTGTTGGTCTGGCCACAGATTTAAAAAAAATCCTAAAACACAGTTAACAAAAGCAAAAAATAAACTAACATGGTTACATCAAACATAAACCCTTCAGCTTAGTGTAGCAAAGAAAACAATCAACAGAATGAATTGGTAACCTATGGGATGAGAGAAAAATCTGTACAGCATACATATGATAAAGGGTTAGTAGTATGCACACATACACACACATACACACACATTCGAACACACACATACACACACACATATACACACATACACACACATATACACACATACACACACATGCACACACATACACATACGGACACATATACACAGACACATGCATGCACACATACACATACGCACACATATGCACACATACACACAAACACATGCATGTACACATACACACACACACATACACACATGTATACACACCAAACAACTCAAAAGCAAAAATCAAATAATAACTCAAATCTTTTAAGAATGGACAAAGGACCAAACAAACGTTTCTGAAGGAAGACACACATATGAATGAGCAATAGACATGTGAAAAATTGCTTAGCATTCCAAACATCAGGGAAATGCAAATTAAAAGCACAATAAATATCACCTCCTCCTTGTTAGAATGGCTTCTGTCAGAAAGATGAAAGACAAACCGTAGCAAGCACGTGAGAACAAGAAACCTTTATACACCGTTGCTGTGAATGCAAATTTGTATGGTTATTATGGGAAACAGCCTGGGAGTCTACCAAATATTAAAAATAGAATTAGCATATAATCCAATTCTACTTCTGGCACACATCAAAAAGAGATGAAGTCAGTATGTTGAGGAGAAATTGATACTCCCATATTATTGCAGCATCTGCATGATAGCCAAGATCAAAAGCAATATAAGGGCTATACAGAGAAATGGTGCTGTGTATACACAATGGACCAACGGTCTTCAAGAAGAAGGAAATCTTGTCAGTTGCAATAACATGGCATCTAATTGGAGGGTGTTATGCTAAGTGAAAGAAACTAGACACAGAAAGAAAAATAGGGCGTACTCACATTTATATGTGGAGTCTAGAGCTGTTGCACTCAGAAGAAGAGGGTAAATTGATATCAGATCAACTGCCTAACAGGAGGTAGAGAGGACATTGGTACAATGTCTCAATTAAGAGTAGTAATGTTTGTATACCGTGATGACTGTAGTTAGTAATGCTATCCTATATAGCTGACAATTTCTACAATGCAATGAGAGCGCCATGCTGGAGATTGAACATCGGGCCTTGCACATAGGCAAGCAAACATCTTACCACTGTGCATATCTCCAATCCAAGAGAACTAATGAAATTTCTTAACATATCCATGTGTGTGTGTGTGTGTATGTGTGTGCATGCACAAGATTTATGTATATATGGTCAGGTAATGGACATATTAATAAGCTTGATTTAATTATCCTATAATCAATACATATTTCAAAACTCACATTGTATCCAATAAGTACAATAATAAAAGGGGCGAAAGATTGAGGAAAAGAAGGAAGGAGAAAAAAGGAAGGGAAAAGAAAATCCAGAAAATGACCACATGGTCCTTTAACAAAATGGCCCCGTAACACCACCCACATGGTTGGCTTCAGGGCATAGCTATAATGAATCCAAAACTAAGCGTCTGAAAAACATGGTTGGCTTAAAGTTTAGAAATGACTCAAGTCAAGATTTCAAGAAGTAGCTATTACTATACTCAGTTCAGGAGGTTGGTGACATTTTTGCATTTCGTTTAAAGCTCAAATTCTCAAGGAAACCCACAAGAATCTCACATTGGGGAACAATGTCATCCCCATAGTTGTTTGTCTCCCAACAAATCTCTATAAATGGTTGTTCTTTAGACAGAGTACATTCACGGTTCCCACACCTATTGGGCACCTACAAGGTGGATTTCAATGAACAATATTGATCGCTTCATCATATATTGCTAACTACTTAGACTCTTAAATATTTTAAAAATAGAGTACTTTTTTCAAAATATTTACAATCATTTATTCTGTGTATTTATTTATGTGTATATTTGCTTATTTATGTGAGTGTGCCCGTGTGTACATGTACACATGTGGACGTGTGCCGTAACACACCATATCACTATATGGAGGTCAAAGGTCAACCTGTGGGAGCTAGTGGATTCCAGAGATCAAACTCAGGTCATTAGGCCTGGTGGCAAGTGCCTTAACCTACAGAGCCAATTCTCCTGCCCTAGAAATCAGGTGTTTACTGAAGTCTATAAAGAAAACTCTGTTCATCTGTAACAATTTGCCATTTAACCATGACCCTCATTCATGCCCCAGTTTAGTCTACTTTGGATGGAATTCTTGGATGTTACATACTAAACAACATTCCTTAGACATTTGTTTACACGTGTATGCAAATATGTGTGTCTATATTGAATTTATCTGCATGCTTCTTTGCATTAAAATGTAAGAATTTTTATTCTTAAATATGCAAATACAAGCCATGACTTTTATAGTAGTGACACACCACTACTAAAAAAGAAAATAATCAAAGAGCAGATGACACTGGTGGTCGGCTGTCCTCCTTGACAGCTGGGGGTGCTCACGACTGCTGCGATGCTCCAGCTGATATTTGCCTAACAAGTCTGTAAGTCAAACTAATGTAACTTGGATTAAAACTGATCTTTTATAACTTTTTAAATCATTTCAAAGCCAGATTTTTATGTATATGCTTTTCAGAGGAAACCCATTTTGTTGTGTCCCATTAACATTTAGTAGATAGATTTAAGTATCCCAGAGACAGTGAGTATAGACAATTTCAATCTTGGCCTCAGGGTTAGAGTCAGGTACCAGAGAAGGAATTATAAAGTCTTGGTTTTTAAAGACCCTTCTGAACAAGCTAAATTAAAATCTTGTGATTGGCAGTCCGGCTCTATCAGGTACTTTATAAAAATCATCCTGGGTATCCTAATGTGTAGATTGGGGACTAGAAAGCAGGTTTGGGACCTGTGTCTCTAAACTCACAGTCCAAGATAGCTCCTATGCAGAGTGTCCCAGGGAACTTGTTAAATGCACACTTAACAGCTCCAGGAAGATCTCCCGAACCACACCTAGAGTCTACATTTGAACTTGACCATAACAGATAACCCAACACCACCACATCCAGAGGAAACCTTTGTTCCTCCCCTAGAAAATTCTTGTCTGCCTTTCTTTTTCTGCTTCCACATTTACACCATCACATCATCACATTTAAATGGTTACATCATCACATTAAATGGTCACATCATTGGTTTCATTGCAACCTCCCTCAGATGGTTTTACCTCACTGAGGTTTGGCCGTGCTGTGGTATTACACACATCTGAAAATTTCCAAGATGGTCCTTCCTCACGCATTATCAAATGTTCGCTGTGTGTGTGAACACCTACAGTAGAGATGCAGTCATCAGTAAGATAGAGCATTCACCCCTCATGGGCCTTGTAGTTTAATCAGGAGAACCACCCAACGCTAATTATTACAATACACTGCGGGAAACATGATTGCAATAAGCACAGGGCTTTAAGGGGATGAGCAGAGGCTAAAGCCCAAGCTTTCTCTAGTTCTCAATGCCTCTGGGCAGAGAGGGAGGCTGAGCTTCTAAAGCTCTGAGCTAATGCCATGCTTAAGGAGAACTGTAGACTTCCAAATGCACTCTTTTTCATCCTTCTGCATAATTTGGTCTGACTCACCATCCTTGTCATTCATTGCCTCTTCTAAGTCCAAATATTTTAGAGGGGCATTCCCTTGCTATTTTGCTACTAATCATTGGTTAGGATAAGTCTGTTTTCATCGATTTATTTTACTTCTAAAGTAAATACTCTAACAATACACTGCAGGCTTCTGACAGCTGCTGCAACCCAAAACTTATGTTTTGTGCCACTGGCAGTGATTCTAAGCTGTGTTCTGCTTTTATTCTTGTGTGGATCCACTGAGATACCGATAAGTTATGAATATATGCAAAAGTATAGGTTACATTAACTTCCCTTGCACAAAATAACGTGATAATGATAAATGAAATAAATCGTACCATCTCACTTGTACACAGAATCATAAAAACACACTCATCAAAACAGTAGGAGAGGGGAAAGGGAATAGGGACATGTCGACCAAAGCTAAAAACTTGCAATTATAAGACAAACAAGTTCTAGGGGACTGAAATACAGAATGAATGAGAATGAAGAAATTGATTCATGACTTCCGGTCTGGGCCCGAGCATAGAGCAGATTACAGGCAGCAGCTCTGCACCCAACCCCAGAAAACCAAGAGAAAGAGGGACTCCCAGGAGCTTGAACTCAGGCAGCATCCCAGGTAAAAATGAATCACCCGTGATGTCTGCTGTTAGAAGTTCTAATCCAGATGCTGGCCTCTGAACTTATACTACTCAGACCTTTGAAGGGCCACTGACAAGAACATCAAACAGCTAGAGATTGACGTCACTAATCTGAAGAAAGCCCTCATTTCGCTGTCTGAAGAGACCTCCTAAAATCACAAAGATCCTTATTGGACTTGATTTACTCTATTACAATAGAAAAGGCTGTGTACAGCTCTTGACTGTGTACAACCCTTAAAGAAGAAGGTTGCCTTTACATAGACAAGACAAGGAGGATTAAAGAGAGCATGAAATAGGTAGTGAAGCCTAAGAAAAATCAGAGAGAGAAAGAGACAGATGAATGCTGGTACAAGAATTGGTTTTCAGCCTCTCCAAGGTTGTCAACCCTATTTCCTCCCATCTTGGGACCATTATTTGGGTTCTTTTTGCTTTTTTTCTGCTGGTCCCTGGCCCTCAAATAGGCAGACTAACTCTGTGATACAACAGATAAATAATTTGGTAGCAAAACCTACTCTGATACATTATCATAAGTTAGCTATGGAGGACCACGAGACTCAAGATGAGGTTGTTACTTTATACAGGATGTTTCCAAAACCCATCTCCACCCTTCTGCCCCTAGACCAAGCAGAGAGGGGCCACCCAGAATCCCCTCTGACAGGCGATCTGAATTCTTGCTTATGCTTCGAGGCTAAGCACTGCAAGGGAATATAAATAAAAGATAAAAATATCTCTCTGGGTTCCCTGAGGGACAAGCCTGACTGCATAGGGGTTGATGTCAAAAGTATTCCCTCTCCAGGAAAAAGACATCGGGATGGGTATGGCCCTCATGCCTCACTGGACGATGACAGGGGGACTGGAGATATTACAAGGTCCCCTTCAAATACTGGAGGTCAGGCCTCTATCCTGCCTTCGCAAGTTTAGAATTGCCACAGCCCTTCTATACTTAGAGAAGGGAGGAGATGTCAGGGGCAGCCCTGCTTACACACTGAAGGCCTAAAATCAGCCATAGGCCTAAAATTAGCAACAGGCCTGTCATACATGTATACTAACAGCAAGTCTTGGGTCTCAGTGGGAAAACATTGAAACAGATGGCTATAAGCTAATGTCAACAGGCAGCTTTTGTGGAAATCTACAAGCCTGAGTAGTCATAGACCTTGTAAATAGGTAGCCTTGGCAGACAATACCAACTTAGATAAGGACAAGCAAGTCATAGGCAGAGTCATAGTGACCTGTCCCCTGAACCTTCACCCAGCTGATACCTGGTTCTGAAGATATCTGTACTCCCCCTGAACACCCACACTCCAGTGTCATTCCCTTCCCCACATTCTGCCTTTCTGTGCTTATAACCCCTGTGTGACTGAATTACGATTTGAGAAAAAATAAATTTAAAAAAAACTAAAAGAGAAAAAAAATTGATTCATGATCATCATTTCACAGTGCAGACATGTACGAAGTCATTATTTATCATGCTGTGTGCCAGATAGATAGATAGACAGACAGACAGACAGACCGACAGACAGACAGATCGGTAGATAGATAGATAGATAGATAGATAGATAGATAGATAGATAATGAAATATATTAAACTCTTGTAAAGTTTTTTAAATATTAGTTTTTCCTCATTTGAGACAGATTCCCAAATTATGCTCCAAGACCAAGTCCACAAGATGTTGTATAATCAAGAGATATATTAATAATCAAGTTTCTTTATTTAAGTAATACTTGGAGGCTTTATTGTGCCAACACTTTGTGACTCTGTAGATAATTGGATGTAGTGATTCTCACATCTCTTTGATCATGAAAACAGAAAAAGAAAGAATGGAGCCCCACCATCCTAGGGATGACCTCACCCAAAATGGACTGGGCTCTTCTCCCCTCCCTCTTGAATCACTAATTAAAAAAAAATACTCTACAGGCTTGCCTACAACCCAATCCTATGGAGACACTTTCTCAATCAACGCTCCTTTGTCTCTGATGACGCTAGCTTGTGTCTAGTTGATATAAAAGTAGCCAATACAATGCATAAGGCTCCAGCTTAATTCTTCATCAGACAATGAAAATGCTCTTGAAAATGATCTTGAAGATCAGTATAATGATGGATTACTAACCACACCTGTGTAATTGAAAGCGGCGTGGTGGTATAATGTACCAAATGGCCCACTAACTGTATCCTGACACCTATCCAAGCCTTTCTATCTCCAAGTCTCACAAAAGAGCCACTCTGGGGCTTGTTTACTGCTTCCCGTTTTCAACCTTTGGCTTGTGTTATTACCCCTCTCTTTTCTATTCTCCACCTGCTCCTTTTGGCTATGAAAGGGTCTGAACACACACATCTGCAGAAGACAAAAGCAGGCTAAATGGAAACAGATGGGAAAGAAAGATGAAGAATAAAGATGGAGGAGGAAAACAAGATCTCAGGCATCTTTACAATAGTATTCATCCATGTGGTTGGATGAGACACTGTGGCATGCAAACCACTTTAAAGCAAGAAGTCAAGACTGCCCCTATGTCGCAGAGGATGGTTTGGCAGTAAAGAGCTTTGCTGGTGTGTAAGAACAGTAATCCCATTTCAGAAGCTGCTAAGGAAAGTTCCAGCCAAGCAAGCTTTTACTTTGTCACACCCTCCACCATCAGACTGTGAGTCTACCATTGTAGCTTATACAGCTGGCAAGAATAAGGCTGTGTTTGACCTCTTTCTGTGAACAGTCTCATTGGATTGTTAGGATGGAGAAAGGGACAGTAAGGCAAAGAGATAGTTCAGAAGCATAGAAAATAGCTGAAAGATGAATGGAACACAAGAAGCTGTAGACAGAAATGAGTGGGCTTCTAAAGGGAGCCTTTCTGTTGGCACATTAGTTAGGACAAATCAGACATTGCATTTCGATGTGAGTGACGGTCAACAGCCATAGCAGAGATTAGTCAAAAAGGAACGTTCTTCCTCTCATGTGGGTGATCTGGAGTGGGTAGAGTGCTCTACATGCCTTCTCTAGTATCTGAGAGGTCTTGCCTCTACCACCTCATGCTTTGAAGTGTTGGCATCTGCATGCTAGGCAATAGGATGGAGAAAAAAGACTTTTGTTTTTGTTGTTGTTGTTTTAAATTTTACTTATTTAATGTATGCATGCTCTGTTGCATATACATCTGCCTGCTTGAAGAAAGTATCAGATCCCCCTATAGATGGTTGTGAGCCCCTATAGATGGTTGCTGGGAATTGAACTCATTATCTCTGGAAGAGCAGCCAGTGCTCTTAACTGCTGACTCATCTCTCCAGCCCTGTTGTTGTCAAGAGGAATGGCACACATGTGCAGCTCTTTGACTTCATCACCAGAATGTATTTACATGGCCATGCCTAGCTGCAGGAGAGTTTGGAAAAAGAGTCTTTATTCTGTTTATCTAGATGTTCGGTCAGAACCTGAAGACCATTTACTCCAAAGGAGAAGACAAATGCGAATGGGAATGGAGGGAGGCCTATGTAATCAATCACAAAAATCATTGACCTCTCATTTGATACCAGCGTTAAGTCTGGCCACGTGATTTGCTATAGTCAGTGAAATGCAAGTCAGAGCCTTAACAGCCAAGCAGCAATTTCTCATATTTCCTGTCTCCTCTGCCACAAGATAAGCAATGTTTCAGTTACAGGCTTATCAGTGATGCTGGGGTCTGTCAAGAAATGAGATGGAGCAGAACTGCAGTTGACCAACTAGCAGACACGAGATATAGATGGAAATAAAGCTTTGGGATTGCGAGCCCTTGGGATTTAGGGATCTTTTTGTTATAGCAGCATGACCTCCTTCGATGGCTCACCAATACAGCACTGAAGCTCTGTGCATCAGCTTACCTGGGAACTTGTGAGACAAGCAGATGCTCTGCCCTACCCCAGACCTACTGAAGTTAACCTGCCAACAGGGTCCTGCTTCCTGAAAGGGATTCTAAAAGCATGAGAGCCATCGCCCCTGCTTCAGACTAACCATTTCTACACACAAAGGCTGAACTTTCTGCTATATGCTGGTGGATACTGAGCACAGGACTGCTGTCCTTGGTTTCTATGAGAATAGAGACAAAAGACACTCATTCAATGACACTAAGAATGGAATTGGCATCTCCCAGGTGGTTTATAATGCTTTTTGAGCTATTGTAAATAAGGATTGCTTTCTTAATGTATTGTTCAGACAGTCCATTATTGTCATATGAAAATACTGCTGGCATCTGTATCCTGGATTTGTATTTTGAGACATTACTGAGTTCATGAATCCTAATGGTTTGGTGGAATGAAATCTGTAGATTTTTGTATAGCTATATAATCATGCTTTCCACAAATAGACAATTTGGCTCCCTCTTTTCTAGTTTGGAAACTCTTTCATTCTTGCATAAATGTTCTAGATCGTATCTTCAGGACCATGAGATGACGAGTGTGGGCTCTTTGTCTTAATCCCGTATCTAGGGGACAGCTTCCCACCTTTCTCCATTTGTTCTGATATTAGCTGTGGATTTGCCGTGTGTGTCCTCTAGTAGTAGTAGTAGCATGCATTGCTCTGTATCTAACTTACTGAGAGGGGCATTGATTTCATTTTTTGATGTGTTTTGTTGTTTGTTTGTTTGTTTGTTTTAGTTTGGTTTGGTTTGATTTGGTTTCATTTGATCTTTGTTTTTTCAAGACAGGGTTTCTCTGTATAGACTTTGCTGTCTAAAATCTCAATCTGTAGACCAGGCTGGCATCCAACTCAGAGTGTGCTGGGATTAAAGATGTACACTGCCAACACTTGGCTGAGAGGGATTTATTTGTTTGTTTTGTTTTGAGTTTTTGTTTGTTTGCTTGCTTTTTACTTTTTATTGATTCTTTGTGAGTTTTATATCATGTACCACAATTCCACTCATCTCCCCAGCCCCTTTGTATCCTCCCTTTGCTTTCGCACAATCCTCCCCAACTAAAATAAAATAACAACAACAAAACCCAGCAATAAAAATCTTGTCATGCAAGCTACAGTGTGTCACACAGTATGCCCACTAATCCACACATCTTTACTTGCAAATGTTCGTTGCAATGAGTCACTGGTCTGGTTCAAGGTCTCTGGCTTCTGCTACACTGTCAGTACTGGATCCTCACTGGGACTCCTCTTGGATATCCTGTTGTTGCCTTGTGTCACAGAGATCCTGCAGCTCTGGATTTGTGGGACCAGTCCCTTCACATGCTCCAGCAGTTCATAGATGGGATAGATGTTAGTGTGGGCCAACTCAACGCCTTGGATCTGGGCCTGGGTGGTAGCTGAGTTAGTCAGCCCACAAGCTCTCCTGAATCCACACCACCAGGGGGAGCTCTCCAGCACTGCCCCAGCTAGCTCACTCAACATCTCACCCAGCAAGGAGAAAGGACAGCTCTCCTGCTCTTATGACTACAGGGCCAGCTCTCCTGCCTGCAGGTGGCAAGGAGGTGAGAGGCGGAGGGCATCTCTCCCAGGCCACTGCACACAGCAGACGTGAGGTGGGGTCAACTCTCCTGCACTCATGCCATTGGGGCCATCACAACTCCAAAGTTCGTGGTCAAGATAAGTACAAAAAGAATCACAAAGATCATTGTCTAAGTAATCTTTGGATTTTTGTGTTGGGCTGCATTCATAGCTATCCGTGGACACACCTGCTTTCGGCTTCATCCTTAGGTTCCTCTGTGTCATGATTCTAGTTCAGATGATTATATTCATCAGAATGAAAACATATTCTGGGTCTTTTCACACTCACATAGCTTTAACTCAACATTGAAAACCTAAAGGTGTGAATGTACTCCATTAGATATTTATGGGAATATGCTTTCCATGACACTGTAAGTGAAAACAGCCCAAACCAGGCACAAGGGAGAGGTGGTACCTCCTTATTCCAGGCAACTGGCTGTACTTCTCCCTCTGCTATTCTTTTCTGAAAAATTCAGGTCTCAAGTAAAATACCAAATAACCCTAATGAGGCAGCTATTTAGCTCGAATCGGCAATATTCTACACGCATTTACCTCACAGTGTGAACCAAGCAAAGCTCCCCTTGTGTGAGGGAGCAGGCCCCCTCATTTGCTGTCTTGGGTTGAATAGTTGCCATATTTAAAAGAACAAACATGATTTCCCTAGGACATAACTTTTAGCATGCTATGGTCAGCTCTCAGCCTAAGCTTTCCTATTAGTCTTCTGGCCTTTTCCTCAGAGCCCACACAAAAACCTCACTGTCTCCTTCATGCTGAATTCATCATGGGAAACATCACCACATCAAAGAAGCCAATGTCCTGAGCTCTGTAGAAGAAAAGTACAGAGAGCAGAGCTCTAGATCTGACCAGTGGGTAGACAGCTCAAACATCCAAGCCTAGGGTTTTATCAGGACATTCACAGGGTCCAGAAGAAGTTATACCCCTCAACATTTTCCATAGACATAATCAGATTTAGATGAATGCCAAGGACCATAATGAAGGGAGGAAAACTCCAGATGTTGCAACCATCACAGTGTTGTTGAGGAGAGACGGGGCAGGCAGAGACTCCCTGCGTCTTCTGTTTAACATTGAGTCCTTGGCTTTTATGGCAAAGTGTAAAAGACTCTCTGAGGCTCCTTCTTTCCCAGCAGAGTGTCTGTAACCTATTTCATAACTGTGGAGGGGATTAAGTCAAGACAAAGGCAGGCAACCTTAAATTCCTTCCTACCTCAACCTACTTTGAGACAAGAAAAGTATTCCTCACTTGGCTGTGTTGGGATCTATTCACTGATGGACGTGTCTGAGTCCTGGTGCTTAGGAAGTGACTCACAGAATCCAAAGGTGAGAGATGCCCAAAGCTTCTTTCACTGGGAGGCTTACTGCTGTGACCTACCCAGCTGGTAAAACCATGATGTGGACCAGAGCTACCCACATCTGGCCCATTTTGCTCCCAGATGTTCCTCTGCTCTTGTGCCTCTCATTCCCTGGGTTCTGGATCTGGATCTCCATTGTGGATGGTGAGTTACTCACAGTACACTCTAGGCTGGTAGCCAAGGCCAGGTAACTGTGGCAGCCTCTTCAACTGACATTATTTTCTGCACCTCACAAGGATCAATTAAAATATTGTTTACAGATTTTCTCGAAAGCAAATAAATCATTTTCTATTTTATGATTTTTTTTATACTCATGGTTAAAACATTTAAAACACACCAAAGCCACAAAGCCATAATCATTTCAAAAGGCTAACTTCCTCCCCCAACACACACACACACACACACACACACACACACACCTTACCCCACCCCAGTTCCACAAACAACTATCCAATCACATTCTAATAGAATCTGATTCATCCCTCTCCTGGCCCTGAACTGGGTATGGATGGCATTCCTGCAGAGCGATGCTGGGTCCCACCCAAATGGTTCTGCTAAAGAAAACGCATGCTGCCCTTTCTACGATGCTTCTGCTGTAGGAAGAAGGCAATGCCTACCATCATCCCTCTCCTGCAAGGACCCTGTCCTGTCTTCTCCCCACCTTTGTGCATGGTCTTTGCTGCTTCAAGGATGACTTGTCTCAGGCTATGTGACATGTGTGGCTGTCTCCCCCAGTCAGCCACTTTCTTCTCTCTTCTCTCACAGCCCTCTGGTTGTCTTTGTTTCTCCTGCGCTGCTCCCTCTGAGTGGGTATTGCCCCTCAGTATGGTCATTTTAAATTCTTGGTGATCTACTTTCCATTGTTTCTCTTATTCAAAATTAGGCATATGTCCTTATTAAGCAAAGTATGGTAATCAAAAGAAAGCTTTCAGGCAGTAAATTTAAAAAAAAATCTACATTACTATCAATAGAGCTCAATTTATTTCCTAGGTTTTATTCTAAAAGATTTCAAATCTACTGAGAAGTTGCCAAAATAATATAAGAAAGAAATATGATGTTCACCTTTGTGTGTCAACTGTGAGCAGTTTGCTGCATTTGCTGTCTTTTTTATATACATTCATTATTTTTTGATTGCTAAGTTATTTAGTTGTAGATATTATAAACCCTCAGCCCTAGGTATTTCTGTGAATCTCTTAAGAACAAAAATACTCTCTCCCATAACCACAATATTTCAATAATATGCAGAAACCCAAAGAGTAGTGTCAAGTAGTGTCATGCTGCAGTCTAGTGGCCCAACCCTGGCGCACCTCAGTGTATGGAGAAACTATTTGAACTTCATGTACATCATCTAAAATTAAGTTTTCATTACAACTTCACCAAGATGTGCATCAGCAAGAATATAGTGACTTATTAATATGCTTTTTTAAAAATCCTTCAAATTTGTGTCACCCATAAAGCATAGAAAATACTAACCCTGTCTATCAACCAAAGGAATCTGGCCAGTGAGCTTTATTTTCTGCTAAAGTCATTAAAACAGCTCTGCGGTGCCCACTTGCAAATAGCTTGCAGAAATGTGACATATATATATGCATACACATATGCAATACACACACACACACTCACGCACAAATATATATATAACTTTTGTGAAGACTCATGTTTAGGACCCTAATCAGTCTTACTTCTTCCAGGAATGTACTATCAGCCAATCTACTCACAGCATGAACAAGATGATATCAAAATGGGGCTGAGATCTCTGTTGTGTTTTAAAGGGAGAGATGTGTGTTTATACATATGTCAACAAGCTAGCAAACACTGTGCAACATTGTTGGTGTAAGATCCTCTGTATCCTTGCACAACACCTCCCCTCCCCCGGCAAACAGCTCTGCCTGACAACCACTAAAGCCCAAGGTTGAAGTGGAGATCGATTTCACCAGCACTAATGGAATAAAACCAAAAAAAAAAGAAATGTTTTTTCTGGTGACCACCAATCCCAAATCACTGCCTCTCAAATTTACTCCTTCCCTGGTTCGGTTGTTTTCCTGCGACATTAAGAGGACATCCAGTCTGTTGCCAAAAGGGATTTGTCCTTTTTATCTAGTCAGAAGAGTGCTTCAGAGATTTGCATTTCTGAATTGCTTAGCTGCCCAAGCATGCTCGGTGTGTGCTGTTTGAAATGTGTCATTGAGCCACGTGACCGCTGTTCTCAAGCTGATGTTGGACTTCCTCCAACAAATATGGATTATGTTAAAGTCGGTTCTGAGTTGACGAGGATATGTTAATAACTCCCAGATGGGCCTCTCTGTGCTCTCCAGCAGGGAAACGCAAACAGTCCATGGCAGGAGCAAGTGCTTGGCAGGTCCATCATTCCGTCATTAAAGGCCACATTATTACTTACGACTGTGCTTGCATGACAATGGTTGCTGAGCTGAGCTGGCTTCTCAGTAATGAGCACTAGGAAGTGGCTTTTAGGTAGATTGTATTCCAGGTGTTAATAAAAAAGATTTTGTTCGAAATGCCCCTCTTCCTGCTGCCACATAAGGCATCCGAATGACTCAAAGAGGCAGCAGTGGAGAGGAGCTTGAAGACTACCGTGGGCAGCATCTGACCACAGTGCAGCCACACAGCCCTTGCTCAACAGAGGAACTCTGTCTGTGTCTGTCCTGAGCTTGTGTGCTTTGGCACCAGACTCCTGTCCTAGCAAGTTTTGTTGGAGTTATTATTCACATTACAGTTATTTACATTGGGGTCACAGTTTTTTTTTTTTTAAATTAGATGACATATCCTCTTTGTCCTTGGTTCTTAACCTAGGGAGTATAATTTTTTCTTACAATTGCTTTTAGAAAAAAAAATGAGAAAATATATGTCTTCTTCCATAATCATATTTCTAGATCAGAAGGCAGCCGACTGTAGTTGATATTGAATTTCAATGTGACCAGTTACCTAGGAATACACAGCCCATGGGCTCTGTGCTTACTTCAGTTAATTATGATGAAGGTGGGTATTAAGATGAAATGCCTTGGTAGAAAAAAATAATCACTTTGGTGATTATGAATAGATTGTACCTTATTTTAGCAGAGCAGTAAAATACAATGAAGTCTCTATTTGCAAAGCAAATACTGCATGCTCACTGCTTTCATTTAAAGTGCAAAACAATCTCTCTTTTTAGAATGTAAAACAATCACTACATACATGTTGCAGAGGGAGAATTCCTGAGCATGATAAATGTAATCATAGACACTCAACTTGTAGATGACACACGTTCCTCTTTGCGCTCTCTCTCTCTCTCTCTCTCTCTCTCTCTCTCTCTCTCTCTCTCTCTCTCTCTCTCTCTCTCTAACAATTCAGCCACAGAGAGCTCCCCCACTTTACCCCCAGGTAACTGGATTTTATGGTGTCCTTTCATCTCTATAGGCATATCTATGTGTTTTCTTTATCTTCCCTGACTCTTTCCAGCAAGTCCAAGGAATTTACAAGTATAAAACCACATCGGCCAATAACATTATGATGAACCATCTAGAATTTGGGATTTTTCATAAGGCAGCAGCACTAAATGCCACGGCTTCCCAGAATGCACTGGGAAGTTTTTAGTACTAACAGTCAGGATTTTAAAATATATTATTTTAAGTCATTTCAAAAATATCAAAAGATCAGCAAAAGATTTTTTTAAACATTTCTGCACTGAGGCCTTCTAGAAGAGGTCTCATGAAGGTGTTGGAACCTGAATGTTAACAAGAAAGTAGATGAAAGGAATTTAGTTCGTGAACTAGAAATTTCCCATTGCATCCTGGTAGTCCACGTGCTGCTACCTTGTGAAAAATCCAAATTCTAAATGAGTTCATCATAATGTTATTGGCAGATGTGGTTTGGTATATGGATATGGTAGCATAGGCCTACAATCCCAGCACACAGCTACGGAGGCAGGAGGACTGTCTGATTGTCATAAGTTCCTTGTTTAGTTTGAGACACATAGTTTCAGGTCAGCCTTGGGGATGAGTTGTAAGGTCTGTCTCAAAAAGGGAGGGGGGCAAGAAAGGGGCTGGGTGAGAAAGGGAGGGAGATAAAGAGAGAGGCCTGACTCCCAAGGACTTACTGCAAGCTACAGGTGTGCTAGACAACTGCAACTGTCTAGATCTCTCTGCCCAGGTAGGGAAGAATTTCTACCAAGGGTGAGAGAAAACTGCCCAGTCCTTTCCAAATGCATCATGTTATGTGTGCGTGTCATGAAGCATCTGTGGTCTGGGAGTCCACAGAACCTCAGAAGGTACATGTTTACTAAAATACTTTCAGCTCCCCTTCACACTCATGCATGCAAATGGCAGCCCAGACATCCTGGTGCCACTAATCCCAGTGCCCATGCCCTAGCAATGAAAAAACAGGACAGCTTTGTGTTCAAAAGATGCTGTCATTTTTATCAACACCTAGTAACTCCTCAAAATGTACTTGTGTACCATGTAAAACTTCATCAAAGAGTTTCAGTTAGTGAATTTTTGCTTGAGAAGGTTTGGGGAGTTAGACAATAGGTGTAAAAGAAACGGAAGGCCCTGTAATCAGTGGCCATTGGAAGCTGGAACTTTCTGAGATGCTATGAGACCTCACATAGTTAGATGAGCGTCACGTTTCACTGTCCTTAGGCATCAATAAGCCAACCATAGAGTGTTAGCTACTCTGTGAAACTTACAAAAGCCACAGTCTGGTATTTGGTCCCTTATACTTCTGGGGTCGTTCTCGCTCTAAATACCAATAGGAATAAACATCGTGGGATGATGAACTTTTGCCTCTATTTAGAGGTGCAGCCATTCCTGAACACACAGCATCACAGGCACATGAAAGGGATCCCCACTGCAAAGCGGTGGGGTATGCAGCTGACTGGGCATTGCAGCCCAGCCTTCTGACACTCTTCAATGTTGTGTCATCGTGGCAGAACGTACCCCAGACAACACTAGAAGAAAGAAAGAGGGAGAGGTTGGAGGGAGCACCCTTTATGTAAAAGCACCAAAGCATCATTAAGCCCTGAGACTCTCGGGTTAGGGCTTAGGGCTTTTATTTCGCCCTCACCATCCTTTACTACACAGCACACTAACCTGCTCATAATGGCTCTCAACTTTCTGGATTGTTAAAAAGAAGCTTATAAGAGCAATTGAAAGTAATATGGGCATTTTAATATTGTGACACTTAATGCTACATAAAACCTTTGTTTCCTACAGGTTTATTGAGCTAGTGTATTAGATTTCCTGCTGTATGACCTGGAAGATTATGGTGGCTTAGGTCTAAGTATACTTTGGGGAAGCATTTTGTATTTTCTCCATAAATAGTCTTTCTAAAACAACTCGATGGCGTAACTATTAATGTTTATATTGCATTATACATCTTCCAAAGTTTACCATGCATAGTGAAGAGCGTGGTAGCCAAAGGAAATGTCTTTGTCTTAAAATATGCCAGGAGCTGCCATTGTTAAAGTGAATCTCATACATTATTTCATCAGTAGGATGACCATGCTTTGTAATTACAGTGTGGGGTTATAGTATTATGCATGCAAGCTTCTAGAAGCTACGCATATATGCCTTATTTTGAAATAAAAGTTGTAACAGAACTGAAAGACAAACTTTTAATTGAAAGTAAAGTAGTAAATGTAGTGGGTGCACATGTATGATTTTCCCAAATGAACAATTTGATTGAGAGGATATTGTTCAGTCATATCAAAGCTTCTTTTTCATATTAAGTAATTCCTCTAACTCAGTGAAAGTAACTAGATCATTAATTCTACTATTGAGTGTTCGTATTTTTAGTAACTTGTAAAGAATTATTCTCACAAGTACGCGGCAACATGGAGCCCCAAAAAGTACAACAGAGTTTAATTTGGGGTAGGCTCCTGCTCTGATTCCTGGGGAAACATAACAAATGGCAAAATTGTGTTTCTTTATGTAGGTAATTTAATGACCAATTCCTTGTTCATATATATATATATATATATATATATATATATATATATATATATGTGTGTGTGTGTGTGTGTGTGTGTGTGTGTGTGTGTATAGACACACATATATAAATGCACACACATATTCATATATATGGGGAATATATATATATATATATTCACATATATAGGGACTATACATACACACACACACACACACGGAGGAAAATATGTAGGGGTAAATATGTAGGGGAAAAAGTACCAGACCTAACACTACAGGTTCCCCCCAGACCCACTTTGCCTTCCATATTTGAATAGCCAGTTTCATTATGTTCAAAACCAGAGCCCAGACAGAGCAAAGAGTGAGGTCTATCCCATCCAAAGAAATGAAAGATTATCTTCTTCAAGCTCCAGAAACAAGATGGATTGAGCCTACCTTTGAGTCACTTCCAGCTTCAGATAGAACATGACATCTGGGTAATCTGCAATTTGCTAGGGGCGTTGTTAGCATGCTTTCCCTCCAGGGTAGGATTTTAAGCAGGCCACTGGCAGCTGTGTGTTTGGCTACTCGGCCACATTAGGCTTACAGAACCCCTGCTATTACCCTGGTGAAACCTGTGCCAAGGCCCCTGGTGACACGGTGAAGGTATTAGGTCAGATGAGTTGCATTAAGTGGCAAGTGATAAATTCAAGATTACAATTTAAAACAGCAGTGTTTCTTCTAAGTAATTAATTCCAGTGGTGCCTGGGGCGGTGTGTGGTTGCCGCCACTGGTGTGGCAAAGCTGCGTAGCTAATGAGAGAACATTACAGTGAGGATTAGGGGCCTGTGCATTCTGGCAGGCTGAGGTCACTATGATTAGGAAATATTAATGCAGAGTGACTGTGATAAACCGTATACACCCAGGAAACTTAATTTTTATTTTATTAATGCAGAAGCTGTTGACCACTTTACAATGTGATGGCTCACTAAGTGGGCTAGGGAGAGAGCTGACACATTCCTCTTTGGGGTCTGTGGTCGTTCCTAAAGACTGCTGGAGATGGTGACAGAATGGCTCGCCACAGCCAAGGTCCCTCTCGTCTCCTCTGCGGACACAGTGTCTCCAGCATACACAGAGGCCGTAGAATGATGGACTCACCTTAGTTTCCTAAACATGACTTCACCAAGACCTTTTGTAGATGATTCGTCTTCTCTGATTAAGAAGCAACTGTGAAATGTGTGGGCAGCGGTATTGTCAAGCAAGGGCCAGGGTTTCTCTTGCTACATCTGTTCTTTGGTGAGGGAGTGACCTGGTCACCTTTGACCTCCCAGTGTTATCAGGGTGTTAGAAGACTTGCTCACCTTCATTCTTATCGCCAAACACCCCAGTTTAGCTTAAAGCAGAAGGGAACTTGAGACCAGATGGGTGGGATCAAGGACAGATTCAGACCACCAGGAGGAGCATGTTTGAGCCTGGAACTCGGGGCCCAGCCCACCTCATCTGGTGCTCACCTGGATGTCTCATTGGGAAGGGAGCAGAGCCAATCACCCAAACTGTTTCCCTATAAAACTCTCAAAGAAAGCTGTCCAGGGACTCTCGTGCACGTAGTCATGTGCACGCACACATAGACACACACTCACAGAACTTGGGCTGTTGGCTCATCTCTAGTGGAGGACTTTTTAGTTTGAGCAACTACAGATGTTTTGTGGTGTATTAGATGTATAGCCCATAAAATACCTACTAAACACTTTTCCCTTGGCACTGAAAAATGAACTGCTTCTAGCTGTAAGACTGTGTCCTTATCACTTGCTATAAATTGGCTGTGGTGTTGGGTACTCAGCTTCAATATGTGCTCTGTCCATAGGTCTGTGTGTGAGTGAAGGCAGATGAGTAGAGAAGCCATTAGCGGCACGTGTTCTTTGAAATCTTGAAGGGCTACCAAGTACATCGTTGTACTCCCAGCTTCCTCTGTTATGAAGAAGTCAATTGCATCGTAGAGAAAATAAGAAAAACCTTAAGTCTGGTCTGTTTTTCTTAATTCTATAGACTACATGAGACTGATTTAGAATTAGGATAGCCAGCCCCACTTTCTAGAATAGGAGAAACAATAAAGAAAACTTTTGGGGGGAGGTTCAATCTCCGTAAAGTAACAATTTTTAAAAAATCATCCATAATTTTATATGTTCTTACATATGTGAAATTCTTGACATCTTTGTTTATGGGGGAAACCTTAGGAAAAAATTCAATATTTAGCAAAGAAACCCATCGTTTTCTTACACACTTTGAGGAGATGACTTGTAAAATCACCAAGGAATTGCTACAAAACTTTTTTTTTTCCAATATCATAAAGTAAGTAGCAGGCATGAGAGCGAGAGATGGTGGCCTCAGCAAGGAGGAATATAGATTTCACGTATGCCTGTTGTACCATATATATTTGTCTTTCTGAGAAAGTCTCATGTAACCCAGGCTACCCTAGAAATAGGAAAGTATGACCTTAAACTCCTGATTCTCTTGCCTCTTCCTCTCAAGTGCTGAGATCACAGACAGGAACCACACATGCCCAGACCCAATATTTATATTTTAACCTTGAATGAATCCTCCCTTTTCCTTGCCTAAGTTTCCATGGCTGAACGAAATAGAATTATGGTAACCACTTTCCAAAGGCTAATAATCTACTGAGAACAAAATAGAGCTTGAGAAATGTGTAAGAAGTTATGCTTTAAAATCATGGTCCTGGAACTAGACAGTTGGCTCAGTGGTCGAGAGCACTGGCTGCTCTTCCAGAGGACCTGGGTTTGATTCCCAGCAACCTCATTGTGCTTCACAACCATCTATAATTCTAGTTCCAAGGAATTCAAAGTCCTCTTCTGGCCTCTGCAAACACTGCATACACGGGGTGCACAGACACACCTGTAGGCAAGACACCCATAGACACCAAAAATACAAATAAATTAATCTCAAAAAAATTAAACATATGACCCTGAGCTAGTGTCTACTGTAGGTGGTGGGCTTTGTTAAGTGCTGAAAACATCTTGTTAAAGTCTTGTCATTCTTTAAAAGTGTTTATTTTCTTCTTTGACAATTTATTATGTGTATAATGGTGTTTGGGGACATTTTCATCCCTATTAATCTCTCTCTTTTTCTTTCTCTCTCCCTCCCCTTCACTCTCTCCTGCTGAACCCCTTTGCCAACAGTCACCCTTATACTTTATTCCACAACCATTCTATGTGTATCTCTCTCTGTGGGTCTCTATCTTTGTCTCTCTGTGGGTGTCTCTGTGTGTCTCTGTATCTATCTATCTATCTATCTATCTATCTATCTATCTATCTATCTATCTATCATCTATCTATCTATCTATCATCTATCTATCATCTATCTGTCTGTCTGTCTGTCTGTCTGTCTATCTATCTCTCTCCCTCTCTCTCTGCTCCTCTGTCTCCCTCTTGACCCAAACACTATCATAAGTTCCTCCCCAATGTGTGATGAAATGAGGATTGATGTGTTGAGCATCCTGTGCCAATAACTCCAGCTGCAGTGACGTGGTGAGCACAACAGCCTCTCTGTTATGTTCCTGGGCCTTTGGGGGAAGTAGGTTGATACAGTGTCCTGTTTAGGGCCAAGTGCACCAAAATCACTAATTCTCTGCGCTTTGGCCAGCTGTAAGTCTCTGTATTCACCATTGTTCACTGCAAAGTGAGGCTTCGCTGATGAAGACTGACAGCAGCATTAGCCTAGAGGTGTAAAGATAAGTAATTAGAAGGTAGTAATTGTTTGTCTTAATTTTTATAGTAATATTTGCCTTTTCTCCTCCCAACCCTCCTGTGTAACCCCTTGAACTGCCTAAAATATGTGGACTCTTTTATACATATGTGTGTGTGTGTGTGTGTGTGTGTGTGTGTGTGTGTGTGTGTGTGT
>NW_021604594.1:10241387-10260045 GCF_004785775.1 Grammomys surdaster
TGTGTGTGTGTGTGTGTGTGTGTGTGTGTGTGTGTGTGTGTGTGTGTGTGTGTCTATATATATGTGCACATAATATACTCCTAAATATATAAACACAACTTGGTCAGCCCATATAATGTTACTTGTATGTATGTGATTTTATTTGGGGGACTCTTCCTTGGGATAGACCATTTCTCCCCCTTTCAGCATACTTTAGCTGCCTATAGTTCTTTGTCTAAGGTTGAGACCTTCTATGTTATCATGTCTGTTAGTCCCATCCTTGTTCAGGTATTGTTTAGACAGCCATGTTGATGAGACGTCATGGATATAGCTCCTCTGACATTTCTAGGAGACACAACCTTACAGCAAGCCCCCGATCTTCCAGCTCTCACAATCTTGCTGCCCCTTCTTTTATGGTCCCTGAGGCTTGGGCGCAAGAATCGCCTTGTACATGTAGTAGTGGGGCCTGAGCATCACAGAGTCTCTTGCCCTCCACATCTTGTTTGCAGTTTTCTGTAGTACCCTCCATCTATTGCAAAGAGAAGTTTAATGAGAATTAAGAACTACACTTGTAGTTCTTCATTGTAGGTTAAAGGACACATAATTAGAGTATACTTAGGAATTAAGCTGGTTTGTTGAAGTGGTAGTTGTAGGTTCTTCACCCTGATCTGTGACTTCACTAACTCTGAGTAGTTGGCTATATTTCCAGTACCAGGCATGGTTTCTGCCTCTGCCGAAAGGTCACAGACAGAGCAGGCAGAACCAAGCAGACTATATACCAGGGCACTGGATGTAGTACCTGGGATAGATCTGGAGCTTGGGGAGGGTAGTAGAGGGGAGGACCAGGTGACTAACCCAGTTAGGCCCTGGTGAAGGGCATGCAGACTCTGATGCAGTGAACGTGTTGGATGTGACATGGAAGGGTACTATAGGTTCAAGATAGGCAGGGAGGCTCCTGACAGAAGCTTAAAGGTTAATAGCATTGCAGGAAGAGGTGACAAGACTAGGGCATTGGATTTTGGACATGGGGGTAGATTTGGGGATTTGGAGAAGGCTTGTGGAGGGGAGGACCAAGCAAACTCACTCAGCTACATCCTGGAGAAAGACCTCATGACATATTTTTTAAATCTCTTATTTTGTCTACAAATTTACACTTAAAAATTTAATTTTCTTTTGGTAAAATTTTTGCTTCAGGACTTGGTTGGTGGCAAGTCAAAAGAAGTGGGGGGGGGGTTGAGAGTCTTTTAAAACACTTCATATATCAAAGTCACTAGACAAGTTACTTAAAGCAATGCCAAGTGTCATATGGAGAAAGTCCCTAAAACAGGTAGCACACCTGGATTCAGAGTCCTGCTTCTTGATGTTTTTGAGTAAACCATTAGCGTATCTCTTGCCAACCCAACGGCCATCAAAAAAAAAAAAAAAAACCCAGATAACCTCTACTTTGTTTTTCCAGGCTTTAGGCTTCTCAGGGTCTCTTACTTGAAAATATTTTGTGTTATACAATAAATTAAAGCACACTGACTCTGGAGTTCCGAGACTTAGTGCCTGTTATGGCTTCTTTGCCAACTCACTGTACTGACCCTAGGCCTGGGTCTTCTAATCCGTGAAAGGGGAGTCGAGGGTCCAAAGTGCTGCTGTCAATCATATCATATATGCCTGGGAGCATTTTATAACTTGGTTAGACAGTCTTCAGATTAAAGCACCTAAGGGAAGAAAGGGTTTATTTGGCTTGCACTTCCTTATCACTGTTTATCATTGAAGGAAATCAGGACAGGAACTCAAACAGGGCAGGAACCTGGAGACAGGAACTGATGCAGAGGCATAGGAGAAGTCCTGCTTACTGGCTTTCTTTCCATGGCTTGCTAGACCTGCTTTCTTATAGAACCCAAGACCACCAGCCCAGGAATGGCACCATCCAGAATGGACTGGAACCTCCCCCATCAATTATGAAATAAGAAAGTGCTCTACGTGCTTGCCTACAGCCACATCTTATGGAGGTTTCTTCATCTCAGACAACTTTAGTTTGTGTCAAGTTGACATAAAACTATCCAGCACATTAGTCCTCCAGCCAGCCTGTGCCACTGTCCTTGGTCTTGGCAGCCATGTTCATAGTCATCTTATAATCCAAGAACACCTGTCAGAGTGCCAGTCATCAGAGGTTTGCTGCAGGATAAAATAAAACAAGAGAGACCATCAGGGGAAATAGAAAGAGATATGGAATCTCTCTTACCTCAGTCATCTCTCTCTCTCTCTCTCTCTCTCTCTCTCCCCTCTCTCTCCCTCCCTCTCTCTCTCTCTCATGGTTTTGTCTATATCTGAGAGGTGAAATTGAACCACATGGTCCTTGGTCCTAACTTGCTAGGGAGTCTGGGGATTACCCACACTTCTATTCTGAGTTCCAGTTTATCTGGGTTACAAACTCAATTTTAAAAACTTTTGATTGATTCTCTGTGAGTTTTACATCATGCACCCTAGTCTCTCTCATCTCTCCATCCCCCCATATCCATCTTTTACCCTTGCAAACCCCCCAAATAAAACACACACACACACACACACACACACACACACACACACACACGGCATAGAAACATCTCATCATGGAAGCTGTAGTAACTCACAGTGTGTCCCACACAGTATATCCCTCTATCTACACATTTTCACTTGCAATTGTTCATTGCAGTGAGTCATTGGTCTGGTTTGAGATCTTTGGCTTCTGTGACACCATTAATATTGGATCTTCACCAGAATTCCTCCTGGTTATCCTGTTGTTGCTCTGTGTTGCAGAGATAGATTTAGGAATAACTTCAGATCAGTAGGACTGGCCCTTTCACATACCCTAGTCATTCACAGATGATATTGATTTGGGGGTGGGACAATTCAGATCCCTGAGTCTGGGCCTGGGTGATAGCTGAGCTAGTCAGGAGAGCCTGCCTGCTCTTTCTAATCCACAACATCAGGGTGAGCTCTCCAGCACTGCTCTGACTAGACCACTCAGTGCAGCTAACAACAAGCAGTAGGGTCAGCTTTCCTGGTCTCATGCCCTTGGGGTTGGCTCACTTCCACCCATACCTCCAGAGGCAGCTCTACTGTGCTACCCAGTCTAGGTGCAGGGCCCACTCTCCCAAGTGCTGCTATCTGAGAGGTGCTGAGCCAGCTCTCCCATTCTCACATCCTCTGGGCTGGCTTACCCATGCCTTTGCCATCAGGACCAGGTCCACTGTGTTGCCCAAGTAAGGTGCAGGGCCTACACTCTCAACTGCTTCACCCAGTGAGGGGATAGAACTAGCTCTCCCACTCTCATGACCCCAGGGTCAGCACTCCTGGTTACTGCAGGTGGGGCACCACCTCCCCTCCTTGCACCCACAACTGTGGCAGGATCAGCTCTCTCTTCCTCTGTTCTCAGTGCTGACTCCCTCACCTCACTCCCCCTTGGCCAGGGCCAGCACTTCTATGCTGCCCAGGCAAGGGGCAGGGCCTGCTCTCCTGAGCACTGAAGCTGATGAGGGGCAGGGCTAGCTCTCCTGGTCTCAAGACCCTGTGGACAGCTTTCCAGATTTCCAGAGGTGGTGAGAGGCGGGGTAATCATCCTGCTCCTGTGCCTCCCTGTGTCAGATGAGTGGCAGGGTCAGCTCTTTCATAACTAACACCCAACAAGGTGTCTCTTTGCCCATTGCCAGGAGAGTACAAAGTCATTTTAATTAAAGAGAAAGAAGATGATAGTTGAGAGGAAAAGGCACGGTCAGCTTCATTCCTGCTGTGTGTCTCCCCATACTTTTTCCATACCCATAGAAAGACACAAATACAGAGACTCCTTAAATGTTCTGTGGTTTTTAAAGCAATATGTCTTATTTCTGCAACTTGCTTTTATTTTGCTTTAAATGTGCCATGGACATTTCTATAGATTGGTATATAGAGATCTTTCTTTCTTCCTTCCTCTCTCTCTCTCTCTCTCCCTCCCTCTCTCTCTCTCTCTCTCTCTCTCTTTCTTTCTTTCTTTCTTTCTTTCTCTCTTTGCTATTAATCAAACCCAGGGCCCTGCAGTGGTAGTGCACACCTTTAATCCCAGCACTTGGGAGGCAGAGGCAGGAGGATTTCTGAGTTCAAGGCCAGCCTGGTCTACAGAGTGAGTTCCAGGAAAGCTAGAGCTACACAGAGAAACCCTGTCTCGAAAAACAAAAACAAAAACAAATCAAACCCAGGGCCTCACACAAGTACCACCACTGAGCGGTATCCCCAGCCCTCTACTTATTCTGTGTAGTGTTTATATAATATCTCACAGTATGGGTGTGTTGTGACACATTTAGCCAGTCTCCCATTGACAGAATTTTAGTTCCCCCCATATTTTGTTACCAAGCTAATTTTGGAATAAATATCCTTACATCTGAGCCATGCTTTCTTAAATTTTGAAAATTATAAAAGCTATTATACAAGCAAATGAGGACTAGGATAGTCCTCGACCAGCACTGTTCTCTCATGTTCTCCCCTCTTGAGGAACATACAATGGTCCTGCTTGCCTGTGTTGGGGAAGTAACCTGTCAAATGTCCCTGGAAACATCACGGGCTGTGTCGTCCACTTCATTTGAGAGAATTAGTGTTTCCCTTTTTTGCACATTTAGTTGTAGGTTATCGGTGGTGATATATACATGTCTCAAGGGAATTGTACTAAGCAGAGCTCTCAGGCTCAGATACTTTAACAAAGACCAAATAACCAAAGCAGACTTGGCAGCAGAGAATAACTTTGTCTCAAAGAGAAAAAGAAGAAAAAAGAAAAACCTCAATGTGAGAGGCCTTCAGTTCAAAAGCCAGTACTACAGAAAACAAGTCGCTCACACCACCACCACCACCACCTCAGGAGGCCAAGTAGCTATTTTTCATGAAGTGGGGACCCAGGCACCACTCAGTCTGTGGCAACATCTTCTAAATTAAGGTGAGAAATTTTTTCTCTAGAAGTTCAAATAGAAATATCTTAGAGCTTTGTTAATCATATGACTTTTGTTTCAACTATTCCATTCTACTGCTGGAATCTACAAGTAGCCATAAAGCACTGCAAAAATGAATGTCTGTGGTTATGTTCCAATAAAACTTTATTAACACTGAAATTTGAAATTCACATAATTTTCATTAGTCACAAAATCTTCTTTTGAGGTTTAAACATTTAAATATTTAAAAACTTAGCCCAGCAGGCTCTATAAAACCAGGGATGGGCTACATGTGACCCATGGATCATCACTAATGGATCCCTTGTTGCAAGGGGTTGTTCTGATCTGAAAGGTCAAATCATTGCCATCCAACCCATTCCCTAGCCTAAGAAATGGAAAAAGGAGAACAAATGTCATTTACCTAAGGAAGACTCAGTTTACTTATGTCACTTCCCCTCCATTGACTAACACACAGTCATATGGCCATAGTGAGTACGAGGCATATAGTTCCTAGGTAGACTGGTGTGTACTATCTCAAACTCAAGGGACTTTTTTCCTCAAAGCCAGGTATGCACGAGGAGGGGCAGTCTGCTCTTCTTCAACACCATGGATTTGAATTGAAGTGATGATGAAGATTATCTCCTAGACTGGGGATCTTCTGAGGTTTGGCTTTTTGTCAATTCCATCAAATGAGGTTTACGTTACTCAGTGATACTAACTTGAGACACATAGTACCTGCCAGACTGAGAGGGGAAAGACTGCTTGCTATTTGACAAGCAACTTCCACTACAAAATAACGTCAGGGTACTCATGGAGAATTGCCACAACGCCAAAAGCGTGTGCCAAAGAAACTTCAGAAGCAAAGATCTTTCTATTGATTTTTAACTTATGATATTCAATTCCTGGCAAACCTGGACTCCGTAGTGAGTATTTACCGCATGCCAAAACTTCCAATATCTGTTAAACCTTAATCTCACTCAACATTTCTCTTCTAGATAACAACACTGATGTTACTCCATGCCTTGCATCAAAATTTCAACTTATGCTTGAAGAACAAGATGTAAAGAGATAAAAGCCTGGACCTTTCCAGGTAGATACAGCTTAACTTGCCTAAAGAAAGAAACCTATGTTTACGTAGGCATGTGTCTGTGGACAGAAAACTGAAGTCCTGTAGTTACAGATCACGATTGCTTATGTACTGGATGGACGAGAATGCATTTATCACATCTAGTTCTGTGATTGAGTCCAAAAGGAGTGTATTTTGTTTTGTTTGAGAGAGTGAATAGGCTGACTGGCTCACTGTGTAGAAGGGACTGGTCAGGAACTCTCAGTTCTCCTGTGTCAGCCTCTCTGTGGCTAGGATTGCTGGTATATAACACCACACAGATATTTTGGACACTTATTCTATACAGGGTATTGCAGTGAGCTCTGGGAATGAAAGGAAGATGGGAGGAGACAAGGGGAATCCTTTGTTCTTGGGGAATTTGAGTTCTAGGTGACAGAGAATCTAGCACACATGACTACCATAGCCATGGTGGTGGAAGTATGTATAAAAGTGTTCATAGTAAGGAATGCATGGCTCTGTGTTGGCGGTGGTAAGAAAATACATGCATCTGTCCAAACCCCGGAAGAAAAATCCTCTCATCTTTCTCTCCAAGAAGAGACTTGGATTTTGAACAGAGAGACATGATATCCTTCATTCATGAGCTATAATGTAACAGAAGTACAGTATGTGTGTGTGTGTGTGTGTGTGTGTGTGTGTGTTTACATGCATATGTCAGGACGGGGGCACTGCTATAATATTTCCCCCAGGAATCTATATTTTATATATGGTTTGGTATTATGACTATTTATGTGCCTTAACTCAAGAACTCCCAAACACGAGGATCATTTACATCTAATTCTCAAAAAAAGAAAAAAAATCATTGTATACAAAAATACACTTGAGACATACATGTGCATGTGCTTGCACACACACACACATACACACACACACATACACACACTTGGGGCACATCTAATAAGCGGCCAAATGAAAGGTCAAATTAAAATCCTCTTTTAATTTTACAAATTAAAATGGAAACTATTGCTATATGGTAACATTTATTTTTTATTTTCTCTGAATACTACCTGTGTTTACATATTGGATTTAGGCATCATAGACAGCCCAAAAGCATTAAAAGTAAGAAACATAAGGCTTAGAGAACACACAAATAGGGAGAGATGACAGGTATTTTTGTAGCCGTTGGAAGCTGGGGATAATTACACCATTGTCTCTCACTCTGTTCCCATGTGGACTTGCTTAAATGTCACTGGAAGCAGCAACTTCTCACTCTTTCTTTCCTGGGAAACCTTATCCAACCTGTGCTCAGACATCATGATAGCGCGCTTCAGCCCGGAGCGCAGGCCCCCGAGGATTTCATATTCAGGCATCACGGGTCGTTGACCTGGCTATTGTTGTTTGTGATACTTACTGGTAAAGTTTCTCAATCAATACAACATCAGCCCACCGAGCTCCAGGGACTAGAGAGCTGCAGCAGCGTACTTAATCTTGGAGCCAGCCTGTGCTCTCTGCTCTGCTGCTAAACTGGGTAGTTGGCCTACTTGATGTGGCATTATTGCTGCCGGGGTCAGATGTGAGCAGTTCGGCAAGCGCTGATGAATGGCTGTTGGTGGTGAAGCGCCTCTCCAGCCCACCCAGAGACATTCATGATAGACTACAACTGCGCTTGCACAAAAATCTGTGTCCCTTGTTTATGAGGCCTCTGGGCTGGAGGCGTAAAGGGTTTGACACTGTGATGGGGGAAGCTTTCAAAGCGTTAGGGCACCGTTAGCTTTTCTTTATCAGAGAAGGTGGCTCTCTACACACCTGCACCATAACCTCACTGAGTCCATTTCTTCCCACTTTTTCTTGAGCAAGACTTCCAGTAAGTAGGGAAAAGATAAATTGGAAATTATTTTAATTGTATTAACCTGGACCATCAATGCCCTTCATCATTGAAGGAGTAATTATTCAGAATGTTGAACAGGGACTTAGCAGAGCAATATCCACTAATGTGAAGGAGAAATTAATATGTACATAATTGCTGAGTATTATAATGGGATAGCCTCCAGTACTGTTAAGAATATAACACCACACAAAGGCCTAGATGATTCTTTTTAAAAATAGATATCTTGCAAAAAGTGTCAGTGTGTTATTTATCTAGCTATTTCCTGCTCAGTGCAATCCTTTTTTTAGTAATCAGACAAAGAAAAATAAAAATGCTTGGCATGACCTAAATAGTTCTGTCTGTTATAAATGAAGGCATGGTTCTCCATAAGTAAATAGACCACAGTGCTGTCAAGAAAGTAATCAAAGGTGTAAATGTTAGGTTCAGACAGAGTCTACAGAAAATCAGAAGGCTTTGTTAAACATTTAATCACATAAAAGGACCACAAGGAAGAAAAAGTGGTGAAGGATTTCCAAAGGCGTGGTCAGCTGTATGTGGAAGAAGGACTGTGGGCAGCTGTACTCTTCAAGCAGAACCCCAGATCTTAATCTTTTCATCCCAGAAGCTAGCGTGAAGTTGACGATGTTTAAGAACACATCCTACAGGACTGAGACAACTGATACCCTACAGGGCTATACTGCCCTGTGTTCTCATGGTTGACGTTAGGTTATATTAGTGGTGTTAAGATTATTACTGTCTAATCTGAATACTGTAAGATAATTTTTTTTAAATATTTAAGTTAGAAGTCAACTCGTGTGTGTGTGTGTGTGTGTGTGTGCGCGCGTGTGTGTGTGTGTGTGTGAATGCATGTGTATGTAGGGAACATGTATATGTGTAAGTATATGTGCACATGCGTATGCAGGCCAGAAATAAGCCTTGGGTTTAATTACTCAGGAATCATCAACCTTATTTCCTGAGACAGTTCTCTTGCTGGAAGCCGGAACTCTGATTAGAAAATCTCGTGAAGTACAGAGGTCTGCCTATCTCTGTCTCTCCAGCGCTGAGGTTACAAGTGCACACAACTGTTCCCAGCTTTTAACAAGGGCACTAGGGACGATCTTAGGTCTCCATGCTTGCAAGACATGTATTTCTCCAGTTGAATTATCTCCCTATCCCCTTGCCTTACCTTTTAACATACATGCTTGCATGACACTCAACCCTTACACACTTGGAAGGAAAATAGTGTTTCCATTTCCAATGACTGAAGCCATTGGTATGCACTCCAAAGCACTTGTGTAGCCAGGGCAGGGTGAGAATAGAGGACAACCCATTAGTCGACATTGTTAAGTCCAGTCTGAACAAACAATTTCAATAGGTGATTTAGGTTTGATTTTCTGCTCTTGTCCTGTGCCTCCATGTGGTTTTACCCAGCCTTCTAATAGTGGGGAGGAAGCCGTCTTGGGATGGATAGGAGATTCCTGTCATTGTCCTACCCTCTAATTCCTGAGAAATGGAGAGCCTACATTCTATAGTTTCCCAGTGTCTGTGACAGCAGGTGCTGACTTACGTTACTGATAAACTTGTGGTCTGTTCTCTTGACTCTGTCTGCATTCTTCCAGAGGTGTCTGACTAGGGTTCCTACATTTTCCAGCCACATAACCAGATGTATGTTATTAGATCACATACTCAGAGTTCCTGTTTCCAGTATGGAGATGCTTTAGGTGGATTTACTAAAAAATGGTGCAGCCAATTGTAGCTCAGAAGAACTCCAGTGGACTTTCCCATGCTGCACCGTACTGATGCAGCTCACTTCTTTGCTTGGTCTTACATCTGCTCTAGGTGGTGATTGTGCATCCTGCAGAGATTTTTTTCCAGGACATACATAAGAAGCTGACCCACACCCTTCCTGACCCCTGCTGAGAATGGCTCTTTCTTCCAGGCTTTCAGCACAATCAGGTGACAGGAGGTATATTTCTTTTTGTTTGGTTGGTTGGTTGGTTTTTTTGTTTTGTTTTGTTTTTCAAGACATGGTTTCTCTGTATAGCCCTGGCTGTCCTGGAACTCACTCTGTAGACCAGCCTGGCCTCGAACTCAGAAATCCTCCTGCCTCTGCCTCCCAAGTGCTGGGATTAAAGGTGTGTACTACCACTGCCTGGCAAGAGGTATATTTCTTATCTTTTGCCTCTATATTCTCTTAAGAAGGCCCTAAGGCCTGAAAGAAAAGAGCTCTTTGTTGCTTTTTACAGGCATTTGGTTTTGTCATAGTTTTTCCTCCTGTCCACAGTATTATCTTTTTTTCTCTCCTCCCTGAATCTACAGCAAAGAAGCTGTTGCTGAGGGAAAAAAGAGAAGTGAAGTCCTTAAGTGAAGAAGGACTAACAGTTTTAAAAATATCATCCCTGCTCTTTATCCCAGTGTTTCTTCTCTCCACTAAACGTATTAACTTTCTTCCTATACCATTTGAAGCCCAGCCAGGCCAGTCTGGAACCCCTGAGCCTCAGGCTCCTTGATAGAGTATTTGGTATCATGTAAGGTCTGGGGCTTGGCTGGTACTCCCTCCTGATACAAAAGATAGGTATACATGCTAGAAACTGTGATTGGGACCTTACTTGGGAAGAATGCTGTGGTAGTTTATATAAGAAATGCCCCTCATAGGCTCAGGTAGCTGGTGGAATTGTTGCAGGAACTTACTAACTTTTCGAAAGTAGAGCCCTGCTGGAGAAAGTGTCGCTGGGGTGGGCTTTTCGGGTTTGTAGTGCCACCACACTTCCTGTGCTCTCCCTCCCTGCTTCCTGTGTGTGAAGAGAAATGTCATTAGCAAGTCTCCTGCTCCTTTCACCTGCTGCCACGCCATCCCTGCCATGAGGGACTGCCTTATAGCCCTCTGGAACTGTCAGGCCAGACAAACTCTTTCTTCTATAAATTGCTTTCGCTCATAGTATTATTACCATAGCAACAGAAGAATAATGAATACAGGATCTTTGCTATTAAGGACCCTAAGATGTGGTCATTATTGTTTTTCCAGGTGGATCAAGAAACATACAAAGATGATAAAGACCAAGATCTCAGCAACTGACCACCATCAACCAAGAAATGACAAATACCATAGAAGCAAAGTAGACAGAAAAGAGAATGGCGTCCTGAAAGCTTCTGAGGAGAGTGTGACACCATACAAGACTAGACTATATTTATTCTGGTATAAGCCACCCAGCTTATGGTCAGTCATCTGGTACTACCACTCGTGGAAATAACGCACGGAATGGTGCTGCACTAGTTTTCCCAACCATAACTCTTTGCTTATGGCCTCCCTAAATATCTTTTCTGCCTGGTTTGTGTGAATTATTTTTCAATTAACTCCCTGTGCCACTTCTGCTTCTTCAGAAAAATCCTATTTACTATGGCAAGCATTCATTGAGCATGTACTAGGTGCACCTGGAGGCAAAGATAAATAAGTTACCATCCTTTCCCTTCAAGAGACTATGAGCCTGCCTGTTGTGTAATCAGCTAGAGATATGCCTTTTGACTTACTCTGAAACTGGTCGCCTAGAAAGGGCTCTGTTTATGCCTCTGTTGCAATCCAGAAGAATAATTTCCATACAAATTTGAACTAAGAAGTTCCAATGGTTTTTATGCCAGCCCCATTTTCAATCTCTCTTCCCAGGATTGTCAAATTATTCCCTATTTTCTGACACTGACTCCCCAGAATAACAATAATAAGGACAAATATCTCTGGATAATAAGATAACCTGGGAATTAAAGCCTGTGCTAGCAATCATTTTGCAGTGATTGGGCCATGTTGACTGGCCTGGGCTGGATAACAAGTACTAATGAATGAACACAGGCACAGATTACAGCGATGACCTGATATCCATGGAAACCTTCAGAGATTCCTGTCATTAACTTTGAACGCAGCCTTGGCCCCTCAGTTACATCTTTCATTTATGCATCTAAATGGTGAGCTATATTCTGGTGGATCTTTGGGATGCCTTTAGGATGATATGGGAAATTATGGGATGGGTGTTGGATAATCCACGTTAACAAGGAGAGAAGTTGACATCTAGAAAGGCACCCACGGTTCTGGGTCACTTTTAAAACTGTCGAGAGCTGAACATCTGGAGTTTCAACCTTGAATTAAGGCTACCCACCCCAACTTCCAAAAGGAAAAGGTGACAGTGGATTAGAGTGGGGCTTAGAATGTGTCTGGCTGAACACCTGGGGCCTGACATTGACCACAATAGAGCCGGGGGAGACCGATCTCTGTGCCAGTTTCCTCTCCTGGAGACTTGAGGCTCTACAGAAGCTGTGAGCTCATCATTGAAGTAAAAGCAGCATTTAGTAAATGACTTAGATAGTAGGCACCCACCTGCTTCTTATGCCTGTCTGTACCCTGACCTGGATCAACAGAGACCCAAAGTACAAGAGACCCCCTTTCACTAGCATGAAATAGTCCAGTAGAAGGCTACACTCAGTAAAGAAAGCAGGGAAGAAACCCAAGATGGGGTCAGTGAAAGCCATCACACTTGAAAATCAGAGTGCATATAAGACAGAATGCATATAAGAGGCCTGGGAGGTCAGAAGAACCAAGGTCAATACAGATGGGTGATCTGGGAAAATTAATGTATCCTCCCTAAGAAAATGTAAGAGTTGGATATTATGGTATCTCTCACCTGCCTGGGATCTTACGCTAGCTCATGACCAAGTGTTCACTGGTACACACTGAACTATGAAAAATACTTTTAGATCATCTTTCATAGCCACAAACTGAATAGCTTGCAAGGATTTCTTTAAGCTGAAAGTTTGCCTGTCCTCACTCTTCACGCTATGCAGTAGTCTCCCATCAGCAAGGGATGTATTCCGAGAACCTAAGTTACTGTTGGAAACTACAAATAGTATCAAGCTGTCTATGTATTGCATCTGCATCCACAATAAAATTTAATTTACTAATTATGCACAGTGAGATGGTGATAGTAAAATAAGACAATTATAAACACAGACTGATATTCTTAAAAACATGTGAATTATTTCTGAAGTTGTCCACCTAATATTTCTAGACCAAGCATAATCTAGTGAAGATGAAATCCCTGAGAGAGAATCTATGGATGAGGGGGGGTGCTCTGATATGGATGAGGGGGATGTCATGACACTCTCCCTTGTAGGAAAAAATGGCGATAGTACGTCACAGCTGCATTAAGGCAAAATGCAAAATCTGGGTAACCAGAAAGGCATCTTCAAGGGCAGTTTCTTTGTGGCTTTTGAACCCCCAAATCCTCAGACCTGGTGTTCCCTGACATGGAAGCCTGTTAATGAAAGAGGCTCCGGCCCTTTGGAGTATTATTAGCTGCCTTATTAGCAATTCTACCACTAATAATATTTGATCATAGATTACACACCAAAATGAGAACTTGCTCCAAGACAGTGTATAGGAAAGGCTGTGATCCAGGGAAGGGGGATTCAACTGGAGTGAGGTCGTACGTGTGTCAGAAAAGGTGCACAGACCTTGGGAGGCAGAGAGAGGAGAAACTCAGGATCTTGAATTAAGACCTGCCCATGGTGAGTGAGCTACCACATACATACAAGTGGAGATAAACTGAAATCATTTTGCTCAATGGGTTACAAGACTGCTTTGGGTTAAGGAAGGAAAAAGAAAACAAAAAGCAAAAGCATGAAAGCATAAAAAGCAGTCCTAAGCTGACGGCTCTTTAAAATTTTGCCAAGATGCAGTTGTCCACTAACGCAGCCAGCAATGTGTCTGTGGGAAGGATAGTTTCCAGAGCAGAACTGAAGTCTAACTGTGTCCACAGGTGAGTGTCAGGAAAGCCCCCCTGAGACAGAAGCAAATGGATGGGAGGAGAGGGCGCTGCGTGCATATGCAGAAGTTGCTCCATCACTGTGTGGACAGGGGCTCAGGGACAAGCAGGCTTACTAAAAAAAATTCAGAGAGGTCTTTGCTATTCGCTGGTATAAGCTAACACCCCCATTGGGGAGCGTGGGCTTAGCAAATCTAGCTTTGTGTGTGTTAATTGCTGCGGTAGATGTAAGAAGCATGACAGGTATTCACTCAAGCAGAAAGAGCAGAATTTCCCAGCTATCTTCCACTCATTTTATTCAAAATTGAAAGGATGGTCTGCTGTCAGCTGGGGCATTCTGCTCCACATAGAAAACCCGAAGCCTCCATCACCCCCTGATGGCTACAAGCAGGAAACCTCAGAAGCTGGGCATAGCACTGGCTTCCTTACATATGGTCACTGCCCCCAACAGAAGTCTTAATGTTAATTTTGCTTTGAAACCGCAGCAGTAAAAAAAAAAAAAAAAAAAACAGTGAGAAAGTCTTGTTTGCTTTAGCAGTTTTTCAATCAAAACAAAAGGCACCCAGAGGGCGGTAGAACATGGTGAGCCGTGTTGGTGGGAAATATAAGCTGTAAAGTAATGGCAATAATAACAATGGTAGCCAAATTCACTCTGAGTTTATTATCTAAGTCTATTCAGACTACCGTAAGTAAATACCATAAACTGGGTGACTTAAGTAACAGAAACGTCTTTCTCACAGCACTGGAGGCTGAGAAGGCTGTGATCAAAGTCCCAACTAATTTGGTTTCTGGTGAGGAACTCTTTCTGGCTTATAAGGAATGGCCTTTCACTGTCTCCTCACATGAAAGAGAGAAACAAAGAATTAAGGAGGAAGGAAGGAAGGAGAGATGGAGAGAGGGAGGAGGGAGGGAGGAAAAGGAGGAGAGTACATGTGATGGTGTTTCCATTCATGTGTGTGTGTGTGCTCAAATATACATGTGCGTACATGTGTATACATGCATGAATGTGTGCGTGTGTGTACATGCATGAGTATGTGCATGTGCCGGTATACACACAGCTGTGCAGGTGCAGGTGCAGGTGTGCCCAGCTGTTTGTGGAGGACAAACTCAGATGTTGTTCTTTGGATGCCATTTACCTTTATTTTTTTCAAGGATTTTTTTTTCAAGACAACATTTCTCTGTGTAGCCCTGGCTGTACTGGAACTCGCTTTGTAGACCAGGCTGGCCTTGAACTCAGAGATGTTCCTGTATCTGCTTCTTGAGTGCTGGAACTAAAGATGTGTGCCACCACACCCAACTTCATCCTGATCTTTGAGACAGGCCCTCTCACTGTTCTAGACATTTAGCGACCATGCTCTAGAGATCCATTTGTCTGCCTCCCCAACACTGTGATTTCAAGTGTGTGTCACCATGCTCAATACTTTTTATATGACTGCTGGGGCGGGGGTTGAACTCAGGTCCTTGTGTTTATGTGACAAGACACTTTTATTGGTGTCTCTTTTTATAAGGCCACTAATTCAGTCTGATCTGGGCCTCCCCTCATGACCTAACTTAACCATACTTATTTTGAAATTGGCCTTATCACCAACTTCAGTTAACACGGGGGGGTTATGGCTTTGAAATTGTGGTGAGAAACAATTAGGTGTCAGCACTTACAATATGCTATCATCATCATCATATATATATATATATATATACATATATATATATATATATATATATATATGTGTGTGTGTGTGTGTGTGTGTGTGTGTGTGTGTTATATAATACATTATATAGTATATAATAATTTAACCCTTTCAATCCAATGAAAAGAGGTATTCCAATTATTCCCACAATATACAAGAAGAAAACTAAGGCTTAAATTTTTAGCATCTTTTCCAATGTTTCACAGCTTAAATAATGGCTTTATTCATGTGCATGAAGGGTGTGTTGTACTGAAAGCATTGCTGATACTTTCGCTGATCCCTGTAGAGTAAGTCTTGGCTGTGTCAAGTCCCCCCCAGGGACTCTAAACAACTAATGAGCCTTGACACCCATGATTAGGAGAACTATATTAGAAATATTTGGTGCTTACACCCTTTCCCTTCACAACTGAAAGCTCTATTCAAATGCACAGCCTCATTTGTTCTTAACACCATCCAGCCAGTTGTGCTTCAATGTGTTAAAGCAATGTCTGGGGAGACTGAGCTTTTATCAGGCAATCCAAGATTTCCCTGTTCCCAGGGTGTGTGAGAAAGAGAATATGAATCAAGTATGTCTACAAATCATCACAATGCAAAGTAATAGATGCTATGGATCTTTGGGAACTTGGATAGTGACAAGGCTGTCTTGCCTGCAGGTCACAAAGACCATCAGAGAAGATACTGTAGCCAGCATGATTAGTCTTGGGCAATAGAAGCCATTTGGCTAGGAATTCCCATAATGGCTGCACAGACTTTTGTAGTGGGGGCATGGTGGTACCAGAAGTTACACTGTACATGAGTTACTGCAAGGGCTGGGGGAGGCAGACTGGAAGCCATGGCATGGAAAGACCTAGCATCTTATATGGGGAAGGGGCCAATCCCAGATCAGGATCACTTTTCTGTGCCATTCTGAGGAGCGTTGGTGTTGTCACTGCTGGGAAGTGTGCAGTCTTATGCCCAGAACAACAAGACAAGATTTGTGCTTCTGAAGGGTAATTACAGAAAAGACAGATTTTGAATCAGCAAATTGAAGACCGAGAACTATTGCTGTAGATTTCTGCAAAAATACTTAAAGCCTGAGTTCAAGTTAAATATAGAGCTAGATCAAGAATAGGTCTTGATATTTCTGTTCTTAACCTAGGAAGTAATCCACTGGTCTCAGTGTCAGAAAACAAAAACTACAGCTTGCTCCTGTTAGCCAACCACATGTGAATATTCTTGGGAGACACTGAAGAAATCTTTCCCATAGTACCTTACGATAGGTTGTTCTGGACACGTTTTCCATTGTCACAAATTAGACTGCTACAAAATCACACTTCTCACTGCAGTGTGAGCACGCCACAGTTACTACATGGCTTAGAGGTTTTCATTTTCCTAGATGTGAGGCTCACCTGTATTTCTTCCCTAGCGCCACTGCTGTTGTGAAGAACAGAACAGATGGGAGGAGCCAGCAGCCCTGGTTCTGTCTCCACCAGCACCTTGAATCTCTGTCCACCACCATCCCTCGTCTCCTGTCTACCTCTCTGATACACCCGCAGGCAGTCTCTCCTTTCCTGGGCTTGAGGTTAATGATAGCTCGAGATTACATAAGGTTAGAAATCTTCAAGAGAAACTATATAGAAGACAGGGTTCTTGTTCTAGAAGTAGTAACATCTATAGATTTTTCTGAAGTCTATGACAAAGTATTTTGGTTCCTTGGGGGAATCCTACATCATCTTCTTCCTTAGGATTCTCTTCTTGTTGTGGTTGTCAAGGCACTCAAATTAAATGGTTCACTTACCTGAGACACATGTTAGAGTCCCCATCCATTCTTCCTTCCTTCAGTCCCTTTTCCTAAGTGTGTGCCATCCCAAATCCTTTCAGGGGAAAAATAATGAGTCATAAGCAACATCTCATCAATAAATACTTATCAGTTGAATTTGAGGTGCCTGTTTAATTGTCCCAGGTGTACCTGGGACAATTTATCAGATAACTGATTCTTGCTTTTTCTATCTAGTACAGTCTGTCTACAACTCAGATATTGAAGAACTTCAAAACTGTAAGTTTGGAGAAGGAAACTTACTGTTCCCATGGATTCTTGAGCTGGCAGCCTTTCCTTACTGACCTGGCCTCCACGGCCATCCTGGCCAGTAGATTACACCTCTGTTCCATACTCTAAGCCCACAGCACTCCTCCGCTTTGTGTTTCCATCCTAAAGCATCCCTCCAGTGTTTAGCTTGTGTTATAGCTGAAGGGTTGGCTTCCTCTGAATCCAGTGGACCCTTCCAGCCTGGCAGACCTGTTGCCTTACCTCCCTTTCCTCTCGTCGGTATTCCTGACAGCTAGTACTCTAATGACTAACATACAGACTTAACATGTACCTGGAACTGTGCTTGCTGCCTCTTATGCATGTATTGTTTCGCTCTCACCACACACATGGGGGTTGGGGAATACCATCACTGCTCCTAGTTTTCTTAAGGGAAGTCTGAGATGCAGAGAGATTCTAATGCCGATTCAAGGACACAGAGCTCAGCACAAATCCAAATGAGAAGTAAACTAAGGCCCACCCTGGAGCATCCTGCACCCCCTACGTGTGGGTCCTGTAAGAAGTGTGCACAGCAAGTCCTGACCATCACAGTTTGCACTGTTAGGGTGCATCTACCACTCCACATAGTAGCAGGAAAGAGGTAGATTGTTCTCTCATCAGCCTTGCCTGTCTCTGAATTGTTTTTAATTCTTCTTATGGTGATTGACTGGAGTATAAATAGGTTTTCAGAGATAAAAGTCATCTCAGATACCCTTCTTCTGAGTGTTTGTGCTTACCCTAAAATTCCATTGTGAATAGTTTATATTTTATGATTACAGAAAAATGCTTCTCTAAAAACAAGATTCAATGCCTTCAGAGAGTCATGTGATTTTTGCTGAAAGGGCTAACACTCCTCTCAGTGCGCTACAGACTTTTCCACTAAAAGATACGTGTATTTAGGCTCAGAAACAGTAAGAGAAAACATGTTTATCACATAGATAAATATCTCAGTGGTAACGGCCATTACGTTTAGAGCATTTCACATTTCACTGTTTACCTGGTCTACCCCACCAGGACCAAGGCCCCCCCCCCCCATATTCTGAAAGAAATCTTTTATGGTAATATAAAAGAGAGTATGTTACATTGGAAGCAAGGAAAATGTGGTTTAAGTGCAGAATCTGTATGAGGTTATGTTGTCTTGAGTATATCGGCTATTGTTTTATCAAATGAAAACAGAAAGTTGTCCTATATTTTTAAATCCTATTATTCCTCTGTCTCTGTCTGAGAGAGAGAGAGAGAGAGAGAGAGAGAGAGAGAGAGAGAGAGAGAG
>NW_021604594.1:10260055-10294218 GCF_004785775.1 Grammomys surdaster
AGAGAGAGAGAGAGAGAGAGAGAGAGAGAGAGAGAGAGAGAGAGAGAAGAGAGAGAGAGAGGTCCTTAGCTCATAATAGACAGATACCTCTGAATGGGTTAAGAATAAATACAAAGCCTAAAAAGGCAGGAACAATAATGACAGTTTTGAAGTTTCTCGTACCTGTTGTGACAGGAATAACAGATTAATTGGGACTATAACGGACTCTTTGTAAAGGTGAAGTAAACACACTTGACTGTATATTTTTCACCATCAGTTAAGTCTCAATTGGTTCTAAAAATAAACAGAAGACATTGAACAGTTTTAATGGATTCTGACACCTAGGTATTATGCTGTCACTCCAGTATAAATGAATCATAACTTTGGACGGCACCCAGGAATTACTACACATTTGGAGAAAATTTATGGTGCTCCAAGCTTTGAATCATGATGTGGTATCAAAAGTAAAGTCAAAAGAGGAAAACTGCTGGGCATAAATTATGATCCTCAAGCCCTTAGGTATATGCCATGCAACAGGTATGGATGCTGGAGGGCTTAGGGATGGGCCAGTGATTATCCTGGGTGCTGAAATAAATTGATCCTTCTGAGCCTGCTTTGTAATAAAAAGCAAACAAAAAAAAATCCACTCTTTTACCCATGATAGAGATGTTTAATTTTTCTTTCGCCTGGGTCCCTATATCCAATTAGATTAGGCTCCTCCTAAGGGCATGAGCATGTTAGTGATCCAAGAGTCTCTGGACGTTGATTTTCAATAGAAGAAGCAATCACTGAGCCAGCCCACTTGCTGAACTGACTGCACTAGTAGACAGAAACACCAAGTTGATTACTCCCAGTCACACCGATGCAAATCAGAACCTCAACCATTTTTAGGGGAATGGTTGACATGGTCCAGGCTTTGCCTGGACATCAGCAGCTAATCACAGAAAAAAAACTGACAGAGAATGTGTCATTTTAAAGGAGAAGTCTGAATGAATAAGAATATTCTGAGACTCCATATAGGTCATAGGAAAGGATGAAATGCTCCTCTGTGTATTTAACTGATACCAAGATTTAAAGAGTATAAGATATCAAATTCAAAAGCACTTCTATTACATCATGGAAACTAATACTTACTGTGCATCTGGTCCAGCATTTGATATTTCTCAAGGCATTTTATGAGCAGTTCTTTTTCTACCCTCAGTAAAGCAATGGGGCTGGCATACTACTACCACTTTTAGAATGTTTTGAATGAGAGACAGAAAGAGGTGTGTTAACTCCCTTGGCAGATGCATAACTATTCTAATGCTGGGCTTTTGATTCTTGAATCAGCATTCACCATAGGAAGGAGTTCACTTGTTTTCCCTGTTGGATGAACAGGGCAAACACTAACATCTGGATGGTATCATAGGCTACAAATAGGCAACAGGGCAGACCTGAGGGACCCACACTACAGAGGGAAAGGCTGAGGATAGGACAGATATTGAATTGTCTACAGTAACAAGAACTAGGAAATGGGGGAATTCAAGAATGGAAGTGCCTGCTTATTCAAGTGCCCTCTTCCTGTGCCTAATCTACAGAAAGCTGATATATTAGTCAGACTGCTCTCTCTCTGCTTCAGCTCACTGTATTCTCCTGGTTCCAAACAACCCTGATAGTCAACTCTGAGTCTATTGATTTTTCTCTGAGATATTCGCAAATATCCCGACCTCATGTCTTGTAGAACAGTATGACTAACTAGAGACGACTTTTACAGATGTCTGGTAAGTTGATCCTCTGATATTTGAAGAAACACATTGCCAAGAGGGGCCTCGTCTTTTAACGACCATTTTTATTCATTACCAAACATGATCCTGTGACACTGTTCTGCATTGTTGGCTTTGCTCTTCTGGACCGATGTTCTTCTAGAAGCATCCTAAAATGGTGACCACACATTTACAATGCTCACTTTGGCTTCTTCGAGGTTTAATCCATCCCTCGTGGCTACTTGTACAATTCCGGTTTCAATGCAAAAGCTTTCTGCATTGACCTTGTACAGTTATAAATGTTTTAACATCCATAAAAGAATAAAATGTATGTTCCCATAAAGAGCAGCAAACAGAAAATGCAGCAAACAGTAGGAAGATTTGAGTCCCCGCAACACCAGGCTCCATAAGGCCAGCGTTACTGTGCCTCCTTCGCATTCCTGAACTTAATGGCTGAGAGCAGGGTTCTCGAAAGGCATTTTAGAGGGCATTATATTAGTGTGACTGTTGGATAATATGAAGCTCCCTTTTATTTGCACAGGGAAGATTATTTCCCGGGCTCCTTCAGAAAGGGAAGCAGAGCTTTGCAGCCTTTTTAACCTGACCATCCCCACTTCCCCCTAAAACAAGCTGCAGACATGGGGACTCACAGCTACCCACTCCCTTGGCTTTGGAAGCTTTGCCTCTGTTAGGAAAATATGCTGTTTATTCTCCAACCAAAGTTTCCTGGTGTTTTTGTTTTTAAGACAAAAAAAAAAGTTGCAGCTGCAGAGAGAAAACCAAGCATTTAAAGCTTCATAAAAGGTTGTGAGTTCATTCCTTTCTCCTTCTCGGGGTTATAAACAGGGTTCCAGAAAAAGCTCCACTCAGAGCTGAGAGTCCACCAGGCGTTTAAAGGGGTAGAACCTTCGCTTGTCAATTTCAAGAAGAGCGAATGATCCTGGAGGTTTTTTATTCCTTTAATCAGCTGTAATTTTCAGCCCTGATGCTGGCTGACAGGCTTCATCTCAAACCTGTGCTGCATGGCTCCTCTGGCTTCATCCCTGTGAGACCGGAACAAGAGGGAAAGAGACCTGAGAGGGAGCTGGCAGTGGTAGCTGGGTGGATTCTTACCTGCCTAGAAGGATGAGCACCCCAGTTTAGGGGGTTCTTAGGGGCAAGTGTGAAGGGGCATGCCCTCTTCATGGAGGAAGCCCATATGCTAAGACAGTTTGTATTTTTTTCTTTCTTTCTTATCTCCACACAGCCCACCGTCTCCTCTACCTCTCTCACATTCTTATCTACCCCTCTCTTCTCATCCTCTTTGGAACAGAGACTATGGGTCTGGGAAGTGCATGGATAGGTTAATGCCTGCGTGTGCACATGGGCGTCTTTTGCACTGAGTAATTATCAGAACTATCATACTCCGAGGGCTTCAGAGATGCCAGCCCCTGTGTTCTGTGCTCTCCAAAGCTCCAGTCACTGGAGTCCGGTGGGTCTTCCCATCACACCTGTGAGTCTCATTTTACATGTCAGGAAACTGATAGAAACCACATGTGTGGATAAGAAACACACACACACATGCACACACGCACGCACGCACACACACAGCCTCCAGGTCACATGCCCCTGCTTTAAATCACAGTCTCCCAACTGTATCTACAAATTACACTCTTAAACATGGGCTTGCCAACAGCTGAAGTTTGGGAGGGGTCACATCAGTACTGCGGCTCAGGTGTGAAGACCCAAACTGCTCACATCGGGTGAAGACAGCCACTGCTTCCTTAATGGAGCCTTCCCTTACTTGTGAGGGGTGGGGCTAGTCACAGGGAGAAAAGTTGTGACCTTGGTTTGACAGTGGAGCATGAGGCCCTCTTTGGGGACAGGCATGGGTGTAGTTGCTGAGGGGTCACCCTAGCATTTCCTACCAACTGTCAGATGACATAGGAAGACTGGCTGCTTCACTCTGAGACTGTGTGCATGTGCCTGACTGTTCATATGCTCAATGCAAGACTGTCTTTGTTCCTTGTATCTCCTCATGGATGGGGCTTATCCTGGGCAAGCTATTTTAGCCTTCAATATATAAAGGGACATGCTTTTTTAATTACCTTGAGACCATTTGTGGAAATTTTAAAAATGGGTTTCTAATTGAAATAGAATTGTATATAACTTTCCCCACTCCTGTTCTTTCTCCAGCCTCTCCCGGTTTCCTCTGTCTAGCCCTCCCCATACACCCCATTCGCAAGTTGATAGCCCCCTTTTTCTTTGATTATTGTTACATACATATATGTATAAACATGTATATACACAAATACATATAAATACAACATGCTGAGTCATTTTTGGTATTTGTGTATGTGCTCTCGGGCTGGCCACTCCGCACAGGCAAGCCAATCAGGAAGCCAATTCTCTTCTCCCAGTACCATTAGCTGCCTATGATTTCCTTGCCTAGGACTGGGATCCCATGGAAGTTCCCCCTTCTGTGTTACCTTGTCCATTGTACTGATGTTGTTTACACATCCATTTTTATGACTGTCATGACAGACATAGTATTCTGACTCTTACCGTCTTTCCGTCTGCTCCTCTGTGAGGTGCTTTGAGGCAGAGATGACAGAGATGCAGGAGCTCGAACCAGGGCTGGGCTCGCCATGACGTACCGACCTCTACACCATGCAGCTGCAGTTTCGTGTGGTGCTCTCCACTTGCTGTAAAGACGGGCTTCTTTGATGAGTAATGATAGCTACCCAGGGAAAGTGGCTTGAGTGAGCCACCCATTTGGAGAACTCTTGTATCAGTTTTTGAAGGGTCCATTGCTTTAGCTATTTTTACCTTATGAGTAAAACAGAAACATAAGTTGCTTCCTGATTAGACCTGAAGATGCAAGAAAACATTAAGATACATTAATTTTAATGAAGAAATGGTTTGTGGGAACACAGGCAGCATATTCCTCCAGTTTGATGTCATTGCGTCAGGAGCTCGCACTGTCTCGGTGATAACTCCAACAGCATCCTAGCTCGACCAAGTAGGGTGATAGAAAACCTTATTCTCATAGTGCTCAATGATCTCTCCCTCCACTCTGCATTCCTCTTTCCCATCATCTAATTATTACAAAACAAAAACCAGAAGATAAGCAGTTGGTTAAGATCCTTATAAAATTTTTTCCTCAGTTAAGTTGGTACCTGAACAATTTGAGTACAGAACTCACCCCATGACAAAAAGCTTGGATCTGTGTGTACCACATACTGAGGTCTACTTTTAATATACTATAACATATATGTGTGTATACATATATGTGTATATATGTATGATATATATGTGTGTATATATGTATGATATATACGTATGATATATATATATAAAATTTTTAGCTATATATACAGATAAAAAGTTCCACAATGACAAGGGATTTCCCTTTCATTTTTGTGGTGATCTTTTCCAGTCAGATCTTTCCCTTAAGTTACCGTTTAAGGTCAGCTCATCCAATCAAGGCTAATATGAGAACTGACTCAGGGAACACAAATCTTTTTGCTTTTTGTTTATATTTTCTCTCGAATCTTCTAGTGAACAACAAGCCACAGATGCAAAAATAGTCCCTTGAAGAAGGAAAATGACTCAATGACCTTTACTGGTTTTATAAAACCCACGAGAAATCACATGTTGGAATAACTATTCCACAGTAAGAGAAATCCACTCCAGGGTAATGGTAATCACTGTCTGCCACAGTCCACCATAGTCGTAACCTTCATGTCAGGATTAGAATCCTGTAAATAATGGCTGTATTTATGGTTCTGATTTGGTTTATAATTCATTGTCCTAAAAAACAGAAACCAGAAAAGTACCCCTTTTCTGGTACAGATTTGTACACAATTTAGCTTGGAGACTATTTTAGAGTTATTCTGATAGCCCACAAGATTCAAGATCTTTTGTTTTCATAAATTACGAAAGGGAAATGTCACAAGCACTCACCTCTGTGGTGCCTTGGCTCCGCTGACAGCTGTATGATACACGGTGTGGGAGGCTGGGAGCTGAAAGTTTCATCAATAAATATGACTCTAATCGCTTCATGTTGATGGCCAAGGTAATGACGTTTATGATCTTAGGAATGCACACCTCTTCCAAACACACTCAGACTTGAAGGCTGAAATCCATACTGTAGGACACATTTCTTCTTCCCTCCTGGCAGAATTCCAGTATTATGTACCTGACAACTCTTGATAATAATCTGGCTTTGAGGCAATCATGTTTCTTGCTGGCATTTTGCCCTTGCTTAGGGATGTACCTCTTCTGTATAGAGCATGTGGAAATAGGGGTTGCTATATCCTTGAAGGTACACATCCCAAAGACTTCAAACATGGCCATAACCACTGCCTCTCTGATCTCTAATGGTAATTATCTCAATCATTTCAAATGTAAGAGAAATAAGCAACACAAAACCAGAGACACTAATTCCTCAGGTCGGAAGAATGGCAGGAAAAAATAATTAAGGGTACTTTAAAAAAGAGTCAATATTAAAACATATTGTGTGCAAATTAATTTGTCAATAAATGGCGTCCTTCCTGATATCCAGACTGCTCTGATGTACTCACTTCTTCACTTCCTTTCATCCCTCATCTGCATGCCCCGTCTCTACTCTAAAATTATTTTGTATGAGTAGATGTTTTGTATGAATGGATCCAAGTAGCATATGTGACAGCTTTAGAAATCCATTATTTCATTTGTTATAAACTCGCATTTATGCTTGATTTCTCTCACAATGTAGATGGCATACACATTTGTATATATGACAATTTGTACTTTAAAAGGTATTTTCGTACACGTTTTTAAAAACAAGATTAAGGTAACAGTTGCGAGTGAAAATCTACATATGTATGGTAGCTTGGTCTTTTTGAGATAGAGCACCTGTTCAGTTAGTGTACTTACTGCAAGAGTTCTGCTGAAAATATTCTAAATGTCAAGGAACTGGATTGGAAATGTCCATAAAAGCACTAATTTTGCATCTCTATACTACTAAATTTTTGCTTCGAGGTCTTCTGGTGTTGACGTCTAACGTGTTTGGTGTCCACATTCAGCCTGACAGGAATTTCAGAGCCATAAATACAGTGTATTAATCTGACCTTGGATGTTTCCTTAGCCACACAACACACAAAGGCAAACAAGGGGAAATGCTCACACCCCCTTTGGGGTGGCGAGTCATCTCCCATGCCATTGCAGCTATGGGAGGTAGTTTGCCTCATCAACACTTAAGCTATGCTCCTTTCTTTTGAACCCACTAACCAAAACTGTAATAGGGTTAAAGTGTAACCAAAGAATTCTCAGGAAGAAAAGAAAGAGAAAAGAAAAAGAGTTTAAAGAGACTGATTTTTGTGTTAAAAGATCAAGAAAGATGAGGTAATTTTTTAATAAGCCCTGTGCTCTTGACATTAGTTCCTGGTCTCTGCAAGATTCATTTTATTCTTATAATGACCTTCTCTTTTTATAAAGAAAATACTTTCCCCCTCTCCTTTATTGACCAAACTGTAATGAGAAAATAAGAAGTTTAATGCCAGCGGGTTATTGTTGCCTTCCCGCCCCCTGAAAAACCTGGGAAAGAATCGGCTCCAATTAACGCAGAGGCCACTTTATTCCTGTTAAAACATAACACGGTTAATAAAGTGTTAGCTGGGAACAAAAATGTAAGTCGAGTGAAATGCAAATGTAGGCGCAAATACCGAGTGATTACGTCCGCCCGTGTTGACTTCTGTAGTGGAGAAAAAATATCTATGATGCTTTCAGTGAATGGAATTACATGAGAATGTACTGGAATGTACTCTCCAGGTTTGGAAGCTTGAGATTTCAGACTTTAACGCCTACACACAAACTGACTTTAAAAAGCCAAGGTTTGAAACAGATAAAGCAACATTTTGCCTAAAGTTCATTCATCAAAGGGCTGCATATTTTGAAAAGGGTAAAAGCACTACTAAACCCATCAGGGATAAGTAAAGGCTATATACTATAGATTATTTTAATCCCCCAGCTAGATATAAAAGGGATAATTACATATTTGTGGTTGAAGCCATGTGGTGGAAAAATCAATACAACTTTTTTGTATGACACTTCATTAGTGTGAAAAATTTTAAAAGCTGAGAAGAACTGCCTTGCAATTAAATGCCCCTGCTACTCCAGCTCCAGTAATGGGTTTGTATTATTATCTAGTTTATTTGAAATAGTGGCTGCACTATAGAAGTAATTGGAAAACATTGATTATGCGCTTGTATCTGGAAAGCCTGGCAAATCATTACAGGGCCCGGCAACAGTTAGTTAGCCTTACTAATGAAGCACTAATTGCAGTAAGTAGGTTAACATGTTAGCGAAACTAGGAGGAGGTAATAGTTCAGAAAATTCTGAAGGCTTCTGCCAAACATGTACTTCTATTTCTTTACCAAAGATAGAAGTCACATGGGATTTTTCCTTCTTCCTGTTTTATTTTGTTTTGTTCTATGTGGTTTTCATCACAACACTCTGTCGAACGAAAAAGGCAGCCTAAACCAAGTTTGCATAATCACTTCTCTTGAAGTGCTTCATTTCCGTTTATGCTGTTTGTCGGTTAACCAACCTGGTCTTAGCCAATGAAACTGAGACGCCATTAGCAGGTTTTGGGGTCCTTCCACTCACAAACATCTGATACCCTTCTCTTGATACAAGGGCTTTGCACTTCCCTGATGTAAAATCACTCCCTGCTGTTGCATTTCAACCCCATTGTCCTACATCCATAAAAGCTAGTGGGTTTTTTTTTTTTACTTTTTTTTTTTAGTTTAGTTCATGAGATTAATTTAGTCCAAGGAACTCAGTGGTCTTGCTATTAGGAAAGAGAATAAAAAAAAAATCCTCTGCTTTTTGTGGGATTTTTGGGAGGAAAAAAAAAAACTATCAGTGTTAGAAAAATTCTTTCCTAAGTGCACCAGAAACGAAGATAAGAAAGTTCAAGTACCAAAAAGTCACAACTCCTGATGGTTTCTTAAAATGCAGGTTCCAGGCTCCAGACCTAAGCCTGCTGGGTCAGCATAGAAAGACAGTCAGGGATATCACATTTTCGATGACATAGGAGGCCTTGGGCTGTCACAGCTCTCAGGGAACTCCAGGCACTGGAGGATGGAGCTAGCCTGGACACAGCAGAGAGGGCTGTTGGGGGTCAAAGACTCTGACCTAGACTCGAGGGTCACAGAACCTTCCAGAAGACTCTAAACTTCCAGGGTAAAGGCTTGGACTGTTGAAAGAAAAGTTTATAAGAAAGACAAACAGAAGGGCTTGAAGTAGCCAATATCCACTGAGCAGATGGTGGCTACATGATTGTATCATAGTCACACAATAGACTATTATGCTGTAGGGGAAAGAAGAGTGACATACAACACAGGCACACACAATGGGAGAACCATAGTATTAAGTGAGAAAATTCAATTCCAAACACCACTTCTGAGAAGGTAGCATTTTATAAAGGCCCAAGCAAAACCAAATGTCTATAGTGGTATGCACATATATAAAAACATTGCCTTAAAGAGATTCATAAAATGTATTAATAGGAAGTTCTAGACAGTAGGTACCTCAGGGGAGTAGAATGGAGACATCCGACAAGCTGTGGTTTAAGTTGGATGTTACTTCCAATGAGCATCTTAATATTGTGATTTGCAATTAAAGTTTATATTGCATACGTTCGTTCATGCACACAGAATTTTTTATAGGATTATTATCTTCTACCTCCCTAAAACTGACATTGTCTCGTCCAGTCAAAATTAGAAAGTTTGCCAAATTGCTGGAGAGAAAATACTGCCATTTAAAAGTAGTGAGACTTTTTTTTTGATTCATTATTGACAATGCCAGTATAAAAACAAATAAAAAGAAAGAAAAGAAAGGGATTTCTTTAATTCAAAAAAGAGATCTGCGAAGAACTTTTTGTAAAGAATTATTCCTCATTTGTTTGTAACTTACGTATAATAATGGAGACTGGCAGCACTCCAGAGACAGAGACAGGCAGATGTCTGTGAGTTAAGGCCAGCTTGTCCACATAGTAAGTTCCAGCACAACCATGTACACAGGGAGACACTGTCTCAACAAAACAAAACAAATAAAACAAGACAAAACATTAAAAAAAATGAGGTCTGGCTATTTCTCTTTGCAATATCTAGTGTTTTTTTTTTTTTATCCAGTGAGTTTGGGGCACTTCATAGTTTATATTTAAGTAGCATAGAATTCATAGCAATTACATAGGCAGCAGTGATATCAAAGTTGCAAATGGAAAAGTTGATGCATATGTAGCACTGATATAAAAGAAAATTGAACAACACCATCTCTGTAGTCTCCAACAGAAGGGTGTAGGCCAGAAGGAGAAGGGGATCGATTTCCTGCATCATCTTTCCTTGCTTTCCTGTGCTACTGCAGTGAGCAGGGTGTAGTAGGTATATAGACATACTTTTGTAAGCCTGCTGAAATATCAGTGATCTAAATGCCCAAAGTATAGGTTTGTAACTGATAGGAGGGTACCTCTCAGGAGGAAAACCCTGTTTCCCAAGTCTCTATGACACATGAGAAAATGCTCCCTTGAAACAATCCTGCAACTTTTCTAACATGTGGGCCAATGGTATTGCTTTGCAGACTGCAGCTCATGGGGAGAAGCCACCAAAGTTCTGAAGTTCAAAATCTCCCCTTGAGCTATTAAAAACAAACAAACAAAAACAAACCAGCCAAAGTATTATGGTTTGGAGCTAGCCACTGGAATGTTTACATGCATGATGACCTAAATGTCACCAAGGGTTTGCTTCCCACCTGCACATCTGTGTAGCAGACACCCTTGACTCTAGATTGACTGACAGCATGGTATTTGTTCAAGGCAGATGATGAGTTTATGCGGAATTATCATAATAGTCTCTTGTTTTGCTTAATTTTCTGTCACAAAAAATTAAAACCTGTGAGATTAGTTTTATTGAAATTTTATTTTAAAACATCTTATTGAATGGTTAGTGCCCAGCCCACAACTGTTTGGGTTGGGGGTAAAATGTCAGATTTCTCTTCTGGCAACAGAAGAGAAGTCCCCTGAAGAGACTCATATGTTTATTTTCAAGTGAGGTTGGGTGGTAGCACACGGGTGCTGTGCCATTGGGGGTGTCAGCTGACATGGAGCCATCAGCTTTCCATGAGAGGTTGTTTCTCTCTCTTACCATTACTAACATCTCCCCCTTTGGAGTTATTGGGAGGATCTGGCTGGGGAAGGAGGCTGCAAAGAGAGGGGATTATTGTTTAAACGGGACTGGGTTTGTAGCCTTAAGTCAGAGGAGAGCCATTCTGTTTGCATTCAACATTTCAAAGAAAAGTAACAATGCTCTCAGAGAGGCCCCTCTCTACAAAGCAGCTCATTATTGTAAATGTGGGACATGTTTAGACTGCTAAGGAGAATAATAAAAGTACAGCCTCTACCACAAGCTCCTCCAGCAGAAAACACTGTCCTCAGGCCAGATCCGTTTCTGGGCAGCACCAGAGCCCAAGTTTCAAGTGGCAAGCTCACCCGGTGAGACCCAAACAGAGCAAGAGGAGTTACAGAGAATAAGTGTGCACAGTGCACATTATCTGCAAGGTCTTTTATGTTAAGGAAATCATGACACCTGCCAATCTTTCAAATTCCAAAGGGTAAAGCATGAGGCTGGGTAGGCTGTCATTGAACATGACAGGCTTAATGCCAGGTTTATAACAGAAAAAGGGCAATCTTATTGTGGTTTATTCAGTTTTCTGTTGGTGCTTTCAGGAGGAAGTCTCGCTGTCTCTCTCCTGCTCTCTCTCTCTTTCTCTCTTTTTAAAAAGCTAATTTAGAGCTTTTGAAATACCAAACGGATTCTTTACATATCTCCTGAGCCCCCCACTCCTTTCTACGACTCCCAGCCTCCCCTTCAGGGAGCAACCCCTAAATCCTCCCAATTTAGCATCTTGGTGAGACCAGACCCGTTTTCAGTTTTCAGTTGAGCATTTTCTTCTGTTGTGACAGAGATGTTTCCTAACTGCAAACATTTCTGTTTAATTACTGCTCACACTGTTGCTCTGTCTCCATCCAGCCTGCCCGGCGCTTGAGCCCATTGGGCTGAAGAGAGAATTACTCCCTGTGCTGTTCCTTAGCCCGTCTTGTGCAGATCTGTAATTGGCCCCGTGTTTTTGACTTTTTGCTAATAAGCAGCTTACTTTCTCTCCCCCTAGACTCAACCCACCACTTTTGTTTCATGAATTTTACAAAGGATTTTAATAGATGCTTTAGGCTATGCAAAATGTTATATGAAGGCAAAGTATTAATGCAACAGCCTTGACACAAAGGACGTGTGAATCTCTGCTTATCATTACAGTCAGGTCTCAAATTTTTCATTAGTTTTGGAGGACAAAAGAAAAAAAAAACAGCCCTGCTATATGAAGGGATATTAACCTGTACTGTGTAACCAACTATAATTGCTTAGCATTTTTACATTAACTCTCTTCAGACATGGCCTCTCATTATTTTTACACATACATAATAACTGCTTATTACAGCGGGATAGTTCATGCAGATACATAGTGGGTAAGGCTGTGTCAGCACTTCTAATATGAAACCCACATCCATGGACTTAAAAGAGCTGTAAAATTTACCTCCAGACCAAAGGCTAGCAATCAACTTTTCACCTGAAAAGGGAATTTTTGTTTAAAGTAAAACAAAACAAAACAAAACAGAATGCCACTTTTATTAAGAAAAAAAATGTTGGGGTAGTTTAAATTAGGAATGTAAACAAAAAAAAATCAATGACCATGGAAAAGTCTAAAGCAAAGTTCTAAAGCAAAGAATTATTGAAACACGCCATGAGATATGATTCTGATGATTAAATATGAATAAATGAACGCTAAGTAGCATCAGAATTAAATGTTATATGCATAGTAGGCTTTATTGAAAATAGTCATATCCGTTGAAGAGGCCACTGTATGTGGTTGTGCTAAGAACACAATGCATATTTTCAAGATTGATAATTTTCATTGAGAAATAAATTAGAATGCTTATAAATGTTGAATATTAAAGTTTGTGAAAAGACATTGATCTATATAAAAAACACGTGGGCTTTTAGACTTATTTCAAAATTCTCTTTCAGAAAGTCTGAGCAACTGTTTTTGATTCAGGGAAGAGTAAGAATTTAGCAGCACTGAGATCACCGAGTACTTGAATGGGGACTTTGGAGACTAGGTGATTGGTTTGATTTTTTTTTTTAATGAGCTATTGCAAAGGTTTGGTTTTCTGGTAATACCCAAGATGATATTGATTATATCCACTGACTTTATAAAATGTCCCAGAGTTTTCTCAGTAGCAAAGATCTAAGACTATTTTAAAATCACGCTGAAATGATAGGTGAGGTACATAGGTACACTTACATTATAGTCCCCATCGTCCCCAGTTCACATGTCCTGACATAGAATACATTTGCCTGTAAGGGACTAAGAAGCTACAATAGTAGTGTGTCACATCTTAAAGCTACCAGAGAAAGTCACCCCATGGGTCAATGACAACTTAGGTAGACATTCTTTCTTGAGTTGAAAGAAATCTTAGAAAACATATCTTGAAAATTATTTCAAACCAGGTCGTTCTACAGTAGAAACCGGAGCTATATCTTTAAGTTCATTATGTTTATGAACAATACATAAATGTTACATCAAATGTTAGAGTAATAGGCAGAGTTTGTGTCCTTAATTTCTATTAACCTTCTAATCTTGTCATCCGAATCTCTCTCTACTTCAAAAGCCAAGGCCAATCTTAGCTCCATTTCTTAGATTGGAAACGTTTCCTGATATGCCAAGAATTTTTTTTTAAGATACTCATTTTAAAGTGCCAGACCACTTAGAATAACACCAGATTTTACTACCATGTCTAGAAGTGACAGCTTACAGAGGTGGGAACATGGACTGAAAGTAACTCTCAGCACAAAGGCATTAATGTGTCGTGGAGGAAATGCATAAGGAGTATCTGCCTTGTCCCTAAACTGATGGAGTGAAGGGTTCCTGGCTGACAACGACACTCCTGCGATGGAAAAAGCTACAACTTGTTAGTACAGATCCAGTAAACAGCACGCCGGCCTCACATGCTAATTAGCTGTGGCCCAGCTCGCCTGGGCTGTGCGGTGGAACTCTAATCAGAGATGATTGTCATCAGGTATCACAGATGCCTCTCTTGTGGCTCAGCCCAGGCAGTCGGCGGCGCGCAGCTTAAAGAAGGAAGCGCTAGAAACTGTGCAGAGCCCTGGGTCTCCGGGTGCCTCAGCTGCTGGTTGCAGGCAGCTCGTCATTCCTGCCTGAGGAAAGAAAGAAACAGGGTTAGGCAAGAGGGGAATCCTACCTGTCGAGTATTCCGGGCAGTGATGCAATCAGTTTGAAGGGAGAGGCTTCAAAGTGAAAACCTGCAACTAAGGTTACTTGGGGGCTTTCTTTTTCCGCACCTGAGGATGACAGATGCCCATTCTTTCCAACTCATTACATATGTTTGAACTGGATGTCTGAGTGGGTAAAGGAACAGGCCCAAAGATTTACAAGCTGTAATCAAGGATGTGCTGAGGAAAATAAAGCCGCCTACCAAGAAGTGTGACTGAGCCCTACAGTGGGAACCTGATAACCCTGTAATCTTCCATCCTCTCCCTGCCAGCTACACCCTCACTTCACCCCATCAACTTGACATCTACCTCCACTCCCTACCTACCACCCACCCCCACACACCCCTTGCAAACCCTCCCTACCCACAACTCCCCCAGCCTACCCCCCACCACACATACCAGCATCTTGCCCTTAGAAACTGAACTCCTCTCACTGGAGTTACTGGAAATCCTCTGCTCTGTGAGGAACTTGGCTTTCTCTCAAAATCATCATCATCATCATCATCATCATCATCATCATCATCATCTCCCAGCTCCCACTGCACTATAATGCTCACTCCGCCCAAAGGGCCACCGTCTCTCTGCTTCCCCAGTTGCTCTGTCTTATATTCTGAGTCCTCCATCCTTGTGTTGCAGGAACAATGAAGCCTCAGGAGGCTTACCATACTAGTCCTCAGCCACTGCATCCTATGCAACCCCAGCCTACACCATGGCCCCTTTCACCAAACCCACCGTGACAGGTCTCCAGAGCTTTCTCTTAAGCTCCATGTTTACTTAACATTTTCATAAAACATTCCATCGGCAAGATCTATATAACTTTCTCCAATCTATGTACCCACCCCAACTGAGCCTGAACCCCAGCCTCTCTAATGTAAGACACTTCCTGTCCATACGGTGGGTGCTCCTGTGCGCTTGCCCCCAGTGACTTCATTCTCCTCTTTGCTCATCAAGTCAGAAACTAGAACCTATCCTTCTCTTCTTATCCCCACCCATGGCTCTAACTTTGTCTTTTCCACATCATTTCTCCATCACTGCCTTCCCGAAGGTTTTTTTTCTCTCCTCACTGAGATAATTCTTGTCTCAAAATCACCCTTCATATTCTAATCAGCTCTATGTACTACACAACTTTTTGAATTTTGCAGAGAAGTTGGTGTGATGTCACAAGCCTGTAATCCCAGCATTCCAGAGGCTGAGACAGAAGGCTTGCCTGAACTCCTTAGCAGTTTCCAGGACAGATTAGGCTACATAATAAGAACTTGTCCCAGACAAAACTAAGCAAAAGATTTCACCAGATCCTAGAGAAGGTCTAGCACACGAAGTTCTCTTGTATTGGATGCCAGCCTCCATCCCTGGACCTTCCTGGACCCTCCTCCACTGTACCACTGGCCCCAATTTCTCCACATCACCATCCATGCCTGCTCTGATCACACATAAGTCTATACACACACATAGAATGCTCTTCCTTGTTTTTTCAGACTCAGATCAAACTCTCCTTTTCCAGGACAATGTTCCTGACATTTCAAACAGAAAAAAAAAGCTACTTCCCGTGTGCTCCCAGACCCACATTGAAAAATATTTTTTCTGTTATGTTTGTGTGTTTTGCCTGCAGAGATGTCTCCATACTACATGCATCCTGGGCATGCTTGGGAACTAGAAGAGGTCACCAGATCCCCTGGAACTGGGATTTCAGATGGTTATGAACCATTATGTAGGTCCTGGGAATTGTGCCCTGGTCCTCTGGAAGAGCAGCCAGTGCTACTAACGGCTAAGCCTTATCTCCAGCCTCATCACATTTTTATATTTCTGTGGTAGATCTAATTATAAAGCCATGAATGTGAACATATCTGTCTACCACACTCGATTCTAGATCTTCAAGTCCACATAATGTTCATCTTTCCAACTTCTCATTTGGCTGAGTGCTTTGCAAGCAATAGACCGGCAAGTTCCTCTCATGTAAACTGATAACAAACCCAGGTAGGAAGATTAACATGTGAGGTCTCTTTAGTTTTCATAAGCTTAGACACTAGGTCAGGACTGAAACAGAAAATGGCAGTAATCATCATCATCATCATCATCCCTTCTGGCAAGGATTTAGTTTGGGCCAAGGGGCACCATGCTAAACTGACAAGATGCAGGGAAGAAAGAAGGCTCAGAGACCAGCACAAGAGTCCAAGAGTCCCTGTTGTATATCAGAGCCACACTGACTACATTGTGCAATTTAGGCCAAAGTAGACTTGAGGAAGAGAATGAAGAATATCCCTACGACTTTATGGTTAAGATTAAATTAAGGTGTTCCCCAAAACTAGATTAAGCTGTCATCTCGGCTAATTATGGTGCCAAACTCTGCTGGGGTGTGTGCTTCTTCATACTCCTCAGCCTTCGGGCTGCCAATAAATTCCTCACTGATGACGATAGTGGGTCCCCTTACAGCAGGAGCCCTGCACTCACTGGGAAGTTGAGTTGGCAATGGCATTCAGAGTGTTGGGGCGGAAGGGAGTTCTTGCCTGAGAAGTTCAGAGAAAAAAAAATGTGGCCAGAAAACTTGGTTTGCAAATAAACATTTTCACAAGCCACTTATTTGTGAATGTGATGTTTTCCACCAAATAAGTTGAGTACTTGCACCTCAGGTCATTGTGGTTCTGAGTAGCAGCCTCTGCAACTTACAATAAAGAGTGTGTGTTGGAGCCAGAGAGGGTGTGGGAGTCTTGGTTGAATTAAAACTTCTGAATGCTTGTAAATAATATTGAAGGCTGTTTTTCAGCATTTAATTAGGTGAAATATAAGGGTCTTTTATTTTTAAAACATTTTTTTTTAATAAGGAGGAAATACAGTGGAAAATACATGTCTCTAGCTTCGGCACTGAAAACATAAAGGCCTTGTATGTCCCTCCACCTTTCCCAGGGTGTTTATTAAATTTTTCAGGCTCTTATTCGAAATTTACATTGTCAATTTTCTGGAATGACAAACAATACAAAGTTACCTAGCAAGGTGATAGACACTGGCTAATTTTAATTTGACCCATCTTGCTGGGCTCACCCAAACGATGGTCTTAAGTCATTCTTACAAGCACATTGAGGGCCGACGTAGACCACTGAAGGCTGTTTTTAATATATTTATTTTAAAGGCTCTTGATTTGAGTGTGGGTTCATAAGTTTAATGAAAGTGTAATCTGTTATTTTTACTAGGGAGCTGTTTTAAAAAATCATAGCATGGGTTAGACGAACAAAAGCAAGAGAGGTATGAGAACAGATAAAGCTCAGTGGCAGAGCCCTTGACCTGTGCAATTGATGACGTCCTGTATTCAATCCTCAGGGATGGAGAGTTGGAGAGAACGAAAGAAAAATAAGATAATAAGAAGTAAAAATAATCAAAATTATCATGTGCTGCTTCCAGTTTATATATCACTTTACAGAATATCACATGATCACAATGTCCATTTGTTAACATTGTAATCTGGAAAGTACTTTCTCATAGGTAAATAGATAGACAGACTAACAGTATATACAGATATGTACAATATATATATGTGCAATGTATAAGCATATATTCATACATATAGTCACATTTGGACCATAGATCATACATATAAGGTTGACAGATACATGCTATTCCAACCTAGTGAAAAGATAACTCAAATTCAGCAAGATGCAATGAATTTCTTATGAGTTATGGAGGTTCTCGTAAGCCACAAAGCACTAGACACACACTTGGCATGTGCTCCTTACGTAACAGGTTAGACAAGTAACCAAATTTAAGATCTGTACCCAAGCTGCTCTTCTGGTCCCAAAGCCTGATTTAATAAAAGCAAATCGGCCTTGACTATTAGCTAAGTAAATGAAAGTGTTACTCAAGCTCAGCTCCCTGGCCAGGCATAAAAGCCTATAAATCCCCAACATACCTGAGGAATGTGGGCAGGCAACTGGGAATGTGTGTACAAGGGCGGAGGCACGGTCGTCTGTTTGCCTGCTGTTCAGCCTGGGGACTGTAAGATGGTAACACTTTCATGTTAAAGGGAGCAAAGGAGGAAAAGCAAGGAGGAGAAAGAACAGAAGGGAATAAAACCTGAGAGAAGGCATTCAGGGAGAGGGGCAGAATTCTCTTCACTAACTGGCTGCCACCCTGGAGGTGAGTGTTAAACAAGGCCAAGGTTGTGAGGGTTGCCAAATTGTTCTCCTGATGTTAGCTATTAGATGACTGCCCTCCTCCGTGTGCGTGTGTGCGCGCATGTGTGTGTTGTGTGTGCTGTGTGCTGTGTGGTGTGTGTGTGTATGAGTGTGTGTGGTGTGAGTGTGTGTGAGTGTGTGAGTGTATGTGTAAATGTGTGTGTGAGTGTGTGTGAGTGTGTGTATGAGTGTGTGTGGTGTGTGTGAGTGTGTATGTGTGAGTGTGTGAGTGTATGTGTGAATGTGTGTGAGTGTGTGTGTCTGTACGAGTGTGTGTGGTGTGAGTGTGTATGTGTGAATATGAGTGTGTGAGTATATGTGTGAATGTGTGTGAGTGTGTGAGTGAGTGTGTGTGGTATGTGTGAGTGTGTGTGTGTGTTACTGTCTGTGTATGATATATGTGAGAGTGTGAGTGTCTGTGTGTAGTGTATGTATGTGGTGTGTGTGTGTCCCCATACTGTGGAAAACAATGTTTAGTCCTTTCCAACGTTCTACAATGCCCATATGTCCCCATACACATACAAGCACACTCAAACTTGGCTTTGCATTTAATACAGAAGGTTGGAGCAAGGATACAACTGAAGTGAATGGAGGGAATACTGTAGGGGACAAGAGTCCTACGAGTTCAAGTAATTGGGATAACAAAAGCTCAAAAATACAGTCTTGATAGACTTGGAAAGTGTAAGGGGGTGACATTGCTGTTGAAATCAGATTCAAAATATTCACTGAAATGTAAATGTTACTCAAAGGAAAGGACTTTGTAAAGATATATATATATATATATATATATATATATATAAATATATATATATATATATATCAGAACAAGAAACAAAAGAGCCCAACTTCTAAAGATGCTGGCCACATCATGATCTGCTTCCAACAGAGAAATCCACCTTAAGAAAGGTCCAGAGAGCACGGTAGAAACCACCGTACAGTAGGAGGAAGTTGGGAGTTGGGTGTCAGGCTGTCAGTAGTCTGACAGCTATGGTAACTACCCTCTAATCCAGCCAGCTCCAGCCATGCTCTCAGCTGACACCACCAGGACTGACTGACAGCTGAGAGGCAGGCACTTTTTACAGGCTCAAGTGACATCCAGTCTATTAAGGCTGACAAGCACAAAGCAGAGATTTGCCCTGAATGGTTTGGTACTGAAGCCTAGTAAAGGGGTTATTTGAAAGGTCTTAGATAAAGTGTCAGACTCCAGCTCAGATGATAACAATATTGTAATGATGGTCCTGGACAATGAAGGGTGATGATGGCCCCTCCAGGCCGGGAAGACTGTAGGCAGTGGAGAACAGCAGCAAGAAGAGTGCCAGGGCTGACTCTCCGAAGCCAGTGTGCAAGCAGGCAAGCATTCAAGGAATTTCCATCCAGTCCTTTGGGCTCTGGGGTGTTGTGTACAGCTGCATATTAACTATGTCATTTGCATAGGGGCTGGAAAATCAGATAGAAAACTGGGTATTAGCTAGGTGTCCCTATATGGAATACTTACTTTTTTCTCTATACTTCAGTTCATTAGAAGGCACTGCAAATATTGGTCCACCAGGAAATAAATAATTTCCAAGCTAAGTGAGTGAGTGACTGCATCTACAGACCGCTGCTGTCGTCACCCCACTCCTGATAGCACTGACTCCCAACAACATCCAGACTTATTTAGTAAGATTTTTCCCTAACAAGAGCAGAATTGCTTTTCTAAAGTGTCTTTTTATGTCTTTCTGTGCAATAGGAAAAGGACAATTACCACAGTCCCATTTGATTAAAAGAAAGTTTCTCCTAGTGTCATCATATACTGCCATTTGAGTTCAGCCTGTTCTTTAAATATGTGTTTATTTCCTGCCCATTTATTCACATACTCTAGACAAGAGCTTAGTAAGTCTTGGGGATATAATGGTGACTGAGTGACTATGCACACGCTGCTTAGAATCCAGGGCCTGAGGCCGGTACTCTGCTGCCGGCACGCCAGCTACTTTTACAGGGTCCTGAGTCTACACGGCAGAGCCTCACTTCTCCCTCCCTGAGTACCATGGGAGCTTCACTTCTACTCATCCCCACCCCCACCTCCCCTCCCCCGTCCCCTGCCCCCTGTCCCCCGTCTCCCCTCCAACGCATGGAAGCCGTAGTCTCCCTCACCTGCTTCTCTGGCCCTCTCTGCTGTCTACGACTCTAAGCTTCCCATGATTCAGCAACAGAACACATGAGTCCCTGGCATAGTCTTCTCTCAGCATTGTATCCCATCTACTCTGAACGGCCATTCAGACTTTCAAGTCTACACCAACTAGTGGGACACATACATTGCTTTAAAATTTAAAATGAAAAAAAAATGTCAACTCTCTTTTGGAGTTTCAGCTTTACTCTTCTCAAAATCCTCTTCAAACAGAAACTCTCTAGAGTTTTTGCTGTATAAAGCCTTCTTGACACCTTGCATGCAAAGGGGGTTGAAGTCTGAATGTGCACAGGTAACCATAATTCTTGAAATTTGAGAACAAGATAAAAGCCAAGAACTGGCAACAATTAGCTGAATTTTGTTCTTAGAAATCTGGTGTCTTTTATATTTTATATTTCTGCCAGTGGAAATGGCTTCAGATTATCTATGGAGACAAAAAAAAAGACTGAGTTTACTATACATTTCAAATATTGGAAAAAATAATTACTATTTCTATAATGCTGGGATAACAGATTCAAAACAGTATCACTGCCATAGTAATACAGGGGGAAACAAAACCAAAACTCTATCAGTGTTGAGCACCCAACAGCAATGCTGCCCACCATCAAAAGGGAAACAGACGAGAAAAACAACAGTCGCCCCCCCCACCACTGAAACATCTAGCAGCTATTCCAGAGAGACCAAAAGTGGAGCTCTGAATGCTTTAAGACACTGTAGCAAAACAACAAACAAAACAAAATAACAGCAACGACAAAAACTGGGGGGGGGGGTATTAAGACGTGTACAGGCTGAAGCAAAGACAAAAAGAACATGGGAAATATATAGGGAGATTTAAAAGAAATTAATGTGCTGGGGCTGGCAAGGTGGCTCTGCGCTGGGGCTGGCAAGGTGGCTCAGTAGTAAAGAGCATGTGTAGTTCTTTTAGAGGGCCTGGATTCGATTCCCTGCACTCACAAGACTGCTCAAAACCATCTGTAACTCCAGTCCCAGAGGATCTGAGTCTTTCTCCTGACCTCCTCAAATATCCCATGCACAGGCCCACATGCCGACAAAATAGCCATACGCATAAAAGAAAAATGCATAAAAGTTTGAAGAAATGTGCTAAATTTCTTAAACGAATCCCAAAGCATCGAGGAGCGGAGAGAAGAGCTCTTCTCTTTCTAACCTTGCCAGAGGAGGCAAAAATCTAACTGATGTTAAAACTGATCTAGGAGTCGTAAACATTCAGTTTCACGAGGCCTTGGAGTGGGGTCAAGAAGAGTCAAAATAACCAAACTCTTGACAAATACCAAATATGGAAAATATCTTGTTCCTGATCGCCCGAGCAGAGAAGCAACGAATCACCGGCCTCTGAGAAGTAACAGAAGCGAAGCGTTTTATCTGGACAGCGCAGATAAAAAACAGGCCCGAGGAGGCTATTTACTTAGAGAGTCAAAGCAAACTCCTTTCGTCCTTTTTTTTTTTTTAATGGAAAATGATGAGGAACAAGAAGGAAAGGAAAATAAAGAGGAGATGAGGAAAGGGAAGAGGGGTTCTCTAGGATAGGAACAAAGTGCAAAAGGAAGACGTTGAAATAAGAATGGACATAATGAAAATGAAAATATCAATACCCAAATTAACACCCCCGCTTAGGGCACTAGTAACACAGGCTGCGGGGCATTAAACCACTGGTATAACAGACAAGTTTGAAAACCTCACACCTCTGTCTCAGTAGCACATTGATCATCTTTTGTCTCTTCTCTTATTCTCTATTACAATCTCAAACAGCAGCAGCGGGTAAGTATTTGCATATGCATAAGACATATGATTGTCACAATGGTGACCATGTTCACAGAAACTCCAGACAAGACACTATGCAGCCATCAGTAACGAAGATACAATTGCTAAGCCTGAAGTCAAGAAGACTGAAGAGTTTATGTCCCTGGTGGCCAGGAACCTACTCATTGCAAACACTCCTGGACTGAGGATACAAGGGCAAACCATGAAAGAATGATCAAACCAGAGAGTAAGAGGAAACAGAATTGTGGACCTCAAGACCCAGAGGACGACATAACGGTGACAGGAACATATGTTAATGAGCAGTAGACACAGGAAGGCAGAGGCAATGGGGTGGCGGGGTGAGGGAAAGACACGCTCGGGATACAAGACTCATGAAGACGAGCAAACCAGTTAAGAGAGAGAACAACACAATTTCCCATTTCTATCTTAATGATAACTGTAAAAACTGTACAGCCCATAACCATGGCAAAAAAAACGTCAGCTCCACAGCCATTGGCCTTAGGCTCTTCAAAGTATCTCTCCTACAGCATAGTCATACTGACATTTCTGATGGTCCCTGGAAGACCACATTTGCACGACATTTGTTTGACATGACTCACAGTCCACTCAGTGTCCAGTTCTTCCCTGTAAATGATTACTGAAATAGCGATAGGCAATCTACTTATTCATAAATGCTTAAGATGCTAATCAGACAGAAAGTCAACCAAAGGCTAAAAGGAAAGCTACTGGAGAATTAAATATTGGTAGGAATTTTGAATATCCCCATAGCTTTCTCGGGATCTGAAACCCACATAGAGAGCCTGGCTTCCCTTGAGGGTCTATATAAACAACTGGTAAAAATTAAGGTAATCTGTCAGTGGCCAAGTTAGTTGGAAACATGCTCACAAATGCAGAGTTCCTTGGCAAAGACCAAGGGGATTTCTGTTCTAGGAATTAAGAAAATCTGTTCAGTAATAGCTGACCACTGAGTTAACCAGACAGAGACTTAGATGAGCATACCTGAAAAGTAACATTGATTTTACAGAATTAATTTGGACTTCATTGTGGAGATAATATCAGCAAATGGCAAAAGCATGAACAGAACTGGAAAAAGGGGAAAGATTATATGTAGAATTGCTATATGATTACATGTAAATTGTCTAGACAGAGTTTAATTAAGACTTATGAAACATGCAAAAAAAACCAAACAATGACTGTGCACCATGAAAAACAAGATTATGAACATGCATGACTATAAAACAAAAGCAACTATCACTAGACATTGTCCCAAGTAAAACTTAGATGTTGGCTTTGCCAGACAGAACTCTAAACTGCATGGTTTAAATATAGTAAATAAACTCATAGATACGTGCTTTAAGAAGCTAAATGAAAATATGAGAACAATACTTCACCAGGTACAGAATACTGATAAAAACACACAAAGTCAATAAAATACTGTGGCACAAAAAAAGCACTAATTTAAATTTAAAATTCACCAGAAAAATTTAAGACCAGTTGCCAACGAAAAGAAGAACCTGTAAATTTAAAAACAATTCAGTAAAGAGCTATTCATTCTGAAAAAAAAAAAGAGAAATTAAGAAAGATGAACACAGTCTCAGAGATCTATGAGGCATCATAAGGAGAGTTTCAGAACTGGAGGAGAACGTGGATAGAAAGATTAGACGAGGGGCTGGAGATAGGGCTCAGCAGGTAACCATTTGCTGCCAAGTCTGATCACAATCCTGAGTTCAATCCCGGGACCTTCATGGTGCAAAGAGGGAACAAACTCAAGTCATCTGACCACACACAAGCTATGGTATGCACTCACAAATGGGGGGGGGGAGACAGAGAGGGGGGGAATTAGATGCATGAGGAACTAATGGCAAAATCCCAAATGTTATAAAATATATTAATCTACAGATCTCAATGAGCTCCAAGTAGGATAGACTGAAGTCATTCAAACTTGAACTCATCAATAAGTTCGTTGAAAAGAAGAAATAAAGGTACAGTCTTGAAAGCAGCAAGAGAAAGCAGAAAGAGCTTAGGTACTGTGGGTATTACTGTAACTCACAAGTAATTGCTTATTGAAAAATCTCTAAATGATAATGGCATGGCATAAGCAACGCTGAAGAAAAATGCTGTTGATCGAGAATTCATGTCCACTACAGCGTTTTTAAAAATAAGGGCAAACTATGACAGGAAAGAAAAATGAATACAGTAGATGTAGCTAGACATGGTTGGATACAGCCATAGTCCCGGCCAGCTGGAAAACTGAGAAAACAAGAATCAAGTATACCAAATGTTGGTTCTTTGAAACAATCAAACTTGGCAAGTCACTATCTAGACTGATGAAGGAAAAGAGGGAATACAAATCAATAAGACAGAATTGAAAGAGGAACCATTACTATCAATGCCAGAGAAACAAACTGCAACAGAATACTATGAACAACTATACACTAACAGTAGGTAACACTGATGAAGTAGACATATTATTAGAGTGATAAAGAAAATCTGAACACATTGATAGCTGGAAAAGAAATTTAATCAATACTCCACAAGTTACCACTAAAAAACATCCCAAACTAAATGGCTTCCCTAAAGACTCATACACTGAAGAATCAGCACAAGTTCTTCATAAACTCTTTTTTTTTTCACTTTTTTTAATTAGATATTTTATTTACATTTCAGATGTTATACTCTTACCCCATCTCCCCCCCCACCCCACCCCCGCTCAGGAACCCCTTATCCCATCCCCTCCCTCATGCTTCTATGAGGATGTGCCCCCACCTACCCCCCCACCCCCCCAAACCTCAAATTCCCCCCCACTGGGTGTCCAGCCTTCATGGGACCAAGGATCTCCTTTCCCATCTGTGCCTGACAAGGCCATCCTCCCCTACATATACAGCTGGAGCCATGGGTCCCTCCCTAAGTGCTCCCAGGCTGGTGGTTTAGACCCTGGGAGCTCTGGTTGCTTGGTAGGTATTGTTGCTCTCCTCATGGGGCCCGCAAACCCTTTCAGCTCCTTCAGTCTTCTAATTCCTCCATTGAGAACCCCATGATCAGTTCAATGGTTAGCTGTGAGCATCAGCCTCTGAATATGTCAGACTCTGGCAGACCTCTAAAGAGACAGCTATATCAGGCTCCTGTCAGCCTGCACTTCCTGACATCCACATCAGCATCTACCTTTGGTGACTGCACATGGGATGGATACCCAGGTGGAATGGTCTCCAGATGGCCCCTCCTTTAGTTTCTGTCCCACACTTTGTCTCCATATTTGCTCCCTTGAGTATTTTGTTACTCCTTCTAAGAAGGACTGAAGCACCCCCACTTGGTCTTCCTTCTTCATGAGCTTCATGTGGTCTGTGAGTTGAATTTTGGGTATTTCAAGCTTCTGGGCTAATATCCAATTATCAGTGAGTGAATACCATATGTGGTTTTTTGTGATTGGTTGAAATCAGTCTGGAGATTCCTCAGAAAATTGGACATAGCATTACCTGAGGACCCAGATATACCACTCCTAGGCATATACCCAGAAGATGCTCTAACATATAACAAGGACACATGCTCTACTATGTTCATAGCAGCCTTATTTATAATAGCCAGAAGCTGGAAAGAATCTAGATGCCCTTCAACAGAGGAATGGATACAGAAAATGTCAGAGACTCTTCTTAAGAATGACAACAAAACATAAGGGCAGAAGAACGCTTCCCAGCTCACTCTGAGACCAAACACATAAAAAAACAAGCTGAACATCAATAGCTATATGAATACAGACACAAACTTCTCAATCGAATTCTACCAAACAGGTCCAGTGCCGCATAAAGAGGACTGTATGCCAAAGTCAAGTAGTGATTTATTCCAGAAATTCAAGACCCATTCAGTGTTTAAAAGTCATTCAACATAATATACCACAATGAGATATTAATGTCTTCAGTCATGTGATCGTCTCCATGGACACAGAGAAAGCATTTGAGAAAGTCTACTACCCCTTCACAATGAGAACAACCAGAAAACTAGGAATATAGGAACATTTACCAAGCTAATAAAATACATCTGTTAGTATAGTTATCAGCTTAATTAGAAAGAAAGACTGAGTATTTTCTCCCTAATGTTAGAACAAGAAAGGGATGTCCCCTCTTGACACTTCCATTCAATGCTGTGCAAGTTGTACTAGCTACAGAAAGCAGGAAAGAAATGAGTTATAAGACATTCAGATTTGAAAAGGAAAGATGCCATACCTGTTTGGAGAAATATTGATCCTGTATATAAAAACTGTAAGAAGTAAGAAACTACCATAGCTCACAAATGAGCTAAACAAAGGACTTATAGAATATAACAATGTAAAATTAATTGTATTTCTATCCATCAATAATGAATAATCTCAAACATGAAATTAAGAAAACAAGCTAGTGTTAACAGTATTAAACAAAATGATTTTGCATGATTTGAGGTTTATATACTTAAAACATCATTGAATAAAATCATATAAGACCTAAATACGTGAAAAGGCATCCCATGTTCATGGATCAGAAGACTTAGTACTGTTAAGAAGCAATGCTTCCCAATTTGTCTGTAGGTTCAATGTATTCGCTGTTAAGACTCTTGCTTACAAAAGTCAAAATGCTGATCCTGAAATTGCTAGGGGAAGTTACATTATTTACAATAATGTAAAGAAGTTAGTATTGGCAAGGATGTACGGAATTGTCACCTTCACATACTACTACTGAAGGTAAAATAGTGCAGTTGCTGTAGACAATATCTGGCAATTCATCAAATGGTTAAACACAGTTACCATTTGACCCAACAAATCAATTTCTAAATGTATTCCCAAGAGGATCATGTGTTCATATAAAAACACCTACATGACTGTCCAAACTAACATTATTTGTCACACTAAAAAATACAGCAGCCCAAATGTTCACTTAATAGGTGGATAAAATGTTGTCTATCCACAAAATAGCCATAAAAGTGGACAATTAGTCATGGATGCAACTTGGGATGCTAAGTAAAATAAGCTGGCAAATACCATATTTCTACGATTCCCTTTTTATTTTTAAAAATCTGTTAAAGTTAATAATAACTCATCTAAGCTAGAATGTTAGTTTATTCAATAATTTAAAGCTCAGAGTATTATAGTGTTTGAGAAACACTTTGGAGAAGTAGTATGCATTCTCTTTAGATACTTTGAAAATCTTATTTACACACACACACACACACACACACACACACACACACACACACACGAAACAAGCCAAGATAAAGCACGGCAGGCTTCCTACCATGAGAACATGCCAGTGTCCATCAACATTCCTCACAGAAGCCAAGGCCTGCATACCTCAGCTGTGAGCCTAAGCCTGAGCCATCAGCAAATGAGTTTAATTTTCTGCTTTGCCTATACTTTCTACCAGCTATTCAACACATCTGTCAAATGTCTTCCAGAAAGGCCTAGAAGATTTTTGTCAGGTCCTAGAGGATCAAACTTAGTAAGCTTTGAGGGCTTACAATAGTAAGTGAAATGGATATGGATTTTTTTTCTCTCGTGATAAAGGGCAACCATTAAAGTTTCAAGATATTTCCTCTGAAACTCTATAATAGGAATGTCATGAAAACCATGTATGCCTGGAAATTATTCTTTCTTACTGAGCTTTAAAGGTGTGGATTACTGGTGATTCTTTAATCCCAGCTGAAAAGCATCTACAAAAAAGAGAGAAGCAGGAATTTAGTGCATCCGGAGCTAGCTCCCTCATTGATTGCAGCATTATTCACGATAGCCACAGAATCAAGCTGCATCCTCTGGTAGTGAGTGATAAATAAAGAAATGTTGTTTACACACTTAAAGGAATATTAGTCATCCTTTAAAGAAAAGTTATCCTGTCAGGTGTGACAGGCAACATGGAGAAATCTGGAGGACATTGTGACATGTAAAATAACCAGGCACAGAAAGGAAAATGCCACTTGATCTCACTAGCATGTGGAGTCTAATAAAACTGAGCTCACAGAAGCAAGGGCTGGAATAATGGCTGCCGGAGACTGGGTGAGGCACCCACTGTTGGCCAAAGATCCAAAGTTTCAGACAAAAAGAACAGGGCTCGAAGTGTATTGCAGAGTAGAATGGCATGCTTAATAGTAATCTGTTGTGTGTCTCAGAATACCTAAGAGGTAAAATTCCAAGTGCCTTGCCACTAGAAAGACTCATGAGAGGACGGAGGTGATGGATGCGTTCACTAGCTTGATTTAATTATTCCACATTAGATACTAGAAATGTATCAGAACATCACACTGTACCTCATAAATGTGTACAGTTCTGATTCATTGATTAAAATATGAATAATAATTTTAATGGTGATAATAATACCTACTTCATGTAATTACTATGGAGATTAAAAGAAGGAATATGAAGTGCTTGGAAGGGCTTCATAACTGCTCAAATCCATTAGTCCCTCCTCACCCAATTAATTCTGGAGGTATTCTGATGAATTCAATATTTTCTAAGGACTTTTACTTGTACTCAAAAAAAAACACTTAATGTCTTTTTTGGAGTTTTTAGATAGTTATAATTTGGTGGGCTTTTTTCCTTTACAAATCTGGAATAGATTTAAATTATAGTAACTCTAAACACTGCACTGTTCCTAGAACCCTAGAAACTTAATATTTACCAGCAGTGTCAGTTAAATTAAATGTCAATTAAGCCATCAAATCTTTTCACTGTGTTCATTTTTTTTACCATCTTCTATATGCAATTTAGACTTTCAGTAAAATGATGTTGACTCTCCAGTGCTGGATTCACAGTGATCCAAGGTCTACTCTTGGAAAATCGCGCAAAATTCATTCGCATTATGACAGAAGGTTCTCTTTCTCACAATTCCAGGAGGATAGAACTATCTTTGCTTCTAGCCACTATGAATATTTATTGGCACATAAAGTCAGACTGTATGACATAGAACTAAAGATAATCCAGATCATCCCAGTGTCCTAACCTATCTCTGGTATAATCTTCTATCCTGGAAACTCTACTTTTAGGGAGAAAATTCAATATAAAAGGAACTTGTGAAATATGAGTTGATATAATATATTCTAAATACACTATTGTATTTCAAGATCAATCCCTGCTGCCTCTGTGTTGATCATTTCTGTTACAATTTTGTCCCTGGTTTTTGCCTATTATCCCTACTGCATAACTGTCCCAACCTATTTTACAAGCTCAGGAGACAAACACTCTTCAAATTAAACTCTCCTGATTTCCTATTCACCAGGACAGCAGGAATCCAGGATGCTTTTAAGGGTGTCCTTCTGCATTATCTAAAACCTTTAGCAGTCTCTGATTCTGGAGAGGCCCAGACCTGTTTCTAGATTGCTCTCAGAGAACAAGCTAGAGACTCTGACCAGTCACAAGCTGCCCCACTGTTGTTGGTGCTGTGCAGACTGCTACATTCTTGAATGTACAGTGGCTCTCCTGCTGGCTTGGCTTTGTGGACAGACTTTACTGATGCTAAATAACAATGGCACTGTGTCACATTGACATGTTCAGGTTTTATTCTCAAAGCTGGTCCACACTGCACCAAATCTAGCAGTTCTTTAAGCTGGCCTACATGTTACTAAAGGGAGGACCTACTCGGGCCATTCTTCGAGGAGAACTCTCTCCTGTGGGTAGTAACCTTCTTTCCTGCTGTTAGACTTGAGTTGAGACTGAATCTGGCAGAGGCATCTAAGGATTCTGAGTCTTAAAAGGGGGTAGGGGTAGAGGTGATAAGACTGAAGTACCATTATTTCTTTCCAGAAGTCTTTTTCAGGCCTATGAAAAACAATCTCTTCATTTTCCTCACAGTGATCGAATCCAGACACCAAGCTATTACTTGGAGGGGTTTATTCATCAAACCACACAAAGGCCATAATACTCTTTTCCAGTGCAGCAAAGAGCCAGTTGTATGACAGGTACATTAATGATAAGAAACCAAAGAGTCTCCCAAAACATAATGCTGTGAACCACCAAGACATACAAGCTGTAGCAGATTCTAAAAGGTGCCTTCTCCTAAAGGAGAGGAAAAAGCAAGAATGATCCACCTAGACACTACATTGTGTAGGTCTCTTAGAGATTCTATTGCTGAGAAAAAAGCAAAAGCAACCTGGGGAGGAAAGGATTTATTTCAGCTTACACATAAATAGTCTGATACCACTGATGGATGGAAGACCAAGAACTCAAGCAAGGTGGGAACCTGGAGACAGGAGCTTCTGCTCAAGCCGTGGAAGAGTCCTGTTCACTGGCTTCTTTCTCACGGATGCTCAGCCTGCGTTCTTATAGGACCTGGCTTGACCAGCACAGGGAAGACACCGCCTATAGGAAGATCGTCTTCCCACGTCAACCATCAATCAAAAAAATGCACCACATATCAAACTGGTAGAGAAGTTTTCTCAACTGAGAAATTTTTCAAAATGACTTTACCTTCTGTTAAGTTGGCATAAAACTAGCCAACACAGGAGGATTCACAGCAGAAATTCATAGGGGACAAGGTTTAATGTTACTCCTGTGTCTGCCAGATTAGTCCTGGGTCTGTGCCCAAGCAAATAACTTAACCACTTTGAGCCCTGGAATAGCTCAAAAAAGTATCTATAGTCTCATATAATGAATAAGTGGGAAAATAGCTTTAATTTTTTTTTGTTTTCTTCTGTAATGACAAGTCTAAAAGTTGACAATTGCATATTTTGGTTTATTAGGTCAAAATGGCAGACCAGGGTTAGGGAAATAAATTGGTGGGTAAAGGGACCAAGACTGGCAAGCTGAGCTAGATCTCTGGACCCACATAGTGGAAGAAAATCCATCTGTAACTGTTCTCTGACCTTCACATAAGTGCTATGGCACACACACACACCCCACTCTCACACATACATACATATATACATACATACATACATACATACATACATACATCATACATACATACATACATATATACATACAACCAGACAACTAAGTGGCCAAACCAAGAGACTATGCATCTCTTGGCATTTTTTTCCCTAGTCACAGGTAGTATTTGTATATTTAGTTACTGTATCACATTTCAGGAAACTAAGAGAAAAATATAGTGGGTGGAAGAAAGTGTTGGTGCTTATTTTGAGAAACATATACTATCCCAGACACCCTTAGCTAGTGTGAGTTTATAGTTAGGCTGTACCACATGGCCACTCCTAACCTCAAAAGAGTCTGGTATTCTAAAGCATGTAGAAAATCTAGATTTAGCCGGGCGGTGGTGGCTCATGCCTTTAATCTCAGCACTTGGGAGGCAGAGGCAGGCGGATTTCTGAGTTCGAGGCCAGCCTGGTCTACAGAGTGACTTCCAGGACAGCCAGGGCTACACAGAGAAACCCTGTCTCGAAAAAACAAACAAAAAAAAAAGTAGAAAATCTAGATTTTAAATTCCAGAGAGACACTAGCAAAAGCTGCAGAAATAAGTACTGGCTGACTCCAGCTCTTGCAGACAGGTAAAAAGTCAGACAAAGGCAATGTCAAGAATGAAAAGCGGCCAAGGCAAACAGAGTCAAGCAGGCTCTCTGAGGGAGGGCAGAGACGGGGCGTGGGGACACAGGTCAGGTACCACAGCGTATCCTTTTAGTAGCCTCCTAAAAGGGCTAATAAACTTCTCAACACAAAATAGACTGACTGTCACGAATGACAAGTCCCCAAATAATGCTTAGAGTTGTGAATCTGTTGGCCTGTCAAATGACCTTAGACCTTTTTTCAGGAAGCCAAGACTGGTAAGAGTAAGAGCTCACTGTGAGCCTTGGCATGATTCTCCCTCAGAAAATGTGTCAAAATATTTTATTTGAGACTTTTCCTGTTTTACTCTCATGCTTTTGGCTGGTATCGAGTCAGACAGAACATTCCATCACTTTATATGAAGAGGCACTTTCATGGCATAAACAGGGAAGAATATGGGCACGCTGGCTCTGAAATCCTATCGGAGACACTGGCGAGGGAGCTTGCTTTCCATGAGAGCTGTAGTCAGTGCTTCAGAGCCCGTTTTACATGGGTATCCTATTATTTAACAGGCACTTTAAATTGAGACCAGCATCCTGATTCTCAAGCCGCACGGCTTTTATTGGAAGTCTCTGCCACGTTTAAACATCTTTAATACATTTTAAAAATAGAATTGTAAAAGGCAGGGACCAGACTTCAAAGCATAGACATGTTGGCCAGAATTGTGAAGCTGGCGACAGTTTTCACTGGTTGTAAAGTTCAGGAGCCTCTTTCAATCTCCAGAACAATTGAGGAGGAAAGGGTCCAGTAAGCATTCCTCCCTCTGCCTCAAGGACTGGCCTGAATGTACCAGGTGAAGGGGATCAAGTGTGCAGAAAAGGAGCCAGTTATTAAAGGACAGGAATAATAACAAACGCCAACCAGAATGATCAAGCCAGAAACAGAGCTAGAAACCAGGCCCAAACAAAAGCAAAGGAGCACTCACGAGGGAAGGCAGGGCACTCTCGCTGAGCTTCGGATCCTTGAGTAGTTCTTCTCCTGCCCACATCTTCCTACAACAGAGACTACAAATACTCTCTGCATCATGGAAAACCTGGTCACTTTCTCTTTTGGTCTTCTCTGAACTTTCTATAAACACTTACTATACTCTAATACCATTATTTATTCACATATTGGATTCTTCCATTCTTGAAAAATAATGAGCCATGTCTTTTTCATCTCCTGTCCACATCAAATTAGATGCATGTTTCAAGAAATGTAAGACTTTCATGTGGCAGGATCTGGTTTGGAGAAAGTAGTGAGGAAGGCCTTTTGAGTGTCCGCAGTCTGACACAGTGGCTCACAAACATGGTCCCTAAATGGTAGGTAGCATTAGTATCACTTGGTGAGAACCCGCCTCAAAGGGCGAGTGGGCAAACTGGAGACTCGGGGGCGGGGGGGTGACAGCATCCCTCCAAGGAAGAAGTTGGCAGACTGGGGACTCAGGAAGAGGTGATGTATGGGCTCAACATGGAAGATAATATACAATCCCCTTGGATGATAAGCTGGAAGGAACATCAACAATTTGTATTTTAAAAAACTTTTCTAGTGGTTCTGTGATATGTTGAAGTCCAATAATTGCTGAGTATGGGGGCTCATGCTTGTGATCCCAGCACTCGGAAGTGGAGGCAGGAAAAGCAGGAGTTCAAAGTTATCTTAGTTACAGAGCTAAGTAGAGGTCAGCTAGCTGCCCTCCCTAAAGATACATACATCCTACAAAAAATGTTCAAAAATCAGAATTTAATCTTCTCAACCCTACCAGCAAAGTAAGTTGCCACAATCTCAGAGGACTGGTCTAAGTCTGTCCTTGGATGACACAGTGTAGTTTACATCAGAGCTCATATGAAGTCAACAGTCTGTGAATGCTATATTTTGGGTATTTCCAGTACTGGCTTCATCCCATGGTACATTTGAGTAACTCAGTTTCCTTCGGTTCATGTAAGTTCCCAGAGTCTACCCAGCAAACCTCCCATTGTCCTGGGAAGTAAGCTAAAACAGGGTACTAATCATCAAATCCTTATTTTCCTACCAAAAATCATCCTGACATGGCTAGGCCTGGGGATGACAGGGAACAATCATTGTGTGGACTGTGAACAGCGGTGTATGATAGAGTTTGCCTACCTCAGAAGGAAACTGCCTCAAAGGACAGCACCTTCAGAAGGATCTAACAGAGATGCAAAAGAAATCTTGTGTTTCTTAGACCTCAGGTTCAGAGAGCCAATTCAGTCATTCAAAATTTTCCAATTGATTTTCTCTTAACAGAGTCACCAAGAGTTTATAATTTGTCAACAAACCACATCTATTCTAAAGGGAAATAGGAACTACCCCCCCCAACCCCTGTAACTTTTATTTTATCTTACTAGACAGCTACATCCCTCCACTTGCAAACATACACACACACAGAGAGAGAGAAAGAGAGAGGGAGAGGGAGAGAGAGAGAGAGAGAGAGAGAGAGAGAGAGAGAGAGAGAGAGAG